>NC_142200.1:51026407-51327771 GCF_049639895.1 Pseudopodoces humilis
TTTCTGATGAAATCTCATCTTATACATTTATAAACATTGCTGTTTCTCTCCTGGAAGCTCCTAACATTGTGCATCATTTCATCAATTTCTTGCATAACCATTTCTGACACAGCACGTACTTGGGCATGCAGCACATGCACACGTAGCATTTAGCAAGGCCAGCAGCAGCTGTGCTCTCATGAAAGCATGGATTTGCTTTTGTTAGTAGGGATTTTGGGTTATGGAGTGGCCAGCATATATGGAAAGGGCAGAGTTGTGCTGCTTGGTAGGATACAGGCTGTCCCCTCAGGGCACCTTCCTGGGGCTGTCTGTTCCTCCTCTGTGGCCTCTGGCACCTCTGGGATCAGGACTATCCTGCCCTCATGGTGGGAGCTGACAAGTTCAGTCCAGCCTTTCTGGAGATGGGGTCTGTAATTTAACAAACAGGTCCTAAGAGAACTGAGCAGGATTTTCTGGTTTTGGGTGCTTGTTTTCATCTGGGAGTGCAGTTGTTTCTTCTGGCCAGCACATGCAGCTCTCTGGTTACCTGGTGTTCCTGACCAGGGAGCTGATCTGCCCAAAAAATAAGCCCAGCCACTTTTAGGGTGAGCAGATCATGCCCACACCAGTGGAGTGGTAAGAAGGATTGGACAAGGATTGGGTGGTATCCCAAGGGACATATAGTCCTTGGGAAGAAAGAAGAGGAATGCTGCACACCCTGAGTCCTGGAGTGCAGCAAGTTCCAGCTGAAATGGACTTAGAGTGCATCATGTCAGTTACATTTTACACAATTTTTGTTTGACGCCTTTTTTGTCTCATCAGTTTTCCAGAGTTGAGTATAGAAAGGTAAAAATATTGATTGTATTTTTTATCTTTTTTTTTAATGACCTTTTTCTTTTCAGTGAAAAGAAAAACCTACATAAAGATAACTAAGAGGAGATCAGGACTTTTCTTGTGCTTTTGAAGTAGCAAATGTCAAAGCTTTTAAAAAGCAATAAAGAAAAGAATCAGTTGGAATTGTTTAAAAAGCACAAACATCAAAACTCTATGTTTACAAAAATCACTTTTTTTTTTTAAGAAAACCCTTGTTAATTGAAAAAATGCCTGGCATCACGTTGATTGAATTATACAGTGCTTTGGTGACAGTTGCAGAAATGAAACACATAAAAATTAGTTCTTCATGTCAAGCAGGCCACGTTTCCCCATACTTTTCCAAGCAGAGCTAATTTTTAGTGCAAGATGTCTCACTAGTATTAAAGGGCTATTTTGAGAGCCTTCTGAAAAGTTGACATTTGGAATGAGTCCAGGATAAGTGTTACTGACCCTTTTAAGGCTGAATATTTATTAAGTAAGCCCAGAGGATTTTTAGCTTGACCCTGTCAAATTTAGCAACCAAGATTTTTGTTGGATGTTCTGTTGGTGCAGCATTGGTGTTTTTGCTTTCAGTGTGTATAAATAAATGTAAAAGCATCTTTTTTTAACAAATAGTGGAATGTTGCCTGCAAGTAAACAAGACAAAATGTTCACAAGCCCTGAATTTTTAATCACAGTTGGACAAGCTTGAAAATACCCTACTTCATATTGACAATCAAATATATTTACCTGTTTCCTCCATAATATCTCAAGCTTTCTCTGAAATAAATTTTTTAATGGCTTGTCTTGGGGGACAAGATAATCCAGTGTAGCTACTGAAATACCATATAGGCATTTATAATGTATATCATTAAAGCAGGATTATTTTATGTTGTTTTCTGTTTGTTTGCTCGCTTGTTTCAGTTTTCTGTGTTGTTTACTTGGGGTTTTGGTTTGGTTTTGTTGTTTTGTTTGATTTTGGTTTTGTTTTTAAAGATTAAATATTTTGCTTTGGCTTTAAATTTACAGGTTGGGTTCAGACCAACCTATCTCTTGGTCATTCCTCTCTGACAAGTCATGCTGATTAAGTGCCCAAAGCATGGGGCATCAGGTGCTCTGTGGATTAATTTATCCATTTTCTTTACACCTTCTGTACTTTGCAAAATAAATGCCAAAGTCTGTTTGTCACACAATTTGTGCAGTTCTCCTTGGCATCAATACAGTTGTGTTTCCTTGTCAGTTGCTGGGATGTTCCTGAGATGACTCCAGAGAAGATTTGTCTCCAGAAAGGTCCTCTTCTGTGGCAAAGAAGCCACAGAAATGTGGCTGAAATGTTGCAAGCAGGGTTCTGAAAGCAAGCTCTTGTTCTCATGAGAAGAGGGCTGGCAGGTAACTTGGATATGAGATGGTTTAGATGCCAACAAAAATCTGTCACTAGAAGAGGTTTTCAGCATCAGAGGTAGAAAACAGGAGAAAACAGGAATGGCAGTGCTGGTCAGACCAGACATCCATCTAACCTAGGGTCCTCTCTCTGGCGTTGGTGAGCTGTGGATGGCCAGGTAAAATAAGAAAAGGGCTTAGTGAGAAGTACTTGCACGGTGTACTCTCTTGCCAGCCAGCAATTTGGGGGTCAAATTCCCCTGAGCTGGAAGCTGCATCTGTAAAATGCAGCAGCCCCCTGCAAACCTTTGTTCTGTGAATTTGTCTGCCTGTTTTCTGAAACTGCTGTTATCCACAGCATCCTGAGGCAAAGCGCTGCAGAGTTTAATAACACGTTGTGTGAAGAGCCTCTGCCTTTCCTTTGTTTTCCACCTGCTACCTCCTCTCTTCATGCTGTGCCCCGGTTCCTGCCCTGAGGGTGCAGGGCTCCTGTTGTGCCCAGTTTGCTCCCCGTGACACACTTGTGTGATTTATGGACCTCTGTCCTACCCGACTCCATCATTTAATTTCCATTCTATTCTGTTTAGCTACTCCTGGTGGGGAAGCTGATCCACACCTTTGATCATCCTTGTGACCTTTTCCTGAACCTTCCCCAGTTCAAATATATCCTTTTTGGCGTCAGAGGAACAAAACTGCACTGAGTGTTCAAGGTGCAGTCACATGAGAAATAATGCAGTGGCATAATAACAACTTTTCAGTATTTTCTTTAAAAACCCCACTGTTTTATTTTCCTTACTGATGACTTATCGCTACAAAACCTCTATATATATATGACAATATCCACATGAAGGATTGTACTCTAGAGGGATAATTATCTTAGAGATCATAATTTTATATCAGTCTGGAGAGCTAGACTAGACCAACCTGGCCAAACCATAGCAATAAAAAAATAATAAAAAAGGTTAATTTCAAGATGGACAGGATGATTTTTTTTTTAAAATCCAGAATGAAAATAAGCTCTTCTAGGGAAATTCACCAAAATCTTCCTTTCACATTTTTTTTCAAAAGGTTTTATTTGAAAGTTTTCTTTATTTGTCTTTCCTTATTTTGCAAAGAAATATTATAGTGTTTTAGAGACGATTCAGAAAGTTTCAGGCCAGGAACCTAACATTCAAGCCTTGCAAAAGGCTTTGAACTACTGAAATAAAATTAATCTAGAAGATCACAATGAGTGTTTGCAGTAGAGGTTGTGCTGGGAAAATCCTTGGGCTTCTTTGACAATGTCAATGAAGTGGTCAGTGGATAAATTAAAATGAGCTAATAAAATTTATTTAGACTTTGAAAGACCTTTGACAGCAGCTATTAAAAAATTAAGTAGTCACTGTTGTTGTTATTGCTGAAAAAGCAGGAAGGAATCAATTTCTATCACTGATCAGTTTTCATTATTACAAAATCCTAAGAGCAGGGTCTGACAAGTTTCTGTATTATGGCCAATGTTTCATGTATACAATAATAACTTGGAAAGGACGGTGAGCCCAGAGGCAGTAAGTCAGCAGATGGCCCCCAAATAATTTAGACTAGTCAAGATGAAAGATGTAGATAGGAAGACAAAAACTGGGAATAATTTGGTGAAGCTTAAGAAATCTAGATAAATTAACTACTCATAGCAAATGAAGTTCAGTATGGCTAAATGCAATTTGTAAATGCAGTATTAGTTATAAAAACAATGGAAAAATATAGTGCAAATGTACAGAAGTGCTCTGTACACTGTAGACAGTCCTGTGTTACAGCAACTCAAGAAAACATTGAAAAATATCTGCTCAGCATGTAGCTCTAAGCTGCTACAAGTAGCATATGCAGTAGGGAAAATCCTACCCAAAGAAGAAGTAGAAACTATTCATGTAGTCAAATCACTCTTTTTAAATTTAAGAAGTCCCTGAACCACATGGGTTTGGAAGACAAAACTTTCATAAAGAACATAATTTTGAAGATATTGCTTCCCTTTGCATAATTATAGTCTTGGTAACTAGTTAGAAAAGTGTTCTGACTGGTGAAACCCCTGACTTTGACTAAATTAGGTTAATTATCATTATAAGTTGTTTGAAGAGTATAAAGATAAGTATCTTTTGGTGTACCAATGTTACCTGTAAGTTTGAGAAAGTTCTCACATCACAGCCTTAATTTACTTAAGACTTGTGGAATTGTTTCTCTTTTGTGATTGAGCTGTGCAGTAATATAATCCTGCTGATCACCAAGTTAGGGGGAAAAAACTCATTTAAAATCTGTTTTTTCTCAATATGCAACTTTGTGCATTTCTGCCTTGTACAACCATTTGAGCTAGTAAAACCCAATATCATAAATATCCAGAAAAAGCAAACATAAAGGAGGAAAAAGCAGCTGGGAAACATTTGTTTAGAAAGTTGAACAAATATTTGCACACTTTTTTTTCCCTTTGCCCCAGTATTCACTTTCCTGTCTGGGCACAGAAGTAGTTTTCTTTATGTAGGCAATACTTTTCATGTAGACAATTCAACCTGATTTGCAGACAACAAGTGACACATAAACTTCAATTTCAACACACACTGGTGTGAGCTGAGCTGCACTAGCCTGTGGTGTGAGGTAGACACAGTTTACCAATTAGAAGACACTTCCCCTAGTTTTGATACTGCACCAATATTGTATCAAAGAGGAAGTAAATGGCAGAAGTGGAATCTGACCAGCAGACTTGAATCAGCATTTTAATTGCAATGAAGAATGTCCTAGATCTTTCTGTGGCTGCAAATGGCCAGGTGCTTCAGCCAGACCCTCTGAGTGGTTCACTGGTCAGGGAGGGATGGCAGCACTCAGATCAGAAGTTTGTTAGGAGTCCTGTGGTATCTTACAGACTCCTTCCAGCTTTTTCTAGTGTCAAAGGAGGTATGTAAGGCACCAGAGAGCAGTCACTGTGGATCATACACGGGGCATGCAGTGAATTGCTGCCCCTCTCCTCTTTCTTTCTTCTTCTCAGGTAGATTTGCTGCAGCTTGAATCAAATGGATTCCATTTGTCAGTCTTCAGCATTGATGCAGTATCTTGCCTTACATCTTGACTGACTTTTCACTGTGTGCTTTTTGCTCTGCAGCTGCTCACAATTCTTTACTGTAAGTTGTCACAGATGCAGACTTTGACTCACATGCTTGCAAAGTGAATCAGTGGCAGCATCTGTTCCCCCAGAGGGGTGGGTGCACCGGCCTCGAGCCACCCACAGCGGCAGTGCCTATGGAAGCTGGTATTTCCTGGCTTGCATTCTGGCAGGCATGTTCATTAAAGGGGGAAAAAAAAATCTATCCATGCTCCTGTGATTTTGTGGATAGGTGTGAAGATCTCTTCTGTGTTCACAAAAACCCCGTGTTCAGATAAACAGGGTCAGGGAGAGGGAGCCATGTGGCATTACTACGAACAGGTATCTGAAATTTTCAGTTGAGTCCAAGATTCCCTGCATGGTTACTGCAGTCAGAGATGGCATTTTTAATGTGTGGCAAATATACCAACACACTGTAAGAAAATATTTGTTATTGAAAGAAAAACATTTTGTAGGCTAGATTTTCCCTTCTGTTGCTCTAGTGGACCTGCATGCATGTACCTTAAGCTGGCCCGTGTGGATCTTCCATGGAGAACTGAACGTGGATCCTTGTGGGATTCTACCAATCTACAGTGACATCTGCAGTCTGACAAATGAAACATAGTGGGATTCTGGGCCGTTCAGAAGAGGAGATACCAAGAAGAGGAGAGCATGTGTGAGGCTGATTAGGCATCAGTTTCAGTCCTAAATCATGACCTGGGTCTGTATTTCTTCTGTGATTAGATGCATATTTTCCTTTAAAGACCACCTCTGGGAAGTTTATGTGATTGAAAACTCTCAGACTTCAATGGTAAAATGGGAGAAAGCCAGAGATGAACAGACACAGCCAGGAGCTGAGGCACTGTTTTATGAGGAAGGATTAAAATGGAGGTTTACCAGGATGGCTTAGTTTCCTTTTCCCTCTATTTGTAACACAAGAAACACTGCAAATTGTGGGTGAAGTGATTGTGAAAGAGTCATGGCAAGGTGTGGTTTCACATCTTTGTGGCTGCACTCCTCCATGGAGGTCTGGCTGGTCAGTGGAAATGTGCCTTTGATCCTGAGAGATCACAGGCTGGGTACCCAGGCTGGCCAGGGTGAGATATCTTGGCCTCCTTGTATTTTGAGGCATTAAACTTCTTATTTCTATAGTTTAAAGGACAGGAGTACATAATGGCAAGAAAATTATTCTCCTAGACAAAAACTTGGGTGTAAATGCCTCTAGTCCTGGTGTGAGTAAAGGCAGCCTGAGATCTCTGTGGTTTGCTGGCAGCATCTGTGCTGAGGGAATCACAAGGGAGTTACCTCTTTACCAGACTCTTAGAACACCGGGTTACAAACAAGAGGCCATGGTACTTAAGAGGTGGCTTGATGGGAAGTTGATTGCAGGAGTAGGGATGGCAATCAGAAGTGGGGTCAGGAGCCTGGAAGTGCCCTGGGAAGTGAGGTCACGAGAGGGAAAAGTTGAGTAAGTGCCCAAAGATCTGTGTTTAAGTGCACTGCTGTCCTTGGCCTCTCCTGCATGTTCCCATCTCTGTGTCCAGAATGCTTCTAGTGAGGATTAACAAACCTCTTTCCGATGCATGAGAATATTCACTTGAATCCTGTTTCTTTGGTATGGTTCAAAACACTTGCCAGCAGGCTAACAACAATCTCCTTTGTCAGTGTGAGGAAAAACCTGGGAACTCTGTGATCAAGGACTATTTCTCATTTTCATGAAAGCAACAGGAAAGGGTTGAGCCACAGGGGAGACATTTAGAGTCAAAGAATAGAACTTGCCTCAGCAAAGCTATCATGCATATACACACAACATCTAGTAGAGTTTAGAAATCACAGTCTTGCACCAGACCAGATTCTGTGTGAGAGTGATCTTGCATAAGAAATGAGACTTAAGAGCTATTTGTAATTAAAAAAAAGGCTATTTGTTTATATGTGCTGTTCTCATGAACCCTGTTTTTTCTTAGTCTGAATAAAGAGAAAGTAAAATTGCCTCTCATATTTTCCTTTGTTTTCCTATGTATTAAGAGAGAAACTAAAGTTAAGCATGTAAAAAGGCTGGTGACATGCTCAATTAATATTAAAGCATTAGAAACGGAGATAGCAAGTTGTTCTGTGCAAGCAATAGAATAATTTTATGTGCTATCCTGCCCAATATTTGTGGTGCTGTTATTTATATTTTATTAGGAACTTTTTCCTGAATGTGCAGTAAGATCCTTATGTGTACATATTGACAATGTCCTCTCACAAGGAGGACTTAGAGGGGCTTTTGTAATCTTTAGGAAAAGCAAGTGAGATGCAGGATTTCCTTAGAATTGCATTTATCTTTAAACAAAGTTTCTCTCCATATCTCTGAAAGTTTAAATGTCAGCTCTTAAGTGAGAAACAATAGAAGTATCTCAGGGTTTGCTCATTTTGAATAATTATTTTAATTGAAATGTTGGATTGTGTTCTAATTCCTACACCAAAATGTCTTGCAGGCATAGAGAAGAGGAATTATTTGTGGAATGCAGCATCAGCCAAGTCTCAACACACACACACTGGAAAGAATTGGCGTAGGCTCACCTGGTTTTGCGTGCAGAGGAGTCTTGAAGTGTAGGAGTTTGGGCTGTTTTTTCTTTTAAATTCTTTTCAGAAATGCTACAAAACAACAGATGCAAATTTCCCATTGCCTGCTTGCTTCTCACATTTCTCAAAGTCAGAATAACTGTAGCTGTCAATGGGACTTACCTTGTTGCAAGCAGTATCAGAAGAGAATGCAAACATTTCTCCCTTCCCTTCCCTTCCCTTCCCTTCCCTTCCCTTCCCTTCCCTTCCCTTCCCTTCCCTTCCCTTCCCTTCCCTTCCCTTCCCTTCCCTTCCCTTCCCTTCCCTTCCCTTCCCTTCCCTTCCCTTCCCTTCCCTTCCCTTCCCTTCCCTTCCCTTCCCTTCCCTTCCCTTCCCTTCCCTTCCCTTCCCTTCCCTTCCCTTCCCTTCCCTTCCCTTCCTTCCCTTCCCTTCCCTTCCCTTCCCTTCCCTTCCCTTCCCTTCCCTTCCCTTCCCTTCCCTTCCCTTCCCTTCCCTTCCCTTCCCTTCCCTTCCCTTCCCTTCCCTTCCCTTCCCTTCCCTTCCCCTCCCTTCCCTTCCCTTCCCTTCCTTCCCTTCCCTTCCCTTCCCTTCCCTTCCCTTCCCTTCCCTTCCCTTCCCTTCCCTTCCCTTCCCTTCCCTTCCCTTCCCTTCCCTTCCCTTCCCTTCCCTTCCCTTCCCTTCCCTTCCCTTCCCTTCCCTTCCCTTCCCTTCCCTTCCCTTCCCTTCCCTTCCCTTCCCTTCCCTTCCCTTCCCTTCCCTTCCCTTCCCTTCCCTTCCCTTCCCTTCCCTTCCCTTCCCTTCCCTTCCCGTTCTTTTCCCTTATCTTATAATAATCATATTGTCTTCTACTTAAACATGCTTAGTACACCTTTTCCAGTTGCAGCAATTTCTTTTGTAGTTTGGAGTTCTTAAAGAGGCCAAGGAAATGAGACCTAATGGAATTGATTGAATGTGTCACTGAGGCTCTGTGAAGAATTGATTTTGTTTTCCTCCATTGGTGAGGTAAAAAAACCCAAACCAAACCAAACCAAACCAAACCAAACCAAACCAACCAAACAGAAAACACAAACAAACAAACAAACCCCAAGATTTTGGTTTGGATTAAAATAAATCTAGACTTTTAAATATTTTTTTCTTCCTGAAGAAAAATGAAAATTCCCCAAATTATATTTTGTGTTGAATGAAACCTTCTGTTCAACCCCAAATGAAACATTTATTTTCCCAAGCATTTGCAAGAAAAGCAAAGGAAATGAAGGGATAGAGTCACAAAACTGGAAAATTAAATGGAGAGTCATTCAGCTTTAGTTTAGTGCCAGAGAACTGTTCTGTCACTTTTCAACTTTGTATAAATATTTATTAGACAACAGGAATGAGCCCAGAGGACTGTTCCAACTTGCAGGCTACCTACACCTCCTCCTGTGTCTATTTCCCTTGAAGATTTAAAAAAAATATTCAACAAAAAGTAGACCAGAAGGCGGCATCTTCACTCCCATCCGTTCCTGAAGCGCAGCAGTGGTAAAGACAAAGGGCAAGTTCACACACAGCTTCTTTGCATGGCATAACATTTATAACCACTCCTGACATATACAGCTCACTTTTCCTATGCTACCAAGACCCTGGAGCACAAAGCAGTGAATTTTAACACAGATCTCTGTAGCAAACATCCAAACCATCAGGTTTTAGTGGTGCTCCCTTAGTCACTTCTGCTGAAGCTCTTCTACCCTGTTTTTCAGATTTTTAGGAGCTAAGACAACTAGCGGAAGTCAATGTGGCTCCTTACCCCAAGGGGTAGGATGCTCAGCTGGAAGGTGAGAAACCTGCAGTTCAGGGTTTTTTTAAAGTTATTGATTGCTAGTGAAACAAGATAGCAGGGCAGATCAAGGTAATGCCCTGCCCTGAACATGAGAAGAGTTGATATCATGGGTGAATTTCTGGGAGGTGAGGGCCGTTGGTTACATCTCCTCTGGCAGAGGAAGGGAACCAGTGCTTTCTCACATCCAGCTGTGTTTTCCCTCTGGTATAATACTAGCTGAAAGCACACCACAACTAATGCTCTCCCAAGTCTGCCTTTTTAAACTTTTCTTCAAGCCAAAATGATTTGGTGAATTTGACCAGCCTGCCCTTTGCTACATATATTACATGGCAGGTATCCCACCAAATAAAAAATGTCCTTGAACATGTGTGAATTTACAACGCAAGTCCAGAATAAATAGCGGGCTGAATTAAGCCTTTAAGGTGAAATTCACCTTTCCTTTCAGAAAGCTCTAGAAATCAAGACTATACATGGCATTTCTCTCAACACAAATAGAGTTATAGCAGAGTAGTCTATAGGCAGCAAAGAAATTTGAACTGTAGATTTTATGGGGTCTTCTAGGTATAGTTGTATGCTTGGACTAAGCCCTTGACTGTATAATCTTTGCTGAAGTTGCCTGGAGCATGTGGATGTCTGCAGAGAGAATATTAAAGAGTAAGAGGAAACAATCACTTAAAAATATTTTACATGTGAGGATGAGCTGAGAGAGGCCAGGTTTAACCTTGAATAGGTTTTCTAGAATTGTACATTTCTGTGGTAGCATTTTTATGAACATGGAACCTTCTTGTGTTTTCGTGATACAGACAAGGAAAAAGGCTGAGACCAAGCCAATTGCTCTGCATTGAATCAAGTTACTCATCCTTAAGATTGTGGAAGCTTGCAGTCTATTTCCAATCCAGCTGTAATTTTCCAATGTACTCTGTTTTTGTAGAAAATGGTATCTGTGTATGTGACTTTGTTTACGCAGATGAAAAACTTTTGTTGGCAACCTCAGCTTACGCTCACAAAGTCTATTTAAATTCAGCAAGCTGCATTAATAGCAGTCAAGTATTAGTGTTCATAGCTTGAGGGTAAGCAAAGAGAGTGAAAAATGAGACTTTTTTCTTCCCAATTATTTATTAGAGCTAGAAAGAGAAAAGTAGTTTTGAAAAACTGAGAAAGTTTCATTTTGTCTATAAAATGTCAGGAAAAGCAGATAAAAATTGGAAAGGGAGAAGCAAGCTCAGACCCAAGTGTTCCATACGAGGTCTCCACTGAACTTTTACATGGGTGGCTGAATTGAGGACATTGAAATAGACTCTTATTGGTGACACCTAAGTTACCAATACTTGTTTGCATTTCTACTTGTCCTGTTTTGCCAGGACTCAACATCAAGACTTTCTTGTGGCATTGAAATACAAAATTTCAGTTTATTTCAGAACAGATAAAAAAGCAAATTATCTACTCTACATTTTACCACTGTGGCTGACTGAGTAGATGCACATAATTTACTTTATGTTTTATACAGTGCATATGAATACAAAATATGAACATTTATGCTAAAAGTCACGTAAAAAGTAATTTGTAATTATACTATAACACCGAAAATAATTTAGGATTGATCAAAAACTCATTTGACAGAAAGTCGAGTATTCAGTTTCCTTTGTAAGGTTTTAAACTCTTTTTTAAAACCCTTTCAAAGTAATTGGACAACATTAAAGTAAAAATGCCATTTTAAAATCAAAAAGGGAAAGAATACTGAAAATATAAAATGAAACACTTTGGCCTGTTATTCATCTTTCTAAGATCTCACTGCCAAAATTCCTAATTAAATTTCATCTATCTTTCCACTGCCCCCTTGCAAAATGTGTTTTTCAGCATGTAAAATACTCACTGAGGGTAAATAACCTAATCTACCCTAGAGACTTCATGCTGCACTCCTTTCTCTAGTTTGCACACGTTTTATTTGCCATTATTTGCATGCTCAAATAACTGCCCTGATGTTCACTTGCCCATTGTGCTGTGCACAGAAATGTACAAGACACTCTTTGGAAGTTTAAACAGAAAGATCTGTGATAACAATATGCTGTGGCTGCTGCAGAATTTGAACAGCTGTCCTAATGAATTTCCAAAAATGCAGTGAGCAGGGTTAACTAAAGCTCCAGTAATGCCATGCTGTCCTGTCTTCAGTGACCTGGGTCTTTCTTTTCTGCCTCCTCATGGTCAGTCATGCTGGTGCTGCTGGATCTGCTGAACTTCAAGATGAGGTCTGTGTGCTTGCAGAGGAAATTGGATTACTTTTTTCACATTTGCATGCTTGTTTTTCTTTCTTCTGTCAAAAACATTTTTGACCTGAGAAAGAAGGAGTTAATAAAAACAGGCTTTTTGCTCTTGAAATGTCAGCCACAGCTTCTCATCACCCCATGAAAAGCCCTCTTGTTTCCTTGCTCAGCTCCTCCTGAACTTCAAACAGTCCTATAATCCCTTTGACCTTAGAAGGTCAAAGATATATAAAAAGTATCATTCTTTGTGTAAAAGCACATTAATCATTCTTACCTAGCTTTTTATTCTCTTTTGAGGGCCCTGTGATATTTTAATTCATGATCCACCTTCTAGCATTAACATATATAATTTCCACTCTTTTCTTAAGCAGCTAAAAGAGGAGAAATCCTTTCTGTCCCTGCCTTTGCTGACTCCCTGAGTACAGGCATCTAATTTATTTTCATGATTAATTTAATTGCATAATTTAAAACATTAATATTCACTCAAAATGCACATACATATGTCCAATTGTACTATAAATATTGTTTAATTAAAGAGTGGAAGCAGATATTTAACTATGCTGCTCTCAATTTCTATGAGCTTGGCAGGACATGAAAGTCCTAGGAGTAAATTCTGATGTCAATGCAAATCTGGAGTTTAATTTAGGTCAATGAAAAAACCCTCTGGACTTTCAGCTGAAGATAGAATTTGTTTCCCTTGAGGAGCTGTATCCTACAGGGTGGAGAGAAAGGGAATGGTCATAATGAAAACCCCTGTAAAAATGAAGCGCCTTCAGACAAACTTAATTAACTGTGTGGAGCCTGTCAAAGGTCAGGGCAAGACCACTGCAGGAAACCCAAGTGCAGGACTGAAACACTGGCAGCGGGAGAGCGAGAGCAAAGGCAGAGATGAGCCTTCCAGGCAGGTGTGGCTCTGTGCTGGGGGGCCCCGTGTGCCTGTCAGGAAAGAGCTCCTGCCTCCTTGGGTCCTGCCTCTGTCTGACAAGCAGCTCTCTGTGTGTTGGTGGCACCAGGCAGCACTTGTCATAGAACAGAATCCCACATCACTCCTGCCGCTATGAATACGCTCGGTGCACTCCTGCATCAGAGCCTCAGTTCAGAGCAGGCAGAGGAATGGGCTGGATGGAGGAAGATGGGGAGAACTGGGCTGGCACTACAGCTGTTTTGAGCCTGACTTGTGCTTTCTCAGCTACCCATGCTTGCTGCTCTTGGAGGAGTAGCTTTCTTGAACTAAAATACCTGTTCATTAGTACTTCAGTGTTTTTTCCTTTTTTTCTTCTTTTTTCTAAGAAAGATTGTTTGCCAATGGTTTTTGACTCTCATTTTGTGAGCAATGTTGCAACTGTCACATATTTGGAGCAGCTCTGCATGAGATGCTTGGAAAGGGAGTGCACAGAAGCAATTTTGAAATGGTGAGACTAGAAGGAAAACCACAGACTGCAGAACTGCATCAAAGTGTCACAGCTGGGTGATATTGCCCCTGGTATCATCCTCGAGGTGATATACACTACCTTCTGTACTGTTTTTTTCCCTGGGTAAACAGCATTTTGTTCACCTAGCGCTTAGTGCCCTGTACTAAAAGAATGTAAGTAGCAACCGATTGTTGTGCTGGTAAGCCAGGGAGGTTAGGCTGATGGGTCCAGATCTGTTCACCTTTTTCTTGACCCTGCTCTTTTAGGACTGGAAAACAGTCTTGGGGACATACAGGGGCACAGAAATGTCCTGAAATTTGGGTATCTGACACAGCTGTTCTCAGAATCCTTCAGTCTTCCTGGCATTATTCCAGACCCGGCACAAAGCAGTCACTAATCCCCTTAAATCTTTGAATAGAACAATAAGATGATGAGAGAAGGACAACTCAAAGTAGATGAGCAATCCAGGGAAAAATGTGTATTTTTAATGTGCTGTGCTTCCCTACACGGAGTGGCAAATTGCATCTCACTGATGGTTGTCTCCTGCTGGCTACAGAAAGGCTGCTTCTGACAGTTGTACAGTTCCCTGGTATTTTTATCTTTTCTTCTCTCCTCCTCTTGCCAGGAAGCAAGGGTAGCTGCAGCAGCTCTGACTTTTTGCCATTAAATTCTGTAAGCTGAAAATGAAATAAAATTATGGATTGATGCTGGGAGGGCAAGGATGCACTACAAACAAAATATTCTCTCTGTTGACAGTGTGAACTGATGACCCATTGGGCTGCTTATGCTGGGGAAAAGCGTGTTGTAAGCCAGAGAACTGAAATAGTCTTGTACCTGTGAGAGAGTGTCATGACTGTAAAATTCTCCTGCTTTTTAGCATGTGATCTTGCTGTCAAATCAATCTCAGACCATCAGCCCTTGACCCTGCAATAAATATTGTCATCCCAGTCCTTTGGCACTTGCCACGGGGCAACTTTCTGGAGCTGTGATGGGTGCCCTAATCTCAGATTGACAGATCCCTTTCCCCCTGATCTTCCCTATTAGCCCTTTCTTCCCTCCAGTGTCGTGAGGCCCAGCCTCCTTCCTACTGCAGCTGCCTCTTCCCAGTATCAAAACTCAAAAATCCCACCACTGCCAGCCACCAGGTCAAATAACTTTAACAGGTTCTTTCCCTGAGTCCTTGCAAAGGTGTAGGCAGCTCTGTGCCCTTGGGCTGTCTCTCTGTTTTTTCTGTTTTGTTTTATTTCATCTCCTATTATCTTTTAATTTTATTTTATTCTTTTAAGCTTTAGCTACTTTTGTCCTGAAAGAGTTCAAGCACTTCTCTGCCTCTTAGGGATTTGATCCATTTTAACCTTCTAACTTCTGCACTGATCCTGGCTTTTATTTACCCCCCTGCCATGCACTACTTTGGCCACTGACCCAACAGACTGTACAGGAAGGGCTTTCCCCAGACCATTTCCCATATACGAGGACTCAAAATCACACCATGAGAGATGTGTATTTATTGTTCTTTGTACCTATTTCTTTGCCCAAGCCTTGAGGGACTTGCTGTCTTAATCCTGCTAAAGGTAATGGCCCAGCCATTACGAATCCCCACCTGGCTAAGACATTTGATATTGTGCATGAATTTCACTAACTTACCTCCCAGAATTTGAGAGAGGTGGCTCAGTAGTTCAAGCCTGATTTGTGATTCCAGCCCAGCTTGGAAAACCATTGAAATCAAACCCTCCCTTAAGGTAGAGGGGACAGACACTTGCAGAGGAAAGTGCGTAGTTGCCTGCAGGTTTATGGCGTGTGTGTGGGTATATGTGTGTGTGTGTGAGAAAAAGCATAAAACTTAACCTAGGAACCATCAGGCCAGGTGTTTTACTCAGTGTTATGGGTTTCAGGGTATTGGCAAGCTGTGATACTCTTAATGGACGTCCCAGGTTTCCTGCTGGGACAGAGAAATGGGGCATTTAGATACTAGCAAAGAGCATTCCCAGATACACGTGTGAAGGGAAGAATTGAAATTGTAAGGGTTTGGGTGAAAGCTGAAGAATCTCTTGTTTATGTATTTGGGAACAATGAACAGTTTATTCTGGGTATTTCAATGTGCAGAAGGGTTCTGCCTAAGCCCTCCCTTCTCAGTGGAAGCCCTGACCTACTGCTCACCTTGTCCTTGCTCAAAACAGAGAGGAGTGAACATAGCCTGAGATATGCACCACATACTGAGTTCCTACCTGTTTCTGGTGAATATGAGGAGGAGTTCAAGAGAAGGATTTGAGGCACCCTCCTCATCCAAGCCCTTTTCTTTCTTTCCTTCTTTCAGGGCTAGTAAGCCTGCCTATGAGAAAGACTTTACTTGTGTTACAAAGAAGCTGGCTGGAGGAAGCTGGCAGTTCATTGGTATCCAGGAAGAGATCAATAAACATATCAGAATAAGGCTATAGAAGTACTAAAATATTAAACCTCCACCTATTTAGTTTCTTGGACACTCCATCAGAAGAGAAGGAAAAAGTAAAAAAAAATCATCAGTATACTTGTGCATACATATGGGATTATTTCTCCAGAAAGGAAAGAAAAAGGTCAGTCTGTGAGTATCCTTTGTAGGTAAGGAGGAAAATGACAAAATTCTAGCTGTTGGATTTACAAACATCCACACAGCCCACCTTCCTTTACTGGAGAAGCCAACATCTTTCTGGATCACATTGCTTCACAAATCTTAGGAGATGAATAAAGAAAGGATCTAGTGCAGGATCTATAATTTAGTAAAACTTCCTATGACTTTAAGAAAATCTGCCTTTGTGCAGCCTGGAGAAGAATCTCTGCATAATAGCTGTCTTGTTCTTATTTGGTTTCCTATTATAAGGCAGAATGATTTTTCACCTGTTTTTAATACCCTGCTGTGGGAAAATTATTATGAAAAGTCATGACTTAACTGACAGCAACTATAGCCAATTTTGTTTTAGTAGCTTTGAGCTAATTCAGGTTGTGGTAGTAAGGAAGAGGACAATACTTTTCCACCAGTCCCATACCCAGCTTACAGAGCTCTAGTTTAAGCTCTTTGGGAGCATTGTAGCACCCACAGCTTGGGCACTTCCAAAGAGCTTGGGCATGCAGGCAGGAGCATCTTGCCTTCTTCACCCCATGCCATTGGAAAGAGCCAGCACACCCAGCCAGGGTGTGGACAGGGGAGCTACATTTGTCAGTGGGGCTGGGCTTCTCTTGCTCAAGAAGAAGTGGTTCACCCTGAGAAAAAGGACTTTCTGTTCAGGAGGTGCAGGTAAAATGAAAGGAAATACCCTCATGATATTGCTGAATATTCAGATGTGTGACAAGTAACAATATGCTGCACAAGATGGGATCAATAAAGGGATGGGACCTGTAGGAATCCTCTCTTGGTCAACACACTTGTTGGTCTATGAAGATCAGGATGGAACTGGGAAGGAGAGGCAAGGTAGCACAGGAAAGTATCACAGAAGTTATGACAAGACTGGAAGGGTAGGTAACGCGAGGCTTGAATATTGAATGGTTAGCACTGCCTTGGGCTGACACTGTCTGCTGCCAGAGGATGTTCTCTGTTGCCTTCTGTAACAAAACAGAAAAAGACATATTTAACTTGGAGTGTGCAGAGTGGATCCAGGATATCTACTGATAGTTCAGGGCATCCAGTGCCTTCACATGCTTAAGTACAGGAATGCAAAAAGAAATGCAAAAGATTTCAGCCAAAAACCTGCCCAAAAGGGAGGGAATTTCTCATGTAGAAGAGATGGGATGGCTTAGCAGTGAATGCAGGCTGGATATTGGTAGTCCTCATGGATGACTCCAGAGCTAATCTGCCAGGTTCCTCTGCCCTGGCAGATAAAGCACATACAGAATGGTATGGATAATTAGGCACCCCAGTGCAAGTCAAACTGGAATGAGGTTTAGAGGTGGGATAAAGGTATTGCAGTCAGTCAGAATCTTGGAAATATGCTGCATTATGCCAGAATGTCTGGTCAAGAAGGTCCATAGAAGCTTAACCACAAAATTAGGGACTATAAACTGCAGAGCAGATTCTGGGATAGCAGATGAGATAAGGTTTAAGCAATGTAAGACAAGCAGGTCAGGATTAGAAGGAAGAAAATTAACAAAGGTCAAATCAGAAGTCTGTGAAGAAGGGTCAAGAGCTAAGTAGGGAATTACAAATGAGGTTCAAAGGCCAAAGCAAAGATTGAGCAGACAAGGAACACTGTACGCTGAAAACATACATATACCCCGTATCAGAGTCTACCTGTACTGGATTAACTGGGACCAGAACCTTTGATTTTGTGCTGTATCTCAAATACTTACACAGATCCAGCTTGGAGGTTGCACTTGTCTTCCTTCAAAGAAAGGAGTTTTTTTATCACAGACAGAATTCTCCAAGAGTCTCCCTTTTCTAGGCTCTATGAAGATAACTGCCTTTTGAAAGAAAAAGAGCTGAGACACATGATGGTAGTTCTTCTTGTTTGAGGCAAATATTCAAAATAATTTCCAGTGTTCAAACCTTTGTAATCTAGACCTTTCAAGTCACCCAAATCTGACTGCAGGAATTTCTGAATGACTGCTGTGGTCTAGGCTGTGATCACCACAGTCCCTCTTGTCAATGAGTGTCAGGATACTTTGGAAGATGTAACACCTTGTGGCACCTACATGGACTCCTTACCTGTTGCTGTTGATTGTTCTACTTAATATTCTTTTTCCTCTGAGTCAAAAACTGGCAAGCTGAGAGAAAAGTCATTACCAATTTTCTTGGCCTCAACAGGCTACAGACCCATATTATCAACTGCAATAAAATGATGCTGGAAAGGAATTGAATATTTTGGTGCAGAGTACTTGAATGAGCTTCAAAATCTTGTGTGTTCCAGCTGAAAGATCAACATAATTTTGGTTTTAAAATGCTGACTCTGCTCTGGACGGCTGCTGCTGCTATGACTTCATTAATGTGGCACAGATCCTTGTCTCCCTCACCCTGGCTTAACTCTGAAGTAGCTCTGGCAGCTGACTGGAGATGTATCTGACTTAAGCTGAGAAGAGAATCAGGCCACAAATGTCCTCTGCCTAACTCTTTCATACAGGAAGGAACTTCTGGTTTGGATCCCTCTGGGTTAAGAGAAAAAAAAAAAACAAAAAAAAAAAAAGCAAAAAAAGCAAAAAAAAGTTTTCAAACCTCAAAAACAAACATAACCTTTCCTTCCCCTCAGCAGCAGGTTTTGCTTATAGAGTGATAGTATATGGCTCTATTTAGTGTGCTGGAGCTGCCCCACAATGAGACAGTACATTTTCTATTTTTCCTTCTGGGAAGCAGCCGGCTCCCCAGCAGTGACGTGTGGACACAGCTCGGTTTGCTCCTGGAGCAGGAAGCAGTGGGTTTGCAGAGCTGACGCACTTTGGCTGCCTCTGCCACCTTCCACCCTCTGATGGCACAGACCAAGATCATCCAGACTGATACGACCTAGAGGGATGTTTATGCAATAAAACAATGAGATATTTGATTCAGGCAGTTCTGATGACACTGAAATTATATCACTAGAAAAGTAACTTTTCTGATAGTAATTGCAGCCTACTGCTGTAGATTTAGATTTTGACAGATTTTTAAAAAATTTTACTGCCTACATGACCCAGTGTGGGTGTAGTGCAAAATATCAAGCTAAAGCAGAGATGATGAGAATGACAAAACATTCACATGGCATGAGTCGAGTCCCAGTGCAGAAAAATGGCAGATTTGGGAATTTGTTCTGGTTTTCACAGAACCTGAGGTCTCCTTTGTGCATGAAACCATGACTACAGTGTTGTGGTGGGTTGTCTGCGGCTAGATGTCACTCCATGCCACCCAAGCCATTCAATCTCTCCCCTCCTCAGATGAAGAGGGGAGAGAAAATGTAACAAAAGTCTCACGGATCAAGATAAAGACACTCAGTGATCATTCAGTATGAAAACTGTGGGCAAAACACACTTGACTTGGGTAAATTAGTTATTTATTAATAGACAAATCAGAGCAAGGTGATGAAAAAATAACCCCAGATCTAAAATACCTTCCCTCTACCACTCCCTTTTATCCAGGCTTAGCTTTACTTGTGAATTCTCTACCTCTCTTCCCCCAGCAACACAGGGAGATGGGGAATGGGGGTTGCAGTCAGTTCATCACACGTCTCTGCT
The DNA here is from genome assembly GCF_049639895.1 of Pseudopodoces humilis. NCBI lineage: Eukaryota > Metazoa > Chordata > Aves > Passeriformes > Paridae > Pseudopodoces > Pseudopodoces humilis. Next base: position 51,045,935 of record NC_142200.1, read on the forward strand.
GCTCTTTCCTGCTCAAGTGGAGGACCCCTTATGATCTTGCCGTGCTCCAGTGTGGGGTCCCTTCCAAGGGAGACAGTCCTCCACCAAATTCTCATAGGTTCTTGCACAGACTGCAGTTCTTCACAAACTGCTCAAGTGTGGGTCTCTCACAGGGTGCAATCCTTCAGGAGCAGATTGCTCTAGTGTGGGGTCGCAAAACCTTGTTGGGTCACAAAAACTAGTGTGGTGACAGAAACCTCCTCCAGCACCAGTCACAGCCTCCTTCAGGCATCTATCTGTTCCAGTGTGTGGTCCTCCAGGGTCTGCAGGTGGATGTCTGCTCAGTCATGGAGCTCAGTGTCTGCCAGGAGAAAACCCATTTCACTGTGGTCTTCACTGTGGGCTGCAGAGGAACCAGTGCCTGGAGCACCTCCTGCTCCTCTTTCTTCACAAACCTTGGTGTCAGCAGCTGTTGCTCTGACATATAAATCCTTGCTCCTCTCTCTGGGAGCAATTTGCTGCTTAAAGGTGTAGCAGCTTCCCCCCTTTTAACTACGTTATCCCAGAGGCTCTACCACTGCTGCTGATGGACTCAGCCCTGGCCACCAAAACCTTGCTGTACAAACCCGATATAAGCATACAGGTCCAGTGGTTTGCCACAGGAAAACAGATTGGAAATTTTTTGAGTGTAAGCTCTTTGCTTGTGAGCACAGTTGAAGATGTTGATACAGACCTGTGTGTGACAACCTGACACAAAGCCTGTTGGATGGATTTTTGATTCCTTGCACAGGCCAGAAGAAGACCTTTTGACCTATTACTTGCCTTGCCAGGACAAGTGACATGAGAGGACTGTTAGTATAAACAGCGGTTTATTGGTATTAATTGATTATGACCAACTAATGGCAGATCTACTAATTGTAGATACCAACCAATTATTTTTAAGAAAAAATACTACCCCTGCAACATTTCTCCCATTAATCTGGGAGAATTTGAGGCTCCTGATCTTCTTAAGATGGTATGAGGCCCAAGATCGCTCCTAAACTTCTGTCTAATGAATGGGAGTTATTGTCTAGGTGTTGTTTTTGTTTGGTACTTTGGTTTAAACCAACATATGACATTGTCTACGCACTGTCAGAGGCTTTGGAAGTAGGGGCATCTATGAACCAGTTATCGTAGTTCTTTGCAGACTGCTGTAGCTCGTGCAAGCCAGCACTTTACTACACAAAACAATAGGCTGAGTTCATCAAAGTGATATCTGGGTCAAAAGGGTAGGGTTGCCAAGGCATAACTCACTGTAGTTAAAGGTAATTTTAGTTTTATTTCCTTTTTGATTAATGTTTAAACTTTGATTAAGATTTTTCCAGGGGAGAACAATAGAGCCGTGTTCAACTGATAATGAAAAACAATTAAAAATAAAAAGTCCCCCTAAACCTCTCAGCAGAGCTTTTTCCAAGAGAAGTCCTTCACGTCAAAGCTGAACAGGCAGTTCCCTTTCCACCTCTGTTGTTCTGTGAATGAGGGCTGTCTGCAAATAAAACTAACATGTTGCCCATCTGTTATGCACAGCTAAAGGAAATTTAAAGACAATACTACCAGAACTCCCAAAGATACCATCTAACCACATAAATAATTTATTTTTACAGCTCAGATCAAAGAGCTCGTGGATACTGGACTCATTTCATCATGGCGTGCCCTTTGGAAGAAACTCCCACAGTCATGTGATTGTTTTTCCACTGGCCTCTGAAAAAGTCCTCAGGCTCAGAAGTTCCCTTTGCTCTGACTCCCTCTCCTGTCCCCTGGATTATGTTTCATATCACTTATGCTGTGGCTGTTCAGAGCTTCCCCTCTCGATTAGCCAGGAGTTTTACTTTTCCTGGATGGTGCTGAGATCTCCTGTTGCCCCTAGGAGAGTGTTGGGCAGCAGTATGAATAGTAGACTGTCAGAAACATCTGAAGATGGAGGAATTTTTCACCCCAAAGTGTGAGGCTTTAGGGAAATGTTGGTGCTATTCATACCTCTGGATAAAGCCAGGAAGGATTAGGCTCTCTTTTTGAACCATGCCATGGCCCAGGGGTCCAGCTCTTGTGTAGTAGATTAGAAATGGTACCATGGTATTATCACACATGGGAGACTAACACCTGTTGCAATATTTTTAAAGCAGGGCAGAGCATGCAGGGTTATGTGTCATGTTGGGTTATGTGTGTGGTATGTCAAGACACAAAAAGCGGAGAACATGCTGCATGGAGGGGCAGACAAGTGTCAGCTGAGAATACTAATGATGGTCCAAGGCAAGTGAGCAACCAAGATACTGGCTTTTCAGTGCTGACTGTGAGCTCTGTGGCTGCTTTATATCTGTGGACAACTTAGAGTTCACAACCAGATGCAGAATAATGCAGAATAATGCAGAGAAGCCAGACAAAATCAGTCTTCTCATGTCTCGTTAATGGTCACTATGGATTTTTCTCATGAAATAAGGCATATTTTTTCATCTATGAGTAATGGCTGTCATACTGCTCCCAGGCAATACATTTTGGAAACTAATCCTTTAAATTTGGCAGAGCAAAACATCTTTGGTTCTAACATAATAATTTTGAGATTTGATCTTCCTCTCAGGCTGGTAAGCATTCTTAAATTCTTTTTCTTCCTTCTTTTACTTTGAAGCGTTGCTGAGGAAACTTGATGATTTTAATACACTGCCTGTGATAACACTGATAAAAATAATCTCTGTAGCAGTCTGGAGTCCTCTGAGAAGCAGACTGCATGCACATCTCAGACAGCTTACCAAGCTCTGACAGTAGGAAAGTGTGGCCATGGCCTGAGAACTGTGGTAAAACAAGTATTTCCTGTAGCCTGTTCAACCAGGAGGGGCTGGGGAGCATGGTCACACTCAGACTGCTGTTGCAGCTACTTAAGTTTCCCTCTTAGTAGCCACTTTTCATTCTCTGGAGGCTGGGGTCCCAATTCGGTGTGCTGGGCAAATCTGTTTGGAAGTGCCATTCAGTGTATGTCTGAGCAGTGAGATGAACAGTGGGGCTACTTGGGGTGCAGATCAACATTCATTATATTAGCTCTCAAAATGCCAGGAATGGGACCATTTGTTTTTGAGGAATCTCAGCTATACCCTCCTCTAAGTTCTAATTATTTACACATACACAGGGAAACAGATTCTTAGCTTTATACACTTAAGGAAGTAGATAACTATCTAAAGATCTCGTTACTTTAACACACTCATTGCTTTAATTAATCTCCTTTAATTTATTTACTGTGTTGGATCCATATAATTTGAAAGGACAAAAGGCAATATGAGTAATTACAGAATAGCAACGTCTGCACTGAATGATTCTTACTGCTTAATAAAGAACGCTGAAAGTGAAATAAAAGATTAAGACTACCACGATATACTTGAATGTAACCGGCATAGCTTTTGCAGCCCATTAATAAACTTCAATTGGGTCATAATAAAATAAAATAATAGATAAAGGAATGTTGGTTGATACATTTAATTTAATTCTCATCTTGGTAAAAAGCTTGCACAAAATCTTTAGACAGTTATGGTGTGAGAAACATAGTGTTTTGAGTAATACCCCTTCCTGCCTTGGCAAACTCCAAGAATATTGTAGCAAAATATTTCCTAAAAGGGAGCTGAATTCATATCTTGTGATAGAAGTTACTTTATTTGCTAATGATATAAGCAAAAGATATGATCTAGAGACAAAAGATATGATATAACAGACAAAAAAAGCACCATGTAATAGCACAAAATTGTTTCAATGAGTGTGACTGCGAAGAAAGTCAGATGGACTCAACTTTCTTGAGTGAATGTCAGATAAAATTCAAAGAAAGTTAGAAAGTAACATGGTTTTGGAAGAAACATCTGGAACTCTGGTTTACCTTATCACCACAGAAAGAGATCTCAAACAAAAGCCAACAAGCAGAGATAAGGGAGATCTCTGCGATGGGAGAAGATCATCTTAATTACTTGCTGTAGGTCTTGTGTGTCTCCCGCTGGATCACCTAGATGTGGTTGGAAATGGAACTGCATCCTGAGAGTTTGACTGACCCAGTATGGCACTTTTCAGATTCTGAAAATTGGTATTTGGGTGGTGTTGTGGAAGCTTTGCATTCAGCATATAAAAAAACCCCTTAGAATCAAACTTATTAGTCAAATGCCTAAGAAATCGGATAACAAACAATTAAATGCTCTGATACCTTCACAGTGATGTGGCCTCCTCAGAAACACTGTTCTCAGTTTAGTCAGTCAATCTTAAGACCAGTTTTAGAGTTTGTTCTAGAAAGGAGGTAAATGCCTCTGGAGATGCTGAAATGGCCAGTCTTGAAGATAAGGCTGTGGACTAGCTGGGGTGATTCCTCTGACACAGTGGTGCATTTCCTTTGTCTCTAGCATATTAAATATTTAGGCAATGACTGTTTCATTTCCTGAACTTGCATTCATCTTGTTTAAAGATGCACTTAACTGGTATTTAATGAAATGTCGTGGATACTCTTGAATTTAATGAGTTGCCATGTCAGATTTCATTCAAATCCTTTGATTTTTGTCTTACATTTATAGCCTAAAGCTCTGTTTTTCATTTTGACCAGAATTATTGCTCTAGCTATTGGCACTGGGTTCCCTCTATTTACATACCTGCAAAATAAAGATTGAGCCAAACTAAATTAAAACTTAATAATAATAAAACCTCCTCAGAAAACGAAAACAACAACTGAGCTCCATACTTCACCTCCTCAGAAATCCTAAACCACAACACATCAGCAAAAATACCTTTTTTGCCTTATTACTCAAGGCATGTTTATGTATTTTGGGTCTGAAATGAATGGGCCCTTCTTAAATAAGACATCTGTGTATTCTAAAGCAAGCTAACCCTTTCTGTGGGGATTATGCTAAATTGACACCCACAGAGATTACAGTCTCCTCTTTTCATGTGGAGAGGATGTCACCCCATGTGTTTGTTTTTGTATGAGAGCATAACCCATGCTCCTGCAGCGCCTAAAATAGGTGGTTTGCTGGGGTTGTTTGAAGGATAACATAGCCTGTGTTGCTGGAACTCCAGGTCTCCTGGTATTTTCATGCTTGCCTCTGCACCTAAGCAGTCACGGACATTTGTGTGTGTTACGTGCCATACCAACCTGTGGCCCTGTTATCATGATCTGTGGCTGTAGGTATCCCTTAGTTACATCCACACGTGAGCTGGAGTGCCATACTCTGACTTGATGGTCCTTGTGGGACCCCTCCAGCTCAGAATATTTTATGATTCTACATAAAGAGCAGGCACAGGCTATGTTACTTCACCAGAACCCATGAAGCCTTTTGATAAGACAGAGCAAAACAGAAAGAGGTATGTGCTGCCCTTGCTACTAAAGGATTTGTCATGGAACAAAACGTCTCTTTTCTCTATGTGGCTGACATTTTCTTTTTGAAAATGGTTTCTGTTTGAAAAGAATCTTTGCAAAAAATTGTAAGTTTTAAAAATGCTTGAGGTGAATAATTTTTTCATTAGGAAAATTTTCGAGATGTGTTCTGATGTTTCAAATTTCCAGGGCCGAAGAACTTGTGGTTCTGACTTTTGAATTATGCTTTTGTTCTGTTTGGTAATGTTCCTATTTTGCAGGTCTGTATATACAGGTATTTAAAGAGAGTGGTCACCAGTACAATGTAGAATAGCACAGAGGAGCAGGAACTCCAGAGTTTACCATGTGAAATCCCAGGCCCCAAGACCACTCTTTATTTTATATTACACAGTGTTACCCAAAACACAGAAGCAGGCATTAGATATAGCTGTGATGAACAATGAAAAATGAATAATGAACAATGATGAAGATGAACAATTCATGAGAGAGTGCCTTTTGGAAATTAAGTTTTAGCATTTCCAATGCTCTTATTTGCCTTTTTCTTAAATCATAAACCTGGATCTTCTACTAAATTAAACTTCTAATGAGAAAGTTTTTTGCAAGCTTGTTGCTGATTTAAAGTAGTGACTTTGTGAGTGTATTTTCGGTCCTTTGTATGAGGCCTTTCAAGTACTGCATGACAGGCAAACAGCTGCTGCAACCATATTCTCAAGAAGCAGATGCTCAGGTGTGCTCTGGTCAGGTAGAAACAGTGAAATCAATTGGTGCACGGAGTTATTCGTGCCACATTCATTGTAAGATATACTACTTTCTCTTTTTCTCTTTTTTTTATTGTTGATGTAGTCTCTTGAGAAAAAAAAAGATCTGCTGGCATTATTAATCTCCTGGCTAAATAAAGAGCCATGTTAAAATTGTAATCAAGTGTTTCCCCACCACCAGACTCTGTTTAACTAAATAGCTCAGGGGAGAGGTTTATTCCCCTTTTATAGTGAGTTCAAGTGAGACAAAGGATTTGTGTGGCCAAGGACTAAGTGGAAAAGGCCAAGCTAGTCTTTCTTTTATTGTGCCCCTCTCTAAACCAAAACCCCAAATGGTATATAAAATATTTCCCTTCTTGAATTCCAGTAAATCACAAAGTTATTTCCCCAGTTTTCCTTTACCTCAGCACAGGGCATTTTACTTGTAAAGTAGAAAATGTTATTTATATACTCTTGTGCTTTCCTTCCCTTCCCTTTAATGTTTTTCCAGAGATTACAGAATAAGCAAACTCTACAAAAGTAGTTTGAGAAAGTTTAAAGTGCATTAAACTTCCCCTCATTTATGAAGGAGAGGTGATTGAAGTGAAGCATAGAGGTTTTTGGGGTTTACTCTTTCAGGGTTGATAATGAAATTTAAAATAAGGGCAAGTAAATGCTCCTTAATTAGGCACCTGTTATGTTCCATCGTGATCAGTGCTTTAAGGGACAAGAATGCCAAGTGGCAGTGACATTTTGTACAATTTTGAAAAGAACATTTCTGCTCACCCTTTGCTTAAGAAATACAATGAGGCTGGTTTTAGTTTGCTAATAGATATTTTAAAATCGGTTTAGGAAAAGTTATTCCATGAGGTAAAGATCCTGTTTGAAGTGGAAGCTGTTCATCTGAAGAAACATCCATCACAAGACAAGAAAAGAATGATTTCTTTGTGACTGGGAAATCAATGAGACATCTGTTTTAATGTACAGGCCAGAAATAATGCAGTGAGTTCAAAAGGGAATCATAAAGAAGGCTGCTTTTTATCTCTTCTCTCCAAAGTCTGTAGGATGGGATTCAGCACAGTATTTTGTATTAGCAGGACTTCTTGAGTTTGTGTCCTTAACTAAGTGGTTGAAGTAGACCTTTTGAGGACACTGATGTTTAGGGTTATATGAGCTACCGGGGATTTGTGTTTACTGACCTCATAAAAGAGCTCCATTTGGGTCTTGATTGTGTCCCATTTTCACAGACACAGATTGCTCAAACAGCTGATCCTGCCCCTCTCTCAGTGGGCAGCAGGAACTGGAGGCTGTACAGTCTCTGGGGTGCTTGGCAGGAGGTCGAAGCACTGACTCACTGTGGACTTGCTCTTCCTGGAAATGCTGTGCCTGGGCTGCAGGCTCCCCATTTGGAGGGGCAGTGGGACATCAGTGCACGTGGTATGATTGTGTTCATTTGTCCTGAATGTTTCCCTTCTCTCCTCTTGACCCCCCGTAAATTTTTTGGGTTAAAATTTGTTGGGTCCCGAACCGCACTGAATGCCAGTTTTCCCTTGCAGGCTCTTTGCAGTCTCTTTAGCTTCCCTGAATAGTAATGGTGTGGGAAGCAGCCAAAAGAGGGCTGCAACCACTACACATTTGCTAACGCTGGAAGGACCCTCCCCACAAAACCCAGATGCCCTGAATGAGATCTAACCCCTTGTAAGGTTTTTTGAGGACGAGAAGAAATGAAACCCCGAGGACTCAATTACCCCAAGGCACATTGTATTGGTAGTGTTTTTTAGCTCCTTGGTATGCACATAGTGTATAAAATATGAGACCAAGAGAGACCCCCCCAGGCATTAGGTAATGGGCTTGTTAGAGCCCCACTAGTATCTGTAGTGTGGAGTCTCCTTATGGCAAAATTGGGCTTGCAGATGTCTGTTTCCAAAGGGAGGAGAGAATAGCAAGAGGATATGCAGCTCTGGCAGTGTTTGAAATCTGAGACCAATGGTCACCCTGGAAACAGCATGTTGAAAGTCTGAAAAACCTCCTGGCAGCGCGTGGGTGGAGTAAAAAAAGTCCTTGGGTTTGTGTGTGCAATTCCAACAAGTTCTGCTCGGCAGGAGGGAAAACAGCTACTGAGGGGACACACGCATACGTTCTCTGGGGAGCCATCTTATCACCCCTTCACATAGAAAGCTGCTAAAAATGATGATGTTCAGGACATGCTTTCCCTTGGGAAGTGTCAGTGAAATCAATGCATTTTTGTTTCTGTCAGCACAGTCCCATGGAAAAAAGTCTGTGCAGAGATGCACAGAACAATAACACAAAATAGTCAAAGGTGGGAGAGCTGTGCCCTACCAAAGGCAGCAAAAAAGCCATGCTGTTCCCACTGAAGAAGATGTTTGCATTGCAAATTTCAGCCTGCCTGGTGACAGAACAAGGTCCCAGACCTCGTCATTCCTTGATGTCATGTATGGAGGAATGAAGCAATCTGACATTTATGGACTGACTGTGGATGCAGACCCATGGGAGTCTCCCCATGTGCAGGAGGGGCACAGCCATTCCTCACATACACACAGGTCAGTGGTGTGGCTTCTGCTCCCCATGGGACAGCTGTGGTGACACTTCCCTGGTGCACTCTTCAGGCTTCAGTGAGATGTAGTTCAGTGGTTTCCTGAGCTAGCAATGGGTGTCTTGACATCTGACAGCTCATGAAAGACTTTCTTTCTATGAATTGGCCAAATTATGTCTTTTAACAATGTGAATTTTGACATCCACAATGCTGTCTGACAATGATTCTCCCCCACGTTAAGCATACAATTCTTTGAAATATAGCTTTCCTTTATTTACTTTGATATTACCACCTGGAAACTTCTTTTGAAGCTTTTATTTCCTGTATCATTTGGTATATCGAAGTCTTTGCTCATATCCTCCTTCTCATTCACTAAGTGAAGAGTCCTAGTTTTTCAGATAATTTTTTTACAGAAGTTGTTTCATGATTTTTCTCATCCTTATTTTTTTGTGTGCCTTTTCCAGCTATGGTATATCCATTTTGTGATGGTGGGATGAAAACCATATTCAGTATTCAGAAGGTAGGTGCACATAGGTTATGCAATTGTTTTGATGTTTACTCCTTACCTGACAAATTCTGGCATTTGATTTGCTTTTTTAATAGTTATGAGGCAGTCGGGTAAATGGAATTGCCTAGTGTGAGCCTAAAATCTTGTCTTTAAGGGGCAATAGTGAAGTTTAAGTTATGATTTGTTTAGTGCATAAACATTTATTTGCACTGAACTTCATTTTCCATTGTGCCTTTGGTGAGACACTTTTTGGGCATCCAAAATTACCAGATCCATTTGATCTCTGTTCCACACTTGTGGAATCCTTCCAGGAGCTCCATCAGCATAGCAATGTGACTTCCTTCTACAAAAAGTGCATGGAACCTTCCCAGAACATTTGGTTTATTCCTGTGCCTCCTTAATTATGTAATTTGGAGTAATTTTTACCAATTTCCATGTGCTGCTGTGCAAAGGAAGTTCCCCAGCATTAGAAAGTAGTGACTTTCCAGAACTGGTAACAGGAAGCTCTATGGATGACATTGGAATCACACTATGCAAAGGAAGCTGCTGAATTCCTATGTGTGTAAAGCCAATCATGTTTTTCCCACTTTTTAGTTTTTATTCACCATTGCTGTTAGATGGGGTATGGATGAACCTTACTGTAATATTCCTATTTTTGTTTTATTGATGAGCAGCCTTGCTGGAGCAAGCACTGAAAATTGCAGTCCTGTGTATGTTACTTGTGAGTACGTCCCATGAAGTTTTTCTTTTTCTTCTCTTTAGGCCTTAACAGAAGTAAAGACTGGAAATGAGGCCAGTGCTGAAATATTAGCTGAAAAATGCAAGACTTGGGGGGAGATTTAAGTCTTGCAGAACAAAGTTGCAATTTCCAGTGTTCACTGGGTTGTTTCCTGCGGGGACTTACTAAAGAAACAGAAAAAACATACCCTTCTAGAAAATGAAAACCAGTTACTGTTTCTTGTTTCATTATTTGCATACCCTGTGATGATTAAAAAGCAGCATCTTGCCTTGATTTGCCATCTTTTTGGAAAGAAAAAGGTTTAACCAAAGAATTTTCCCAGACTTGTGGACTCCTTTAAAATATAATCTTTATTTGGCTTTGCTTTTTCCTGTGGACCTGGATAAAATATAGACTACACTAAGAAGAGTCTGTTTATTTGGTACCTCAGAGACTTCTTTGACATGTGTGAAAATGACCTCTGTGCCAAGGATTCACAAGCCTATGTGGAGATGAAATAAACAGGGAAAAAAAGTAATCTGAGTTCTTTAAACCAGTGAGAAAGAATGATGTGCACAGGAACATTAGCACTGTGTTTGATATATCAGCTTGTGCTCTGAACATTACAGAATAGGTGCAATGCAATTTTTTTTCCTGCTATTTGTCCTTTGTTTCTTGGTGAATCTGTCAGCTAGGAAAGACAGAATAAATCTGATATTAAATTTACAATGCATGGAAAACACTCCCTTTCACACTTTATGACAATATATATATATATGTATCTCAAGACTTTCTTTTATTTATGCATACAACTAATCCCACTGAATTCCAAATACCCTGTGTGAGTAAAGTTATATATATGCAGATTTGCAAAATCCAGACTTAAGGGCTAACTTTGTTCTGTGGAAACTAATATTTTCGTATGTGTCCTGTTTGTGTTGTTTTTTCTTTTTGTTTAACAAATCATAATCTATATTCTGTGAGGGACTGTATTTGCATTCCCCCACAGCACATTTTATTGACTGTGGTGATTGTTTTAAAGGAGGTGTACATTGCCTTATTTTTCTATGGAATATGGCTTAGCTGGAGCATCTGGTTTCAAGTGAAGTGTTTTCCTACTTACTTTTCCATCTGAGCTGACCAAGGTGTAATAAGATTAAAAGCTGGGCTCAATCATACAGTGGGTCAAAGCCTTGAGGAAGACAAAAGTTGTGACTTTTGACCATGGAGTACTTTGTTTAAGCCTTAGTTCGCAAAATGTACCTGAAAACCTTCAAACTGAGGTGAATCTGAACTAGTTTTGAGTACAATTTTGGGTGACTTTGATTGGATATCTGTAACTGTCTCTAAGCCAGTAGATTTTGGTCCCTGCTCAAAATAGAGGTGATTTATCTACATCTTGTTCAAACATGCTACTTCTGCATGCACTGTATTTTACTTGACAACAAAAAACACATGGGAAAAAGTAAAGATAAACTTTAGTTTGACTTTTCTCTGGGTTTCTTGGCAGAGACCTCAGAAAGGAATTATTTATACAGAGATGTTCTCACCTGCCTCCCTAATTTACAGGGTTAATAGGATGTGTGAGCTCTGTGGAGAGTACAAGATTTTCATATTTGCTGATGGAGTGTTTCACTAGGATTGTGGTGGCATCCTTTTTCATATGACAAAGTTAGAACTCTTTATTCAATAGGACAGTTTTACAGAACTGAGTAGCAGTTAAAGTAGTGGGATCCTGCTGAAATTTTTTTGAATTCAAATTTAGGAAAAAAGGTAGAAAAACCCCACTCTAACCATAAAAACAAGGACATGAAAGCACCTTACAGTAAGATTCACCTTCTGAATTAAGCTCTATAGGTTTTTTGAACCATTAAACATTCTTTACAGTAAGAAAAAGTAAATTTTCTGATATAATCTGTGTAAGGGTATGCAGCTTCTTGGTTTTGAAACCTGAATGTTTCCGCTGAACACCTACAGAAACAGAGAATCACAGAACACTGGTTTTGGAAGGGCCCTTTAAAGATCACCCACTCCAACCTCCTTGCTGTGGGTAGGAACACCTTTTGCTCAATCAAGATGTTCAAGGCTGCTCCTTGAACACTTCCAGTGGTGGGACATCCACAACTTCTCTGAGCTACCAGTTCCAGGGTCTCAACACCCTCATAATAAAGAATTTCTTCCTTACATTGAATGTAAATCTACCTTCTGGTTTAAAACCATTACCTTTTGTCTTGTCATTACAGAACCTCTCCATCTTTCTTGAAAGGCAGCAACTGTTGGTTACTCTCTATCCATATCCAAACTTTCCATGTTGTTTACAATCTTTCCTTCTGTGGGAGTAGCTGTTTTCCCTGCTCCAGACTCTGCTGTCAGAAGCACTATGTACGCAATGGGGCGTGGTGCCGCGTGCTCCACAAACACCACGGAAGAGACAAGGTGCGTTTCCCTCCACTGGTTGTCATCTCTGTTGGATGCCAGCATGTGGACATAACACCACAGAGCTTTCCAAGCTCTCAAATGGACCCTGTTATAGGGGTTCATTTTCAACCCATGTGTTTATTTGTAGGAGTGGAGTCTCCTAAGGAGCTTTATGGTGATTCCTTCTGGACTTTGATAGAAAAACATTTGCAACAAATGAACTTTTACTCTTGGAAAACATACATTTTGCCATCCTCAGTCTATCCTATTCTTGCATTCCACACCACTCTGACTCTATAGGGAAGAAGTCTTTCAGTTGATGGGAAAAATATTAATAAATGAATGATCTATAAATAAACAAATGGAGACTGCCTAAAGAGGAGTGAAGTTGTTTAAATTAGATCACCAGAGTATCAGAATTGTTTCTGGGAATAACCCCCTATTACAAAACACTTAACTTTTTCCACATTTCAACTTCTGGGTACAATTGTCCTTTAACACAAAGTTTAGTCCAGAATACAGCGTGAACTCATGTGGCTTCATCTAAAGTGCTGTGGAATTCAATTGCTTAATGATTTTTCTTTTTGCAAATTGTTATTTCTTACCATGTGGGCACTATAGAATGCATTTCAAATTTATTTATTCAAACTCAAATAAAAAAGTGGAAAATTCCTCCCAGCAGAGACTAGCACTAGTGCTTCACAGAGAAAGTCTTGATCATGTTGAATTAATGTCTTGTGGATTTAAAAAAAAAAATAAAATTCAGGTGCCTGACCTAGTATGTATGTAATTCTGGCTGAAGTTAGTCACTTTGAAAGATTAGTGATTATTTAGTCGAGCCTGCAGGTCTCAAGAAAAATTCTTGGCATGAAATGCAGAAAAACAACTTTATAGATTACATGTCTCCCTTACACATACCGTACCACATAAGAAAAATCAATTCTGTACCTATTAATTTGGCCTGAGGTAGGCCTCAGTTTGGCAGCTTACCCGTACTAATTTGCCAGCTTTATAACATGCTGGGCTTAGTTATTTTCTCAGTGGTGAGGATGCCTATTTATTAGGAGGAACAGAAAAATAGTGGACTAGAATAGACTTTCAATGTCCATTGCCTCTTGTAATCAATTATTAACAAGTTTGACCTTATGGCCAGGGTACTGTTTCTCTGTTTTAGAAAAATAGTTCTAATTTACAGCTAAGATGTATTAGTGATTATTTATATCTTTTGCTGTTATGCTGATCTTGTCTGGCAGTGTAAGTAACTTTTATCAGTTTCTGCATTTGGTGCTCCCTTCTGTTTGTTACAAATAGCATTATATCTGCTTTTGATCTCCTTTTTGTAGGATGCATAAGTCAAATTGATTTAGTTTCATCCATTTTAGGAACCCACACCTGTTCCAGTTTGTGTTTTCATGCATGACTGGTCTGTATGATATTACAGAGGTGGTTTCATTAAAGTGTTTTATAATGAAATCTGTATTCCTGCTGAATAGGAAAATAATTTTGTCTCCGTATATATCAGGACCACATTTTTCTTTTATAGTGACATCATAGGTGTGGTTCTTGCTCTTCCTGTTACTGGTTGACTCATTGTTTTTTCTGCTCCTCATCAAACTAGTGAAATCCCAGACTGTGACAAAAAATCTCAGAGATTTCTAGCTCCCTGACCTTATGCTTGGCACTGCTGAATGCTGACTGATTTCCAGAGCACCATGCCTCAAGGTAATCTGGTTCTTCTCAACGTCCAGACAGAGAAAAACTAAGAAATTTCTTCCCTGTGCCCTGTCCCCCAACCCCAAAAAAATGCCATCACCTTCAGGGGTGGGTATTCAGTGGACCTGCCTGGACCAGCCCTTACTGCCACGGCAGCTTCCAGCAGCACGCCAGGGCACACGTTACCTACTGAAATATGTACACTGCAGGTGGTGCACAAGTCAGTTTGCAGGTTACCCACTCTGTTGATTCTGATTATGATTTTTAAGTCAGGGGCATGACCGAAAATATATAGCTTCTTGAAGAGCTCCGAGGAAACCTCCCCCTTCAGACCAATTGTTCTGCTGTCAGCACATCCTTCTCTGTTGTTACTTTGTTACCATCTTACAATTGTTGAATTCAATTCCCATTTTCTACATTATAGTCTTTTCCCATATGTCACTTTAATGAAGTCCAGATATAGGAAAACTGGTTCATTTATCTTGTCTGAAAACCTATTATTCTGAAAAGTTCATTTCTTGGTAAAACCATCTTTATACCCTCAGTTTTCCTCTTTCTTCTGTGCCTTTAATGTCTGTGTTGACTTCAAAGTGTATTTTGAAACTGTGGATGAAGATCTGCAGTTCAATGATTTTTAATTATAAAAATTATTATTTCTCTTTTCTTATAGACAAGGTTTTCTGTCTGGTATTTGCCAAAAAGGTAGACTTAGTATGGTTTGTTTTGGATTAGACGGCAAATAGGACAAAATGACAAATAACCACAGAATCTCAAGGCAGAATAATCCTGCCCCAGTGCAGAAAACACCAATAAATAAGTGAATTCTGGTCTTAGGAGGGGAATTAGAGAGGCTCACAACATTGAGTATTCCTATAAAAATCCATATACTTACTAAATTGAAGCCTAACAACACTCTATATGTCTGCAAACCTTATATGATAAACAAAATAATGAATGAATAGGAGGAAATTGTTTGTGGAGCCTGGGAGATGACATCCTCCAGCAAACTTCCTGCTGATATCAATGAAGTTGAGTGTGACCCAGCTCAGAAAGCTCTCATCAGCCCTGAGGAGCTGTTAACTGTGTAGCCAGGAGATCTTTGTGTCCTCTTTTTCGTTCCTTTAATATTTCCACCCCCTTTGAACACATTAACCTCTTTCACTTGGAAAGGCAGTAGAGTAGAAAAGGAGTAGTAGCTTAGAACTCTTAAAGTTTAAACAGATGGAGGAGATAGAAATGTTAACTTAGAGAGAGGCCAGAGTATGAGCACTGGTAGCATAAGAAAAGATGTCTTAAATCCCCAGCACTGGGAAGAGTTTCAAGAGGACCTTGAATCCGGACAAGGAGGAACCAGAAAGTGAGCTCATGTATCATTACTCTAGTTTAAAACTGCTGACAGAGCCTGACTTTTGCTTTTAGCTTTGGGCATTCCCTGTCCTGTACAGACACCTCCTGTCAAGTGACTGTGTTTGAGAAAGACCCTATTCAGAGTCATGGGATTGCAGGCTTTTGCACAGTAAGTGTCTCAAGTTTTTCTGTCAAGGCTGAGAGCAACGACTCTGATGGTAGCTGAGCTATGATTAAAAACAAAAAAGTCCTCTTATGGCTTTCATATCTGTCTTTGACATGATCCAGATAATTCAACTGGTTAATTTAATTCTGCTGTTTTTCCATGTGCAGCTACGTGCTAGAACACTTGTCTCAGGGATAAAATCTCTTTTTCCTCCGTGCATGAGTGGTCATATTGACAACAGATTATGGGGTCAAACTTTCTGATTTTTACTGCTTCAGTATTAGAATATGCAAGACATTGAGAAAAAAAGATAAAAGCTTTTCTTCACTGTAATCTAGAGAAAGGATTTTTATTTTCTTATTCTTCCTGAAGACAGATAGATTTTCCACCTCTGCTGTCTCTGTAGATGGCACTTACTGAGCATTTAGTATCTTCTTTTCCTACCTAGCATGTCATAATCCATGTTATCAGACATTTGTCAGGAGTGGGGTCAAACTGGCCAGCTATCAATAAGCTTCTTATCTTCCTTCTCATTCATTTTTCTTCATTTGTGCTTTGCTTAAATTTTTCCATACTGTAGTCAAAAACTCTGTAATAACTATGATTTGTGCCTGAGAGATCTCTGCCATTACTTTTGAATGAATAAGTCTGTAAAACTGTAGTTCTGGTTGGAGGAAAGAAAGTAAAGGAGTGATTGGGTTAACCAAGGAGATGTTTGGAGAATGGGTTTAGAGAAATGGCCTGAGGAAATGGGATTGAATTCATTAGTTTCAAGTTCAGTACAGTAGTATTTGCTATTATAAATCTGGGGTAGTATAGTTAAGCAAGAGCTACACAAACAGGAAAAATACAACAGTTCTTGCTGAAAAGTATCTAAGGATTGTTTTGTGTCATGATTTGAATAGAAAGTTGTGATTGCCATGTTTTTTAAAAAAAAGATGTACTTTGATTTGTAAACTAGATTTTGCCTGCAAGATGTGTGAAGAAAGTTCCTGCTCTGTTCCAAAATGGGTAGGATGCAGCTGGAGTACAGTGCCTGCTTGGGGCATTTCTACTAAACAAAAATGACAGGGGTTCAGAAAAATACATATAAAAAAAAAATTAAAGGAAATGGAGACTGAGGGGAGTTGGGATTACAGTTTCCAAGTGTTAATTGACTAGTGCAAAAGATAAAGGAGTAACTCTTCCTCCATGCCTCTGGTGAATAAGGGTGATCTTTAAAGGCAAAGTCCCTTTTGGGACTGTTTTCTCAGTCATTGTGGTTCTCCTGTCTTATAAATAATGACTAGTCCTTAATATAGCCCTCTATTACTATATTGATATTTCTATTACTGGAGTTAAATGGGTACCTTAAGAAGACAGTTTAGTTAACTATGCCTCCAAGTCTAGCTTAAAAGTTGTTGGAGTTCACAGAAAGAATATAATCTTGAAAAACATGATATGAGCCGGGTACAAAATGCATTTTGATGCTGAAGCACTTAACAGTTGTGTGGCATCTTCTGACTGATCTGCACATGACATACAGCGCTTGTGGTTTATCTACAGACCAGGATGTTGCTCTTGCCTATTTGATCATCTGAAGAAAGACCCAGGGAATACAATTCCCAGTTCCCCAGAGACTGAAAGCAGTATTTGAGGGCTCACAAAACTTTGATTGCTGATTCATGTGTTAAACAAGAGAGTTGACTGAAGAAACCGCTAATATTTGCCTTTTATTGAGATATTTCTGACTAGCTCAATGTTTAGTATCAGCAGTTAGGAAAAAAAAATAAAAATGGTTCCTTCTCCAGATATGAGGATATTGCAAAAACCAGCATAATCTTACTTTGACTTTAACATACAAAGGAATTTTCTCTTTTCTGTTCTGTCTCAATTAGGTATGTATTTAGAGAAACAGTGCTATATTAATCTTTTTTATTTTAAGTCATCAGGCATAATTGTTCATATAGCCGCTGTCTGGTGAGGATGTGGCTATATATCAACATTTATTAACAGCATCAATAAATGATGTAGAACAGCTACACACCTGTAGTACTCTTCCTACTAAGCATCAAGATCTGATTTTAATATCTTAAAATGCTCTGCCCTTGCTGTGTTAGGTTTTCAGTGGCTGTAGATACTTTCTCCTTGTGGTGAGAATTACCATTGTCTTGTATGCAAAGAAAATTTTCTGGGCTTGAGTCAGCTCTAACTTGCCCTGGCACAGGCAAAACTGATTTCAGGTCACAAAATGAAGTTGAAAGGGGATGGACAGAACAACATTGCATGCTTCTGAATATGAGTAATTTTTCAGAGTTCACATGCCAATTCACAGTGTATAGTTTTTGGGAGCAAGAGTGTGTTAGTGGATGGCTTGTTTATATGGGTTTTAGAGGAAAAGCATTTGTTTACAGCAACCTCGCTATAAACTCAGGAGGAACCTTGGCTGTAGCAATCAGCCAGACCCAACAATGGGATGCCAGAGTGGTAGACCAATTTTACAAAGCTGGCTAGTAGAAGAATGATCCTTTCTGTTTGCCACCCATGCACTCATACACATTATTTCTCTTCTAGCCCCATATTTTTTTTTAATTCCTGTGTGATTTCCGTGCTGAGCGCCATTGCAGGCATTTCCAACACCTCTGTAAATTATTTGCATCCTGTTGTTCTCTCTTCTTTACATCTCAGGACAAATTAATTCAGCAAATCCTTTGATCCCCCCTTACCTTCATTTATAGTGACATGTCTACCAAGACTTTCTAATGCTCTTTTCTCCATGTCAAAAAAGAACACAACCCCTTCTCTACTGGAGTAGTGCAGTTTTATTTTCATGGGGCTGAAACAGTCTTCACAGGCACATCTAAAGGAACATGCTGGGAAGGAACTCATGCCAGCAGGTGGAACTCCAGTGGTGACTAGGGCTGCTGGGCTCCACAGTGGGAAAAAGTTCCAACACGCACTTACAGCACACCACCTCATAGTAGGTTTGGCAAGGACTTGGCTGGGTATAGGTGGGGACACTGACTCTTTTCTGTCTCCATGGGCTGGAAAGGTGCCAAACACACGTGGGTTAGCTGGATTACAGCCAAGCTGGAGGTGCTTGCAAGGTAGATTAGTCGCATTGCAAGGTCCTGAAACCTGGATGCTGGTGAGAAAGGATTAGTGATGCTCTGAGCTGGGGGCTAGGGAAGCAGGTAGAAGCAGAGTGGAGATTTAGAGTTCAGCAAGAGTGGCTTCTAGACAAAAGTGTATGAAACTAACAGCTAATGTAAGAGCAAAACCAAAGGCTCAAATCAAAGGCTCTAAAGAGAAATTTGAGGAAGCTGGTAGGGGTGGTTTTAATAGTACTTATGGCTTTACCAAACCTGCTAAGTTTAGTACAAAGTAGCATCCGAAATGCTTTAAAACCAGATGTTTGTGATTAGAGAGGGACTCCTTGGGCTAGAGGGAGGGATGAGTTTGTTTAGTTTTTCTACTAGGTTTTAGTAAGATGGAAAGTAATTGTGGACCCTTAGGAAACCATGAGGGGTTACAGGATAGGTGGCTCCTCGAGGGGTCTATTATTTCTTCAGAACAGGCACATATTGGTTTTGAGATGTGATGCAAAGAGAAGCCTAAAGCTGGCTTAGCTGACTTAGACATATGCAGGTAGGGCTGGGAGACACAGAGAGGACAAATGCGTCTGGCAAATATGTGCGAAGGGTGCTTATTTGCCTGTAAAATGGGTGGGTTGGTTGTTAATTCAGCACTGTTTTAGGCGAAGAAACTGCATTGCTTTCACTTATTCTTTTGAAATCTGCTACTGCCCCCTTGCTCTTCACTCTGACCTCTTGCTTGTGAGAACCACTGACCTTCTCCCCACAGCAAGCACACACTCCAAGGTCACGAGGCTCCTTGTGACTTAGCAGTGCTCTGCTTGACCTGCCATGTGTTTAGCTTTCCCACAGTCCAAAAAAATGATTAAACACCCTTCTGAGCTCTCCCAAAGAGGCAGCCTCAATATTCTGTGTTTCCTCACCCTTCAAGCATCCTTTGCCAGTCATGCCTCACAAGAGGAACAAATCTGGAAGAGAGATGGCATCTCCTCCTTACCTTTGGTGCATGATGATGACAAGGTTCCTCAGTGAGGGGCTGAATGGTCCTTGAAACAAATCTCTACTGTGAGGGTCCATGTTGCATCACTGATTTTTGTGCTGCCATTTGCTTCTGCCAGCCTACTCTGCTACATTTATTCTGTGCTTTGGTTCTCTTTTTACAAACCTGGGCTCTTTAGTCTAGGAGATAACACTCTTGTCCTGTGGTTGGACATGCATTTTCCTGCTAATTTTATTCTTCAGTGTGGTGCACAGTTGTCATTTTTGTAAAATAATGCTTCTATGGCAGCATTGGTTAAAAGGAGAGGAAAATTCACTATCAATCACATGGAAAGTGGACTGGGATTGTTCATTTAAAATCTGCTGTTGGAAGCCTTGGATATTTTTCTGTTCTTATTCTCTGACACACTCCTGAAGATGTTGGAAATCCTTTTTTCCTGAAAGGAATGGAACTGTCAGTATGGAAGGAACCACGAGTTATTTTCCAGTGTCACAGTGGGATCAGCTGAGTCATAAATGTTCTTGAAAATCTCATCCTGTTTGAAGAACGCATTGCAAAATGTGGCTAACAAGTGTAATGGTGTTTCCCATGGGATGCGCCTCTTCTGGAAGAAGATTCCCTTAAGCTGTGTTATGTTCCTATTAACTAGCAAGCCCACCTTTTTTATGCAATAGTACACATGTTTCTTCTCATAATCCTAATTCTATAGGTAGAGTTTCCTTGGAAATGTTCTCATGCAGGCACTTGGACAGAGGAAGGACTTGGCTCTGTGACTGGGCAGCTTACCCTCACCCGCTTCCTTGACAAATTTGCACTCGATTCATATTTCCAAGCCTTCCATCATCATCATCCCTAGATCCTTTGTCTCTGCAGGGAGAGGCAGGCTCTGCATTCAGTGATTATTTAGAGGAGGAATGTGCTGGGTAGTTTTGATTACTAATTTGCTATTTTAAGTCCACATTGTGCTTTGATGGCTCTTATGGGATTTTTCTCTTACAGTAAGGGATGAAGATCTAAGGGGTGTCTATTTGGTTTTTCTCATCCCGTAACAATACAAAATGTCATCTTGGACTAAGTAGATACACATGTCACCAGCCACATGGCAGTGTACTAAATAAAAACAGTACCCTTCATACAAATACTTGAATCTCTAAGTGGACTTAAGGGAAGAGAAGCAATAAATTAAATACTTCTGGAATATGAAGCTAGTCAGCTATTGCTTCATTCTCAGTTTAAAAGCAAAAATTTCTTAAAATGTCTCCTCTTATTTTTTTAATGTTTATTTTTAAGCTCAGCACAATTAAGAGATTCCCATTTTCAGACTGGTGCATAAGTATCAGGTTTATTGCAGAAGGGCAATTATATTTTATCTAAAAACCAAATATTTTCCTGATTAATCCAATAGATTTACACGTCTTAATCTAAATATGGCATCTCATTCTGAATTCAATGAATATAACCATTTCCTCCTTTTGCTGCAAAGTATTATTGGTTTCTACTTGCCTCAGCCCTCATCTAGACCAATTATCCTCCAGAGATGGAAATTATTTATTGTTCTGTGTTTAAGGTACTATCATGCTATTAAACTCAGTACATTTTATCTTGCTATTAAACTCAATACATTTTAGCTTGCTCCTAATTAAAATGATCTGTATTAAAAAGTGGTGATTTGCTGTAACACAGTGCATTTACATGGAAAACACTTATTTAAAATAAGATTCTATCGCTCATAAGTTGGAAAGTACTGTATATGCAATACTTGTGCATTAACAAAAGTCTGGTGTAAAAACTGAGTCTGTGGTTTGCCTTAATAGAATCAAGATAATTTAAAATCTTGAAGTTATACATGAACTTGCATGCTTGCTGAGGAAGTGCCAAGGACACCACTTGGGAGACAGATGTTAGCTGTAAGGGGGTCAGTGTCTGGTACCCCCCAAATGGGGGTCTGGTACTGCAGCTGCCTCATGCCTGAGGTCCAGCTTACAACTCTGAGTAGCCTAGTTGAAGCTAGCACACTACTTAGGTTGTCAGTGCTAGCAGGATGACTCTCTGATGGCCCCAATCCTTTCAACACTTCTGCATGAGCTTAATTTGGGATTATTGATGAGTTTACAATGAAGTGCATATGTAAGAGCTGGCAAGATTTGGTGTTTCTCATTTGTTGCTACTAGACGAGATTTCTTAATACACCTATTGTATTTTAATTTAAGAATATTTTTGTTTCAGTAATCAGGACATATTTACTACAATCAGTGAACATTTTCTGGGACTAGGGCAGTACATGTTAGCAAGAAACAATATGCCTAAAAGAGCTGATATAATTTCTTTTCCTATAACCAGCAGAAATGTT
Organism: Pseudopodoces humilis; assembly: GCF_049639895.1. Classification (NCBI taxonomy): domain Eukaryota; kingdom Metazoa; phylum Chordata; class Aves; order Passeriformes; family Paridae; genus Pseudopodoces; species Pseudopodoces humilis. Next base: position 51,067,867 of record NC_142200.1, read on the forward strand.
ATGAACCTTCATTGTACTGAGATTTGAAGTCAAGCTAGTGAACCAGGATTAACATAAGAGACAGATAAACTGCAAATCCCAGGAGCTGTATTTACTATCTCACTGTAAGGTGAATCACTCCTGAAAACAGCCCCTTGGACCATCTCAGTGTGGTTTGAGTAGCTTTGGTGTGTCTCTTACCTAACACTTGCTACTTTCTAGCTTAAGTGCAGATATATCCTAGTGTATTTTGGATTCTGACAAAGTTTAAATTTAGACACATTTGTGCTTCAGCCTCTTTAGAATGAATGGGAGAGTCTAAGCTGTTGTTTCTGTGGGTCACTTTTTATTTTGACAGATGTAGCTATATGCTATTTCCCCAAATCTTTGCCTTGCAAAGCCATCACCTCTACCAGAAGAAGGCCTGTACCTTTACATGGCACCCACTGTGGAAACATTGAGAAACCTGCAGCTGAGAAACCTCTTGAATTCATGTTTTGTTTTAAAAGCAGCCCTGTGACTTTTACAGATGGCCATGCTGGGCAGAATTGTCCCCTATTGTGTTACTTCTATAGTCACTGCAACAAAGTCTGAGTAATTCAGCCTCTTTTCTTGCTAGAATGAGTGGCAATGACATGATGATTGTGGTACAAGATTAAATGGGGTGTGTGATGAGCATCATGATTTGTAGAAAAAAAAAAAAAAACAAAAACAAAAAACCAAGACCAAACCCCACAATAAGGCTGGTTTAAGCAGAGGCTGTTGATGTGTTGAGCTAGGAGATCTGCATAGCAGCCCTGTTGGCTGGGGCTTTTTTGGGGTCTGAAAAGGGCATTGGTTGTGTGGGCTTTCCCTCTTTATTTCTGATTCCTTTAAATTCTTTTTTTTTCCTGTATGTTCCTGTGCAGATCCCACCATCAAGTCCTGAAGCTCATTCCCTGGTGACAAACCTTTCTAGAGAAGCCAGTGTCTGACATGGTTTGGCTCCTACTGTCACCTGATTTGTACCCTTGGCTTGGAGCAATGGGAGGGATGGGAACACTGAGGTGCCTGTGCTGGCTGCCTGAGAAATCTTACAGTTAATTCCAAGGTTACCCAGTATGCCTAGAAATCCTTCTGATAAAAGATGATATTGTGATTTTTTTCATCTAGAATGCCTTTAAAACGTGTCACAGCTCAGCTTATTATCATTATTGAATGTTCTGAGTATGTTGTTTGTTGCAGTGGCAACTCATGCTGCTGCACTGTTAAATTCTGGGGAAAAAAAAATAAAAATTAATTCTTTCCAGCAGGAAATTATTTGGTCTAATGTATTGTATTTACAAGAAAAAGCAACATTTTTAAGTTAAAAGTTGAAGTTAAAAATGAGAAAATTGCACATGCTTCAAATAATCTTTTCATGGGTGCCAGTTTCCAGGAATATCATATAAAAGAAAGAGGACATTTACAGTAAAATCAGCAAAATATGAAGTCTTCTTAACCATACCAGTGTGAAATGTGGTGTGTAATAGGAAGAGATTTATCTGAAACCTCCACTATGAACAATAAGACAAAATAAGATCTGTTGAATACGTGTTTATAGAGCAAACTTGCAGAAGAGCTGTGCTAATCGTGCAGGGGACAAGTTGCTATGACTGAGCTGGAGGATTAGCTGGAGTTCCCATGTTCATTCTACTGAACTCTGCATTTTTATTGTTTAAGATTTTAATGTGTAGTTTGTGATTTCAGTGTAGTTTTACTTCTTTGCTTATTATGTGCACATCCCTTTCCTCTACCACGCTTAGCAGAGCAATAGCATGAAAGGAAGCAAGTTTTCTCTGCAGGGCACAAACCAAACTGTTATGAAGACTTAGTTAATTTTTGTTTATTCTTTGGCAATGAAGAAGGAGAGCTTGTTTTGTGTCATGTTTTTCTCGGATGCAAAGTTCAGCAACATTAGGTATTGCATGAAATAGATACACCAAGAAACGTTTGTTTTATTTCAATGAAGTTTCTCTATATTCCAGAGCAAACATTCAGGTCTTTTCCAAACTGCCTTAAAAATAATCCCCTCCAACCCTCCCTCTCCCCAAAACAAAAGAAGTTTTCCTTCTCAGAAGAGCATCTGTTATTTAGCAACGTCTGAATTTCCATAAATAATCCCAGATTTCCCCTGCACAAAGATATAAACAATTGTTCCTCTCTCAAACCTCCCCCTGTCTCAGATTCCCTGAATGAGGAGAGTTGGAAGAGGAGGCACCAGTGGAGGGGCTTGCAGGGGGACCCATGTCAGGACAGAGGTGGGGCAGGGCAAAGGTGGCTGTTGGGCCCTCATGGGATGCAAAAATTCTTTAGCTGGGTTGAAGACCTCCACCTCAGGGGATTTTTGATGTTTTTTGGTGTTCTGAGCAGACAGCTGGCCTCGTGGACTGTAGATCCTGCCTGGCTTGGCCATGGGTTGGAGAGGATAATGTTGGGATAGGGAAGATGCCACCCCACCCCTGACTTGAGCTGTGAGACTGATGTTTCTGGTGGGGCCCACCAAAAAGCTACTCAAGACTGGATGCTTCCCCACCAGTCCTAGCTGTGGGTTTCTTTACATAATATGTCTACAGGGGAAGCCAGAGGGGGAGTTAATATCTTCTGAAAATTCTTCCTTTTATTCATATCTGGGAGATTTATTTTTGGGTTTTTTAAGGACTCTATCAGCAAGTAATGCAAAAGAATAGTAACTGATCAACAGAAGATAATGGCAGAAAGATATATGAGTAGTTCCAGAGTCATCATCTGCTTCAGAAATTCATTAAATTAATGAAATTTGGCTTTTGGATCCCTAATGTAATGATACTGTGTTCTTAATGCATGAATATATAACTTGAGAAGCAACTCCCCTTAAAAGATTTGTTTGTTCTCCTGACCAGAATGTATTTTTGTTTTTTATTTCTGAGCTGAAGTTACTGACAAATTAAACCATGCTTTTGGTTGGTTTAGTTTTCACCCCCCCAAATAATTATTAGTATTAGTATTAGTATTAGTATTAGTATTAGTATTAGTACTATATTGCAAAATGCCAGGATGTTTAAATTTCTTCAGTGATACAGTAAACAAGGACACCACTTTTTCCATTACTGTCTTGGGATATCTATTTAATATATCTTACATATATAGAAGAAAATTTGTTTATCAGGGCTAGGGTACCATTTCAAAGTGAAGATCATTTCTCCTTGCATAGACCTTGTCCTATGATTATTTTTCTTCCATTCTGTCACAGATCCAGACATCTTCTCTATGCTTTGAAAATCTTGCAAAAATTAATTTCATTATTAGCCTTGACTCTTTTGTGGATCCCTCACCTGCTGGCAGCTCTGGTGGGTTTTCTGGTGGGTCCACTGGTCTTCCAGCTTACTTCCACTGGCATCAATTTCCTCTCAAGTGTGAGCTGTTGGGCAGTGGATACAGCCTGAACAAATATGCCTGTTGAGTATTTGCAGTTGGTTTGCCTGAAAAACAGCAGGAAATAATCCTGAGGTTTAGAGCTGGATGGAAGGGCTTGTGGAGGCTGCATTTATATGTATGAAAATCTTGCTGTCAGATTGGCCCTGTAAGGAAATGAATGCAGAAAATTACATTCACTTTGCATCCTATCAGGGCTCTGTAAAGACATCTCACTGACAACTGCTGAAGTTGATTTGATTTGAATTCAACAAAACCCTAGAAATGTTTTCATTTTGCTGCTTTGATGTTTTTATGTCCTCTTTGAAAACTTGGTATACTGAAAAGATGGTAGCATCTTTTTATTTACAGTTTCATGACAATGAAATAATTTGATGTGATATGTGAAAAGAAAGCAAGAGTACCTTAGAGTACTTTAGCTTGCTTGAACACTGTCTGCTTTTAAAACTTACATACCCATGCACAAATTCAATTCAAATTATAAATCTGTGTAAACTTCCAAGCTCAGCAAGGAAGTTTTGACTTTCTATGCTAGTCTTTGTTCTTGCCAATGTCACTGACTGCTTTGGTACCTGAAATGGGACCTCTAGCCTCCTCTTGGCCAGGCCAGCTTTTTATATCTTGGGTCCTGCTGTTTATCTAAATATTTCTCTTTAATCTGAAGAACTTGTTTTTCTGGAGGAAGAGTTTTCTGGGAAGGGATCCAGGAGTCACCAGTGCTCAGCTGCACTAAGAGCTCTTGCAGTGTGCAGCAGTTGGTGAGAAGCTCTCTGATGCTGGGAGTTAACAATAGAGGGAAGAGATTATAAAGCCTTCCCTTACCCTGGGCCTTCAGGCACAATACTTCTCATTCTGCACCATCCCAGAGGGTGGTGGGACGTGGTCCAGTGGCCTTCCTTTCATTTCTGTAAAAACTCACCAAGAAGCAGTTTGCTAAGAAAAGCATTGTTTCTCTGAAAAATGCCCCCAAAACGATATTAGAAATAATACTGTTTTAAAGCATCAGACACCTTCATTGCAGGTAGTTTGTTGCTGTTCTCACATGCCCTGACACGCCAAAATGAATCTAATCTTAAAGTTGAGCACATTCCTATCTTCAGCAGCATCTGTGTCTTCAGTCTGTTTGTTTGGAGTTTTGCATGACATCAGTTCCTGAGGTTTATGGTGTACCTTATCAATGTATGAAATGAAAATTAAGGTTTTTGCTTGAAGATGTGAATAGCCTAAAATCTAATTACCAGAGGGACTGCCCTTCCTCCCTCTGTGGTGCAGCTGCCATGGGAACTGCCAGAGATGACCCAACGAGTTCCCCTTCCACAGATGGGAAGTCTTCTGGCTGTTTGTCATCCTCCCACTGAGTTTTATAACCTTCCCAGTGAACTTCAAGGTCCTATCCCTTCTCTGCCCCACACAGGGACGGGGCTGGCTGTTGGATTCACTGGGCTTCAGATCAGGAATTGCACACTGAATCTTTTTTGAGTGTCCTAGCGTTCCATGGTGGTGAAAGTCAGGAGGTTTTGTGGTGTTGGATGCTGCATCAAATGTTTCATGTTCGGTGTCTAAAGCAGTAAAGGCATAGAGGTGCCTAATGTGTGCCTATGAATGTAGCAGCTGCATGTGTGTACCAGTGCTGAAGTATTTCTCTGAATGTACTGCAAAAGGAGGGATGATTCAGAGCTCAAAATATAAAAGTTTTGGAAGATTCTAGGTCAAGAAAGTTTCTTTTGTAAATGGAAAGAGAAAAGATGTGTGGAGGATAAAACACTGTTTTTCTCAAACACGCCCTCTTCTTGCAGGACACATATGTTATTCATTTATGCTGATGGGGGAAAATATTTGTCCATTTTACTTTGTAAATGAATGCTGAGATTGTGAGATTGAGGTCCTTTTTGTAGCTGTGACTTCCCAATTGCAGACTCAAATTGTAATAAAATTTCTGGAAAAACCTTTCCTGAAAAGCCTTCTGCCTATATTTTCTTTTCTATGGCTTCTCCAAAATGAAGCCACACAGACATGGTTTGCTTGGCTAGAATTCAGGTCAGCTTTTGATGTTTTTTTTATGCCATTTACATGAATTCTATGCCTCTGAGTTTTGTTCAGCTTCAGAGACCTGAGGAGGGATGAAGGGGTATCTTCTAACTGAGACTGGGCAGCCTGTGGCCAGAGGGGACAAGTTCTGGTGCAGGGGGAAGGAGGGGCACCAGGAGACACAGAAAACGGTGGTTTTATGAGAGTATCAAACATCTGATTAAAATATTTAACCTATTTATTTATCTACCTGATATTATCTTCTAGATTTTGCTGTTTTGGAAGTCTGGTCTTTGGCCTCATGATTTCTATAACAGAACTTGACTGTCTCTCTCGTTTGTGCTGCCTTTCCAAGATTCTCAAATAAAGGATTCATGGAAAAGGACTGGTTTTCAGAGGATAACACAGACCCCTTAAGCACCCTGTGGTGACTGCAGGACTTGAAAATTGTCTTCTTCTAACAGGTAGGGTTTTCTCTGCTTTGCCAACCAGCTGCAGTTGGTGTGCAATTGCAGAGCCTAACCAAGTTCTGTCTCCTGTAGTGGAGACAAAAATATGTAAGACATCTGTGTCAATAAAATATCCTGACAGGAATTATTCCATTGCTGTCTGCTACTGCAGTGGCACTGACAAAAATCACAGATGGATTGGGACACATGTGGGAATGTGTCTACCTGAGCTGGATCCACTTCAGCCCTGTTCTCTGTGAATGCAAATACTGTAGGACCTTCACTGAATGGTGGAGCAAATATTTAGAAATGGAGTTGTTTTAAGTTCTCTGAGGTGCTGCTAAATCTCATGTTGCAAAAGTTTGCTGTTTACCAGAATCCTGAGTGACTCCCAGGAGTTCTCTCACCTCTTCTGCAATGAAGACCTTAGCAGGCACAAATGCCCGCTGAATTTCTGCCAAGAACAACTTTCCTACCTCCAGTACGTGCACGGCAGGGAGGAGAGGGCACCTGGAGTGCTCATGCTCCTGCTGCTGGCTGGGGTACTGGCAGGGTTGTGCTCATGTATCCCTGGCTTAGTGTGTGTGAGAGAAGCAACAGGTAATAGCTGAGCCCCTTGTACTGCCTCCTGTTTGCCTGCTAGACAAAAATCAGGTTTGAGGGGGAATAAATACTCCTTTCTTCATAGCAACACCCCTCTTGCTGCATAACCCACTTCCTACAGCTCCACTGTTGGGCTTGCCATGCCAGGCTTTGCCCAGGAGAAAAAGGGAATATGTGGAATTACTCACAGGTGCTCAGAGCCAGTGATGCTGCAGATGCTGGCTCCTCATGTGGCTTGGTTGGGGCCTGGCAGTCCATATTATGGAACATGGTTGGAGCATCTCATTAAAGCTGTGGCTGTGTCACAGGGAGACTCCACATGATTCTACTCTCACCCTTTGGTGAGGATGGTCACACAGGTTGCATCTCATGCTCTACAAAGCTCAAAGGGTCAGTTTATTTTACCTTATACTTGCATGTAGCTCATGTTCCAGGAAGAGTTTCTGCTTCTCTCCTGTAGCACCGGAGGTGTTACAAAAAGCTGGTGGATTGACTGTTTTACTCCTGTGGTCCCAAAGGCTCAGTGGTCTGCATAAGGGAATTACCAGTGTTTGGCAGCAAACACAAGAGGTTGTGAGTGAAAGGGAGAGCAAGGGCATGAGCTGTCCTGGGCCAGCACTTTTGGCCACTCCAAGGCTGGGTGACTACCAAGAGTAAAACCATTAGTACTGAAGCAGCATGTTTCAGGCTTTCTCAGAGCTTAGAAGAACCCTTGGTATATTCAATGGCCATTCCTGTGCAAGTATTTAAGTTTAATTCACTTTCTGTGCAAAAAGGCTTACCTGTGCCTAATTATTCTAGTACCATTTTTGAACATTAGGGGTGCTTTCATTCTGGCAAACACCCAAATTAGTGATTGTAAAGCTTTTTCACAACGATGTGCAAGAAAATAAAGAACAATAGGCAATTTGCTATCTTTTGTGAGGAGGGGATGGGAGAGCAGCTGAACATGTCATCCTGCTTCTCCACATGATCTAGTTCAGAGCTGAGACATGTTGCTACAAAGGAAATCATCTGTCTGCAGAGATTTCTGTTTCTCTACATGTGGTGAAGAACAGACACCCTTTGTGACCATGGCATCTGACCTGGGCAGTGCAGGGATTCCTCCCAGTGCCGGTCGGGGCAGTGTCCACCCTTGGCATACACTCAATGCCATTGCAATTTCACATGACTGCACATCAGATGCATGATGTGGGACTGAAAAGGCTGCTCCAGGGGATGCTAACACATGGGTTACAGCGTCCCTACAACATTGACCCCCTACCTCCATCTTCCAGTTAAACTGGTGCTTGATCCCGCATGCAGGAACCCCTTGGTGAGTCTAATAACTGCTTGCTGCGTCCCCAGGTTTTATTATAACATCAGAACACAATGGCCTGTGGCACTGGAAACAGTTCACAACTGGTTTTTACCTTGTGTTGTTTGCACCTGCGCAAACTGGATCTAAAAGGCTGACAGGAACATCAGAGGAACCCTGAAAATGCCGTCGGTTCTCCCCTGTGTACCTGTGAATGCACAGTGTGAATAGTCCTGTTAGGGAATTGGGGCTGATTTGGACTTGACTAGCTTACCTTAAATTCTGTGTTTATACCACAAGAGAAGAAATTATACCTTGATTTGGCTAGATTTACCCACTAGATTTGGAGATGACCTTTCAAAATCCAGTCAATTTATCCTTGTCTTTCCTCTCTCCCTTTGCAAGTAAATATGTTGATTCTGTATTTTGATAAAGCTCCTTCAAATATGGGGCATTTTTTGGCATCTCTCCCTCCACTGGAAATAATGCACTCCTTTCCCCTGTGCTCTCTGTGCTGCTCAAAATCTTCATCTGCAGTGGGGCAAGCAGCCAGCTCCTTTTCTGAGCATCTCTTGTCTGGGGCTCCATCCAGATGCTTCGGGAGCAAGAGCCGATCAAACAGACAGTGCTGTGATTCAGCCTCTTCTCAGGGATCTCTGAAATGGTCCTGTAGTCCCTGGAAAATGCTGCAGCTGCCCATCAGGCTGCTCTGATGCCTCACCAAAGATTGTCTTCCCCCATATACAGAACAGCACAAAAGATGGGAAGAGATAAACACAAACATTTAGTTGGCAGTATGAGTGGTGGAAAGGATTTAATTTTCTTTGTGACAAGACTTTTTAAAAAAATAATTTCTGTGTTATTCTTTACCCTTCCTGCTTTTCTTCTTTTATAACTACAGCAAGTTGATGACTTTACTCAACAGTTCCTTGGTTGAATGATAATTTGATGAAGGTGACAGCAATAGTAATTATGAACTGTACAAGAGAAGCTGCGTTTACAATGGAAAACTTTCACAGCTTGTTTTTAGTAAATGTTTTATTTACCACAAAACATCACCATCTATATTTGACTTGCACTGCTCATGGTCTCCTTTAGAGAAGTGATTGGTGGAGACAATGTTGAGACAGATATTCCTTTTCTCTAATGGGATGCTGTTGTTCTCAGGCTCCTTTGTTTTGACATGGGAAGCAGCTTAGAAATTTCTAAAAAGGAGTATGAGGAGCTAAAAAAGCCCCAAACCAACCAACAGTAAGGAACAAATTGCTCACATTCAAAAGATTTGCAACCATTGACCACCTGTGAACTTCCTGTGAAGCCTGACCTCACTTCCAGCAAATCTACAATTTCTTCTTCCTTCCAAGCAGAGTTTCCTGTTCAGCCAAGCCATCTTCCCTGCTTTCTTGACTTAGGACACAATGGGATTGCCTGCTCCTGTGTTTTTAAAAGATGGTTCTTTTAAACTGCATTGCACTTATGTACCCCTAAACCCTCAAAACAGATTCCCAGGACACAATGCTAAGTAGCTCCTTGAGTAGCTTCATGTTGGCTCTCTGAAATATTTTTCTTCTTCTAGAAAAAAAAGAGCTGGGAAAATAATTTTGAATTTTTCATCAAAAATGAAAGAGAAATTCAAGATCCAACTGTGATTATTTTGCTTCCCTTCCAGCTTTCTCTTATAAAACATATTTACTGTTTGTGAACTGCTTTGGTAAAGGGCAAGGAGAAGGATGACCTCAGGTTATGAAAGACTCTAAAGTGAAGCCAGATGAAAATGAGAATCTGGGGGTGGGTTTTTTTTGCATTTCTTTCCAACTTGCCATTGTTTGTGGAATATGCCTAGGTGCTGCTTTTGCCTGTGTGTTTTTGGAACCAAAGCCATGGCAGAAGTAGCAAACCTGCCAGAGAAACCTCAGCTAAACATTTAGGCAATTTCATGACACTTTAGGCAGATTTTGAGCCTTATGTCCAATGTTTGCTTCCTCTGTGTTTTTTAAAAATATTACCACAGCCCCTATTAAAATTATCCAGGTGACAAATGATCATTTACCAGTTACACTTCCTACTGCTGGCACCCAGCTCACTTTACATTTTGTTAAATGTGGGGAAAAGACCACTGCTTCTTCATGTGAGGAACTTTGCTGATACATTGGCAAGTTTTGTGTGCATGTGGGATGGGTGTTGCAGAACTCAACCTATGAGATACACGCCATGGCAGGTTTTGACTTAAAACTGGTCTCCAGGTAGCTTTGAAGGATTGATGGACTACACTGCTGTCCCTCTCATTGCTGGAAGTGCTGTGTTGTTAGAGAGTAGGAGCTATCCTACATTCCCAGTATTATCACAGTTCTATTCTTTCATGTCACTTCAAGTTGAAGTGGCAAATTTGGAGATGACAGAGGAATTATTGAATTCTCGAAGAATTTCCTTTACATTGTCTATGGTTCTCATAATTTTGTTTGCTGCAAAATATGTGCAAGTGCTGCTGATTTTTAGTCCAAGACTGTCTTGTAGCAACACATGCCTTTATAACCCCCAGATCAGTTGTGGTTCTTCTTTCAAAGTAGCATTTCTGCAGACCTCCTCCATCAGGCTCAAAGGGCAGCAGGACTGTTTGTTCTTCAGCTTTAAGCTGTTGCACTCAAATTACACCCACCCCACATCCTTTACATTGCATGGCTATAAAGTAGCAGTTTGTTTTTAAACCAGCAGTGTTAATTTGAGATTTTGGCTGCACTGGCTACTTCTTCCTTTGGCTTTTGCTTTCACAGATATCACAGGGGAAAAAAAAAAAATCTGAGAGAACCTCCCTTTAATTAATAAATTGTTTTATTTGGTAACTGAAATCACATACCTTTCAATGAGTGATGATGAAGCAGCACTATAAAACTGGTGAGACCTGAAGCTTCTTTCTCTGCTTTTCTGAATCTGTCAGGATGCAAACGAGACAGCCAGGCCCTGGTGGCCCAGCTCTGTGCCCAGCATGGAGGGGAACTGGCACAGCCCAGTTCATATCTATGCAGCTCATGTCCTCTCCCTGTGGTTATTGTGGTCACTCCCGGCTCACTGCTATTTCCAGAACCATGTTGGAAAATCGCCTCTGGGAGGATTGGCGAGGTTGGGTCCTGTTATCACACCCACACTGAAGAAAGGGGTTGCAAGGGTGGTGGATGACCTTCTGGGTAGGAGTATGTATTACTCAAGTTGGAGGAAATGTTGGATTCTGGGTCCTGAGGCAGGTTGTTCAACCATCAGTACAAGACATTTGTGGTTTTGAAAGATTTTTTAAAAATCCAGCTCTGAATTTTGTAGCTCTTAGTTAACTTCATTAGAGCACTATTACATGAGTAAAATACAGAACTTACAATGAACAAAATCTAATTAAACACATTAGAAGATTTTGAATAAGCATTATATGAAAGAGACGAGTGAGGATAAATTTACAGTTATTGTGTTCCCATGCTCATTTCAGTCCCATTCATCCTGTCACTGCTTTCTTAGACAATATTTCAGCACAAAAAAAAAAGTCTCTAGAATTTGACTAAACTTGCTTGGACCCACCCTGAGACATGAGTATGGTAGTGCAAAGGTAGCATACGTGCTACTGCATGTCTGCAGAGAGATAAGGCTTGTGTTATGCAAAAGGGAGCAAATAACAACTTGCTGCTGGGTGCAAACCAGAGCAGCTGTGAACTGCAGCAGCCATCTAGCCAGTTTAACTGGTTACATACAGTGGGTCCACATGTCAGCATTCAGAATGAAATCCCAAGCCTGAACTTAGTAGGGTTTAAGAGATCATGTTCATGCTGCTCAGTGGTGGCTCTGAATGGTCTTTTTCTCTGTAGGTGGTGTAGGTGGTGTTCCTGTAAGGAATGAAGGTGTCCAAGACTCAGTACTATGATCCTGGTGTCAGTCACGTGTTCATAGTCATGCTTGCCACTGTCTCTGGGGGAAAAGGGAAATAAATCACACACATTTTATACTAAATCTGATCTGCTAAATCTGTCTTCTAGGGTGTAAAGATGACTGGTCACCTCTGGACTCTTTAAAATCAAAAAGCACTTTTGAACAGAGGTAACGGGGTGTCTGGAGGAAGGGTGGGTGGCGTGATAAGGATTCCCCTCCCACCATGGTGTAGCAATGGCAGCTCTGCCTCCCTTTGGAGGGAATGGTATTTGTACACTTACCAGCTCTGGGCTTTGGCTTCCACTGCTGTCACACACACCGTGGGAGGTTGCGAGGAGCAGAAGATTTGTAAAGCATTTGTACAGCCTCTCTGAGAGCTGCAGAACAGGCCAGTGTGAGGAGCTGTTCTGGGCTGCTGAAGGCTGGGAGCAAGGAGCTGGCATGCATGGTCTGCAAATGGGCACTGTGGGAACTGGGGTGTCCTCTCACTGTAACTTCTACTCAACATCTCACCTGGCAGGACTCACTCTGTAGTATCTTATAGTGGGAAGGCAAGATTGCTGCAGACACCTGATAGGTGTTAGCAAATGGGTGCTCCTTATAGGCAGAGACTTTTGAAAGCTGCTTCTTCCACCAGTTTTGCTCCACTGGCCACTGAGGGATCAAAAGGAGAAACAGGAGCACAAGGCGGAAATACCGACACTTTTTCATATGGACAGTGATTTAATGCATGAAAAACCAAACGAGAGCCCTTCCTTGTGGCGCCAGGGAAAGCTTTCCTTGTAACCCTCTCCTTGATCACTTCTGCCTAAAAACTTCTGCCCTGTATTAGACAACGCATGTTTAACCAAGTCTTACGGGCTGAAACTAGGGCAGAGAGATTTCCAGAAAAAGCGGGGAAACCCTTTCTAACGTGATTATTGCTTGTGAGCTGTGTCGGGGTGAGGGGAGGCAGAAGGGCATGAGCAGCAGCAATATGGTCTTTGGCAGGTGTTGGGGAGAGCAGAATCTAATGAGAATCATAGAAACACTTGAAAGCTTTTTAACTCCATACAGGATTTTCAGGAGCTGTTGATAGGAAACAGTAGTGATCCAACTGACAGTTAAAGAGATGAAAGGAAGCCCTTTGGATTAAATAAGATTTAGGAAATAAAAGGATTAGTGCTAGACAAAAGCTAGATTTAAGGGTTTATTTAATGAGTGCAGTGTGGCATGATGGGATGTGGGGCATCAGAAAAGAGATGAAAGACAAAGTAAAAAGACGAATGCGGGAGGTAGTACGGAGGCAAGGAATCAGCACAACATCTCCAAAACCCCTTCACAAATCTTCTTATAATTGAAAATGGGACCAAAAAAAGTAGTTTTCATTAGCAGTCCTGGCTTCTTTACATAGTAACAAGAAGTGTTACAATGACAGGAAATCTCTGATGAGGCTGTCAGCTCAAATCCCTGCCACAGGAGAGAAGAGCGTATGTTATCAATCTACTTGAATTTATAGATGTCAGACGAGAAAAAATCAGGTTTAAGTAAAATTATCACTCTGTTGGATTCATAATTTGTTGTGCTTCCAGGTAGGGGCTGCTGAAGGACCAGTCTTGTTTAAGAAATCTTCATTTGGAGTTCTGTAGTGAAGCTAGTGGCAGTCTCAGAAATGAGGCATATACACGTTGGTGGAGCGAGGAGCATAGAACTCCTGCATGCAGCATCTGTCACAGGAACACTTCATCTTGTAGCTTTAGAAGCAAGACCAAGAGTTATCCAGAGCTCAAGTTCTCCACTTAATCATCCAGAGGTGCCCATTTGTATTACTAGGGAGGCAAAGAAAATTAAAAAAAGTTTGTAAGAATTTGACTCTAACAGATCAGTTGTTCATTTAGCAACTCCTCCAAAGTCTGCTGAAGACAGTAGAGGGGCTACCAGTTTGGCTGGTTTGGCTCTGACATTAAGATAATGTAGCTAGGTAAGTGTGGATACTCTTGGTTTATGAAAGTGCTATTTGGAGAAAATACCACATCCCCCGTTCCAAAGATGCTGTTACTTCTAATCTTTTGGCTAGTAATGGACATCTCTAGTGTAGGTACGGGTATTTCTAATGAGAGGCTGTTAGAGGAAGAACAACATAACTCTGTGTTCCCTCCCTTCAAGTCTCCAAGTGAGACTTTTCTTAGCTAGGTTCTTTTTTTTTTTTATCTAGGTGAAAAGGAAAATGTATTTTGTGGCCTAATTTTACCGATATGAAGGTTTTTACAAACACAGATTTGCAACTGGCTTAGGAAAGTTTAAAGTTCTTGGTGGATATTCACGATAAAGTAATCCAGATATCTGCTGTCAATGTTTCTGAAAGACATTGGGATAAAAATGTTTCTTCAGACAATATTCTCTTTTTGCTTGTTCAATTACCACAGAGGAATACTAGTAGGATTTAAAAATGGCTAATAGGTAGCAAATAAACAAAGGAAAAGCTAGGAAATTATTTAAGTTTCCTAAGAACATTTTATATGATATTTTGTGGTTTGGACCCTATGTTGTCCCTGAGTGGTTTTGTTGCTGAACCTGAATAAGAAATATAAATAAAATACTAGATTATTTTTTTTATTGCTTTGTATCTTTTATATTACTCTCTGTAAAGAGCTGTGTGGTCCGGTTCATTGCCTTTGAATGGAAAAGGAAGCTTGACTGAAAATTTACAGTGTGCCTAAGAGACATTTTATTTGTTCAATAAAGTGACCTTCAATATACCAAATAAATAAGAAAAAATGAATTTTTTTTTTTTCATCCAATTAGCCCTTTTATTTATTTTATTATGTTTTTTGTCCAGTTGAGTGAAAGCAGTTAAAAGTTCTTTTCCTTAATGAGCTGGTCACCACATTATTAATACAAAAGCAATATGGTCTCCATTCAGATATGATTTTTGAAGATACTTAAACATCTGCTTGGATTTTCCAAAACACCCAGCTGGATGAAGTGTCTAATAACTCATAATGTCAGGGGGCATAAGTCAGCATCTGTAAGTGCTTAGGGACCCTTGAAACGGGGGTTTTCAAAGTTGGCTTTAAATAACTTGCCTGCAGCACTGGACTCTTTGTCGGTGTCTTTGTCAGTCTTCCCACTTCCAAGCAAATGCCATCAAGTCCAAGGGGCAAAACTGACAGTCTTTGGATTACCCTGCAGCACAAGTGCTTTCTGGTCTCTGAGCACTACAGCCTTGATCATCCTTGCTTTTGAGGGCCTGAATTTGCAGCCTGAATAAATGTGCTATAACAGCAGGCTTTGTTCATGTGTACTTCAGGAGAAGAGTAGGTTTGCTGGTTTCATTGATTTATTTTTCCCCCCTCATTTTTAAAAATCATAATTTATATCTGCCAAATCTGTTCCAGAGTGCTCAGGTGACAGCAAGGAGACACTTGTGGAGTTTCTTTACCCCCAGCCCTTTCTTTTCTCTCAGTGGATGGCTGACTGAACTGAAGCAGTTTTTCATGAGTACAGTAATTGCCAGGAAATTCTGGTGCAGGTTATCTCAAATCTCTTGTGCCAGAATTTCACATCCTTCTTCCAGGACATGAGGACAATACTGCAGATATCTGCAAGTATAATAGAGATCACTGGGGCTTAACAATGGCTGATTTTGCAGTGGATATGTTGGTTGCTATTGAGGTTTCTGTTTGTTTTAAAATCTGAAATCAATTATCTGTCATGGGAAATGTTTTCTTGGACGAGGAACATTTGGAAAATGTGTTTTAAAAATGAGAAAATGAGTGTATTAATAAAGGAGAGTTT
This sequence comes from Pseudopodoces humilis, assembly GCF_049639895.1. Taxonomy (NCBI): domain Eukaryota; kingdom Metazoa; phylum Chordata; class Aves; order Passeriformes; family Paridae; genus Pseudopodoces; species Pseudopodoces humilis. The sequence goes on from NC_142200.1 coordinate 51,083,338, forward strand.
GAGGCATCATATTTAACAATGCCACTATACTGCCTTTAGGTAATACATGAATGATTGCTTTGGACGTTATTTCAGAACATCCTGGAACACTAATTTTTACACAACTACATATTTATGATAATGTATTCCAAACTTTGAAAAGGTTCCAACATTACTTTCTTTTAAAATTGGACTTAATTTGATTGTGCTTCTGCACTGCTGTCTTCTCTCATTTTTGTCCCTCTTTCAATTAGGGTGCAAGAAATACTGAAATATTGTTGTAATAGACTTGAAATTCCTCTGCCAGAATATACCAGAGGTTTCAGGAGAACTGGAACTCCTTTTGTCTACAGCCACAATAGAATGCTTATCTGTTGTCCAAATGTATCCCTGGGAACAGCCTTCACACATAAGCAATTTTTCCTCACTAGCAACAGGGCTTACCTGGCAATCACTGCACTCTGTGCCCTCCCACCAGCTCCCCTTACCCAACCACTGCTGCTAATGTAAGTTTGAGGTGCCTGTGCCCCTCTCAGACACTATCCAGTATTTTTCAACCCCAAAATGAAATTGGCAGAGACAGAGACAGACTGTTCCATACTAATCATACATTATGAGTGCCACAGAATAAAATGGCTAAGGAAAATGTCTGGATTTATTTTTCTGGCTTATTTGTTCTCCAAATACACTTTATCTCCAGGTGATACATGTGGTTTAACCTTGGAAAGTTTTTGGTGCCTCTTTGGGCAACTATAAGGTATAAACCATATGACTTCAGACTCAAGGATCTTAAAGGTTTTTTCCAGCCCAAATGATTCTATGAGTCTTTGATTCTAGTCCAGTATGGTTTTTTTGGTAGACATCACAGACAAAAAAGATTATTTTCTATTTTTTTTCCCCCTGGTGTGTCACACTGTGGGAAGCAGCAGCAAGGTGGAAAACCCTGCTCAGATGGCCTGGCACTCTATGTAAAGGCATCAGATGAAGTTTGTTGAACTCGTACCCTCTCTTACATGAGGTCATTGTGCAGATTGTCTCATGCTTCTGCTTGGCTTTGATATGAGCTGCAATATTTCTGTGATCTCAGCCTAGGGACAAGCTGGTGGTCCTGGACTCAGCAGTGGTTAAACACGAGTATAAACAAAGTGGAGATTTGCTATGTGCCAGACAAAGTCCCTTGCAAGTGTGCCCACAAACTCATAGAAAATTGGTATCTTTGGCTTATTGCAAATATGCAATGGTACCAAGAGATACAGTGTTCCAGCCTAAATAATATGTAATGGTTACCAGCTCATGTACCTTGACTCTGTGATTTCAGTCTGTGAAAGTTCAGACGATAATTCTGTAAATACTAGTGGAAGCCTTTGAATGTATTGTCAGTTTCCTTTCTTACAGATTAAAGGGCTTCTGCACTACTTTTTTTAGCCCTTCATTTTCTTTTGTTTTCTCTTGAGTAAGTCACTGAAGTCAGCTTTATGAGAGATCATGTATGAAATGCATGTACATAACTCTATAGACACATTTCTCTCTTTTTTTTCTTTGTCCTTGTGGCTATTTATTTTGAAGGAAGCTGTGTATAAACTGTCAGCAGTTCTTAAATGACTGAAGCCTTCAACTGCTGTGTTTTGGGGAGCAGACAGTTTGCTTGCAGCTACTGAGGAATGGTATCCTCTGTTTCATGTTTTCAGGCCAAGAGAAAGAGAAAATGCAAGTTTACAAAAAAGACCGTCTCATGGAAGGGATTGCTAAAACATTTTTTAGTATTGTAACCAGTAAATTGCCTCAAATTGGGCACATCAGAGGCAATATGAGAAGCTTCTGGGTGGGTGCAGAGGAACGAGGAAGGATTTTTTTAAAGACAGGGAGAGGCATAACTGCATTAGTAGTCAACTGCATTAATAGCCAACCCTACTTCTGGGCTTAGGTATAAGCTGAACATAAAAGCTATGGAGAGAGGCTTGGTTTACTTCTGTGTGTCTGTGTGCTTTGGGGAGCTGAGTAGCACATTCTAGAACTGCTTTGATGTTTAGTAATTGGTTTATTTTTAAGTATTTTGGTTAAGCTTCACACAGTCATGAAGATTCCCTTTGAGGAATCTTGCAATAATGCAGATGTTGAAGAATAAACTTAAGAGGTGGGCTCAAGCTGAAACCTGCTGAGGCTGCTTCCCCGTGTAACCACCATAGGAAAAAAAAGACCTTTTTGGGATCAATTCTTCCAAATGATAATGAAAAGCTATGAAGCTGTCAGTGCAACCCCTAAAAATCAGGATAGTTTTGAAATGATAATGTGTTCACTGTAACAGGTAATGGGAACATTACATCTGTTCCCATTACCTGTGAGCAGCATCTGGTCTTCTTCAGGATGAGTCACACACTTTTCCTCTTTTTTAATTCTGCAGAGACTTGGCACCTCTGTGTGATGAAATCCATATACTGGCTGTGGTTACAGGGCTGAGCAAAACACAGAGCAGATGAAGAGATACAGGTCAGTATGTGCATCTAAAACTGTTTGCCAAGATGACATGGATCCAGAGGAATGTTCGAATATCATCCAGAAATTGTCATTCCTAAATATACATCCACTGAGATGACCCAGGAGAATACACACCTGGTTTTTACTTAACCAGTTACAGAAGAGATACCAGCTCAAGAGTCCTGGGACACTGGAAAAGAGTCAGGTCAATGTTGTTGCTAAAATATCATGACATTTGGGGTACAATGGGCTGTAGTTTTAATTTTGTTAAAAAACCCACCCAAAACTAGAAGGACTGTGCACTAAAAAGGAGGACAGAAAATGCACAAAATTACTTCAGCTTTGCAGTTTGCTAAACAGGCCAATGCTTGTTTTTTTTCCCACTTGCTTGTTTTTGGTTTTATCTTACATAATCAACAGAAAATATTTTGAAGCAATTTTTTCTATTTATAACATTCCCTGCAGCCAACAGGCTCTTTATCTGGAAGATGGTGCTTATGGATAGAAACTCTCTCTCTGGTTACTGAGATTAACAGTGCAAGATTGCATCCTCCGGGCCTAGTGACTTTAAACTGAGAGGGAATAAAACTGACTGTACTATGAAAAAGTATTTCTATGCAGAACCCTGGGAATATTCCACTTCCTAGGACCTGTTACGGAAAATGAAAAGTTGAGGTTTAGTCTAAATTTTGCCTTTCCTTAGGGTTGTCATTATGTCTAACTGTTGCTCTTTTACTCTGCTAACTTGTTATTCCTCTGCTAGCTGTTTATTTCTAACAGATGCCTGTAGCCAGTTAACATATGGCCTCTGTCATTGCTCAGCTAAACTGTACACACAACAGCTTCTCCTTTCCATTTTTTCTATCCAGCCGAACCCCCTTTTCAGCTACTTAACATTTTCTTTGGTTTCTCATGGCTTCTAATTTGTCTACATTTCTGCAGTGCTGACTGAAGTACCCTGGGAGTGGCAATTTGTTTTTTTTTTTTTTAAAAAAAATTATTACAAAAGTATAAACCAACCTTTTTTTAATTAAAGCTTTTTTTTCTTTTCTTTTCTTTTCTTTTTTTCTTTTCTTTTCTTTTCTTTTCTTTTCTTTTCTTTTCTTTTCTTTTCTTTTCTTTTCTTTTCTTTTCTATTCTTTTCTTTTCTTTTCTTTTCTTTTCTTTTCTTTTCTTTTCTTTTCTTTTCTTTTCTTTTCTTTTCTTTTCTTTTCTTTTCTTTTCTTTTCTTTTCTTTTCTTTTCTTTTTTTCTTTTTTCCTTTTTCAGAGATGTAGCTCATGGGGCCTTATTGCTCTGGAAGGCTCCGTTAAGAAAACAAGAGGCCATACCCTATGGAGCTGCTGCTTCCATAAGGAACTTCAAAAAGGAAAAAACCTCAACAAAATGGAAGCAACATCTTACTCTGCAGATGGAATAGCCACTGACAAAATTGTCTTTGTACCTGGTGGAAATCAACCAGTCAATCTGTCTCTGTTGTTTTTACCACAGTCCTTGCTAAATGATTTTTCCATTAATTAATTGATAGCTGTAGATACACGTGGGTTTCATTTCACAGTTTGGTTTGCTTTGTTTTGTGTAGGGAGCCTCTGATATTTTTAAGGACTACAGTAGCTGGCAGCATCTTGTGAAAGCCAGTTGCTGAAGGACAGTGCTGCTCCAGTGGTGCTGCGTGTGCCAGGGTGGACAGACAGTTTCCAGATTGAGTCTGCGCGCAGCAGTGCAAAGCAAGCCCTGCTCTCATGCCTGGAGAGTTCCTTGGAAAGCACAGGGAAGACGTGGCACACTGAGACCACAGGAGGAGTGGCCACCTTGTCCCAGTGAGGTGTGGAGCACTGTGAGGACTCATCTCCTTGCAAGAGGAGGGGTGGCAGCTGCCCTTTTGAGACAGCAACAGCACCAGAACGAGCTGCTCTCCTAACCAGCTGATGTCCTTCCTGTGGCACTGAGGACAGCCAGCCTGGTGGCCTTGGTGGTCTGCTGGGGTGGAGCAGGCAGTGGGTCTGCAGTTCTTTGTGTGACCTTAGAAATATCTGGCTGGGTAGATATTAGAAATATCAGCCTTAGAAATAGGCTGGCTGAGCCTCACCGAGGGTTGTGAGGGACATCAGCATGAAGGGTGCAGCTGAGCTGAAGCCACACAGGATCCACTTCAGTGTCTTCCTTTCATGGCTCTGTTCACATGTGAAATGAGTGATGTGGAGGTTTGAGAAAGAACAGACCATAGATAAAAGGAACAATCAATCTTACAGGGTCTTTAAAGGAAGGCATGAATATGTACCCCATGCAGAGGAAAATTACCTACGTAAGATACTTTCCAAGAACAAATGAGGGATGATTTCTTCCATCACTGACATCAGTTACACATATGTGGATAAGCATCACAGTGAGCAGCAGCCCTTCTGCAATGCACAAGGCCACTGGAAAAAGTAAACTTGTGGGTGACACTTCCAAGCATTCAGTTAGGGTTTGTTCTCCAAACATACCTAAATGAAGCATCTGTGATCCCTCAAATGTAAGAATTGTTCAGCCTCCATGTATAACAGACTTTTCCAAGGTTTGAAGGTTGCTATTGAGCAGGTTCTGTTACCTGTATTTATTTCCTCTGATGGGAAGAGCAAGGCAGGCATCCAAGGAGCACTTGCATTAAGTTGGGAAAGGCACAGGAGAATGCTGAGAAGCAAAGCCACGATTTTCTCCAGCATTTTGCTGCCTCCCTTCATTGCATGTCTGGTAGAAGCAAACAAGATCAGATACATTTATATTGAAAGCAGTTCTGGCAAATTTGGAATCTCTCATCTGCAGATGGAGAGATGATGCTCCATGATGCTTCACATTTCTGGTCTGCTGCATATTCAGGGCTCTCTCTGCCTTCAGTCTCAGTGCTGCTTTGGCTCTCAGATCATTAGCTTCATTTTGTTCAGCCTTCAGCAATGTGGCTCCCAGATGTGTTTTCCGGTATTTCGTTTATAACTGTGAGGAATCTACAGTATCCAGTCACCCCTGTGCCTGCCTTTCTTTTTTCTTGGCATTGAAATTCTCAGAACAGGACATTCCTATTAACATCAACAGTCAAAATATGAAATAAAACTAAAAAACCCTGTAAGGTTTTCATTCTCACCAGGAAGTTCTTTAAGGTAGAACTTCAACACACACACACTTTTGTAGAAATATTTGCTGGTAAAGTTATGGGATTCTTTTGCTCGCCACTACGCTTTAAGAGTTTTCAGCTGACATCTTACATCCATATGAAGTGTGCCTTTTCAGTCTCCAGCTTTGTGAGTATCAGTATCAGTGTTGTAGCTGTGATAGTTTTGGAATGTAAATGGTTTATTTTATTGCACCAGTTTATAAAGATGAGAGAAAAAATGAGCTGGGGAAAGGCTTGTATGCCTGAAAACTTGTCTGCTTTCTCCAGCTATAAGGACTTGAAAGATATTATCTGCCTCACAAATCTTGCCTTCCTTTGTAAGCATGTGGTTGGATAATTATTTTCAACTATTGCTTGGATAAATAGTTTCTAAAGAATTTGGGCACACAAAGTAGCCCTTGCTAAATTGTCTAAAGATGGTTTCTTAAATGAAGTGATTTTCTTCTCAGACACATAGAAATGCTTTTTTGGCCAAAGGTATTTCTAGATAATTTTAAAGCACAGGGAATGGTTTGTTCTTATGAATTTTCATATGTATAGCAAAAAAGTGCAGGCTCTTGTTTTTGTCCAAGTAATTTTAAAAAGGTATCACAATGTCTGGCTTCAAAGTGCCTGATAAATGTAATGAATGAAAGGCAATGAATTTGAAATATTAAATTATGCATTTCAGAGCACTGGGGAAAATTAAAAAAGGAGGCTGAATAAAAGATCAGAAAAACACATAGCTCAAGCAGAACTGTGGGAGTTTGAGTTACTTTCCTTTATAAATTGATCTTGTTTCACAGGATCTTCCTATACCTCTTGCTGCAATGAGAAAATATCTTCAGCATACTTTGCTTTTGCAAACTCACCAGCTGGATCCTGAAGGAAGATCATGAACTTTGCAGAAAGCAGCTACTCTAATCTTTCCTGTGCATAGTTTTAATTGCAGTATCTAACAATTGGTTTGTAACTGGAAGAGTAGGGTGTACCATCTCTTGCAAAAGTATTTCTGTTAATGATAACTGCGCATTTTTCATATCACAGGATTTGAATCCTGATTGTCCCTCAGCATCTGCATCTTCTGGGACAGTGTGCTCGTCATTTTAATCCAGTGGTCTCTGCAGAAGCATTGGATATTTAGCTGTGTTCTATGGACACTGACTGCAGAGTCCAGGACAGAATGAAGAACGGCTCCATCCAGTCTTTTCTTTGTGAGCCATATTCTATTTTCTATATATTTCTGTCAAATCCCAGACAACCCATCATCTTTCTAGTGTTAATGATTCCAGGCTTTACAAACTTGACAGGAGAAGCTCTGCCTCTTGGCTAAACCTCTATCCTGCAACATCCTTGTTGAGGTGGTTAGTCCTCAACATTTCCTTCACTTTTGGCTGTCAATAGATGAAAAACTTTCTTCAGGTGCCCTGCCATGTCTCACACTCTCTCTCTTTTGACCAGAATGGTTGTCAAGATGCTGTCATATATAAGACCAGGTTATATTTAAATTTTGCTTTTCAAAAGGTTGGTTTTTTTCTGTTTTACTTTTGGCTTTACTGTTGTGTTTTTGGTTTTCTTGGCCTCTAAATCAAGAAATCTTGGCGTCTAAGTCAAGCAAATCCTTGCTTGTATCAGACATAGTGTGGCCAACAGGATAGTCACTCTGTACTGGGCACTGGTGAACCTGCACCTCAAATCCTATGTTCGGTTTTGGGCCTTTCTACACAAGAGAGGTGCTGGAGCATGTCCAAAGAAGAGCAACAGAGCTGGGGAAGGGTCTGGAGCACATGTGCTGTGAGGAGAGGCTGAGGGAGCTGAGGGTGTTTAGCATGAAGATGCTGCTCAGAGGAGTCCATATCTCTCTCTACACCCACCTGAAAGGAGGGTATAGACAAGTGAGGGTCAGTCTCTTCTCCCAGGTAGGAAGTGACAGAACCAGAGGAAATGGCTTCAGTTTGTTCCAGGGGAGGTGTGAATTGGATATTGGGAAAAGTTTCTTCATGCAAATGGTGATCAGGGATAGAAATAGTCTGCCCAGGAATGATGGAGTCTCCATGTCTGGAAGCATTCAAAAGGATGTGGATATGGCACTTGGAGACAAAGTTTAGTGTTGGATGTAGTTTGGCTCCATGGTCTTGGAGGTTTTTTCCAGCCTAATGATTCTGTGATGCTATGGTTAGTCTGCTCTAGCTGGGACCAAGCTGTAAATAAGCAAATCACCTGTCAGTACTGGCTTTTCCCTTCCCCACCTTTTTACAGATATTGCAACATATTCATTAACCATTTCAAGGCACCAGCTGATGACTCCTGCATAGAAAATTAATTATTTAATCTTATCCTTTGTTTCCTAGACTGTTTCTGACATAGCAACAATTCTCTGCCTTTCTCCTTATAACTAAGGATATAACTTATATAACTTGTATATAGCATTTGTATGGCTGAAAAGACATTTCAGGTTTACTCTCCAACACTTGCCAGGACAGGACCCCAATCACCTTCAGAAGGACAACCTTTTAGGCCCACCAATATGACCACTGTTATGATGTGTTGTCTTCAAAAAGGCTGGAAATCCAACACTTGGAGTTTCAGACTTGCCTAGAGGTCAGTGGAAAAATACATACAAAAACTTGCTTAAAAAAAGCTGACAAAAATTCAGTATATAATTAAGAAACAATGCTGCACAAAGTATTGTGTTTTGCTAGGAAACACTGAACCCCATTTCTGAAGCATTTAACGGTTTCAAAGTCTGGGATATGCCATGGCAGAGCCTTATGACGTTAAGTCATTATTCTGTCATATGAGTGATATTAACCAGACCGACTTAATCTTCTTTGAGGCAACTCAACAGCCACACTGGAACTAAGCATTTTTATTCTCATTCTGTTTATGTTTTGTGTGTGTGAAATGACTGAACTATGGTGGGAAAGGAGAAGAAAGAGGGATTTGTTTTGGTTTTCTTTGACCAGCTTCTAGCTAAGCTTCCAAGTGTTGTTAATATCTAATATAGTCTCCAAGGCCTTCTGTGTATTATAATCTCTAATCATCTGTGCTAAAGTTTTCACAGAAGTGCTAAAACCATTTTACCACCACTTCCCTGGCAAGACTGTTCAGAGACTCTTTCAAAGAATGAAACTTTTCATGAACTACAAATCCAAGATGCCTTTAAAATCTTGGCATTTAAGTTACTGTGTTAAGTCCAAAAGTAATTTTTGGATCTGCAGTATATAAAATCAGTCCTCTAGCTTCTTGTAAATATCAGGACAGAAAGGGGACTGTGAACATTCAATTGTCTGTACCATAATTAGTAGAAGAAAGTACGTTGATATTAGGGGCTATTAAACAGGTTTACAAAGGGGTAAAGGTTTCCACGCTTAAGTTTTTCCTTCAAGAATTGTAGGCAAAATTGAAAATTGGTCTCTCTCACCAAAAATTTGTATGTTTGTAGATATTCTTTTTTCTAATAAAGATATCCACTCTAAAATATAAAAGACTTTAGTTCAGGACTACTGGAACACCAAGTAGAACAAATTATTTTTCACCTATTTTCTATACCAAAATTTTAAAGTTCACAATTTGAAAAAGAGAAAATTGGAGGAGAGGAAGGTATGAACCTTTGCTAAAGTGAAATAGTGTATAATGGAAATTTCACTGATTTTTTTTCCTTTTTCCTCACGAGGAAAACCATTACAAACAGACCTTAAAGAGCAAGTACAAATCTATCTGTTGGGAGGTTTGTATGTTGTTTCACTTGTTTTGTTTTATTTTAATCTTTTTAGAACTGGCCTAAATTATCAGGTTAGATCTTGATCTGGAGCTTTTTGTGTTTTTCAACGGACTCCCTTTCTCCACTCTTCTTTTAAATATGAAAAATAGAGATGGAATCCATTTCTGCTTTCACTTGACAGTAAGAGAAGTCTGGACTAGCATAACTACCCAGTGAAAATAAGTGTACTTGAGACCAGGGCTAAGGCCTACCTGTTTTTATTAGGCAGGGATGTGGCATGGGAAGAATGCATGCAAGCAAGGTCCAGCACAAGGCTGTCACTCCACCTTTGGGTGGTGCAAACATACCTTTACCTTAGCGAATTTAGAAAAATATCAACAAAGCCTTTGCCTTTCAAATCCCGTGAATATCTCTCAATCTGGGGCATTGTGTAAATGTCACAGAAATCTCACTCTTGACATTTGATTGATGCCAGATAAGAAGTCTCTGCCCCTTCTTTACCAAGGTTTTTATGGGAATCAGACAGACTGATCTCAATCATACTCATGCAGGCAGTGAAGTTAATGCTAAAATAACAGTAAGTCCTCAGGGGAAGAGGGAAGTTGCTGAATGCTTATGAATTAGTTTGGGGGTCTGGACTTGGCAGGTGTGAAGAGCTTGACAGTTAATGGCTTTGGGAATTCATTCTGAGATGGTTTCTAAATCTTGTGCAGTATTCACATGCTGTGACAATAAGTCATGACATATATATTTAGCACCTGTTGTGTGCACACACAATATATATTTTCCCCCTAACACTGCAGGTATAGGGAGCACTTGTGTAGTTACGCTTTGCACTTTACTGAGGGTAGGAGAGAAGCTCAGTGAATTTGCTCTCGCTCAGGAGCCTGTGGCAGTTCCCACATCCCAAGTTGGTGGTGTAGCCACACATGCAGTGCACTCCTCTGTAGATATTTTCCGTGCCTTGCACATACAATGGGAATTAGTCTGAGAGTCATGAAGCCACATCCATCAAACCAGGTGCAGGCAAAAAATACTCCTTTCTCAAAGATCTTGCCTTGTATTGCTAGAACATTCAGACTCTCAGACTGCCATATATATGTCAGCAGACAACTCAAAGTGCATCGATTTGGAGACCTGCACACCTGCTCACTTGACAACTGCCTCAGACATCCAGTGAGTCTTGGCAGATTTTCTTTGCTCTAGCTCCATAGCTGAGAGGTGTGAGAGACCTGACAGTAAAGAATGAAGCAGCCTTTTTCCTTGGCAGTGCAATGTGAGCAGTCGTGTTACTTTACAGGCATTGTAATCCCTTGCTGTTAATTTTGCTTTGGAAGAAAATTATGAAGGATCCTGTGTTTCCTAGAGGCTACAAACCAGATTCCCAGAGAAGAAAGTTATCCCAAGCAGACAATGATAATAATAATAATTTACATACTCATATCAATTTTTATCTGTCTTGTGCTTTACAGGCTTCTGTCTGAGAAAGTTTCTGAAATCTAAGATTTCAGAAGAGCAATAGCAATTTAAATTGCAAAGTAGTATCATGGCGGCTCTGGAAGCAGCTCTTAGTTCTATCAAAAACACAGCAGGTTATTAATCATTCTTTCAAACCAGAGCTGAGTACTTCAGACAAGTGGTATTAACCTCCAAAGGGTGAATGATGACAGGTGTTTTCTCAGTTTCCATTCCTCATCTCCACTGCAGCCCTCTCTCCTCTAAAACACCATATTAGAGAGGTCAGCTGTAAACATGTCACAAGCATATCATAACACCACATTACATCATTATGTGCAACATTGAGGAGCATGAACACCTCAATGAGCTTCCTCAGTGCACCAAACAAGGATCTCATGAGACCCACTAGTGCCTTTACCTTGCTAATGTCTTTTGACTCCATTGATTTTTTTCAGCAATCTGAAATAGTAGATGACTTTTGTGAAATACATGCCTGAAATATTTGGGTTTTTAATTAGCCCCAAATCTTTGTCTGGCTGCAGCATTTTTAGTTTTCTACTGGGGCACATTTCCATGGGAAGAAGCACCTATTGGGTCTGGGTGTTGAACCCAGAATGAGCGTAACCCACCAACAGGCAGAGCTTAGCACATCTGCTTGCAGAGACCTTTCTGACTACTGTGTGTCCACAAAACCAAAGACTTTCAGCTCCTGTGTTATGTTTTTGTATCTGTCTAAAGTAGAGGACACACAGTCTCTCACAAAGAGGTGAGCATGGTCTGAGCTGACTGGAAGCCATCTAAGAAAGCAGTGTGGAACTGGGCCTAAAATAACATGCCCTGCTCTCAGCTGAGCTTTATTAGCTTGGGCTTGGTGCCCTACTAACCACAGCTGTGGCTTTCTTGTCAGCTTGGGACTACAAGCAGAACAAGCTCAAATTTCTCTACAGGTATTGCTGTAGTGTTTTAGTGCCTATGAACAGTGCCAGCATTAGAAATTTGAATGTTTCTATTTTCTGAACTCAAAACAAGCCACAAGGTGAGTTGCATGTCTTCCCATTTACAGCCTCTCCTTCAGTAAGCCCAGGGTGTTTTTCAGTCTTTGTAATCTTTGTGTTGCTCTAAGAAAGTCATCCTTTATGCTATTAGGTATTATTTTCCTTTGCAATCCTTTTGTAACTAAAGAAACAGGGATTTTTCTAGCTCATTAAGAAGAAAAGCAAATAAACAACAGAACTGTAGAAGATTAAGGTGTAGATGAGGAAAGACTTGGAAACTCATGTAGAAGAAACAGATGTTTCTTGAAAATGTCTTCCAATTATTTAATCTAGGTTTCTGATCTGGAGGCTGGCTTTTTTTAAAGAACATATTTTTGGGAATTTTCCCTGTGAAAACATATTGCTGGAAAATGGCTATTTGTCTCTGGCTTTTGGTTCAATGCATTCTGAATGAAGCTGCATGGAAAACTTTAACAATGTTGAGCCCTGGCCTACTATGAGGAGGTTATCACTGCTTTTGGAGTATGTGTTCTTTGTTTATCATCTTCGTGCTGTTTGGTTTTGTAATTACAGGGTCTGTGGGTGATAGATTAATGGCATTTAAGAGTATGGTGTTATTCTGCCTTCTAAAAAATTAAGTGGGTTCCCTTCTCCCCTTTTTCACTTTCCTTTTGTTTCGTTTAGATATTTGCTACAGTTGAAATGGGTAAATTTCAAGCTTAAAACTGATAAATTTTAATTTGAAAAACTGGGTTGTTTTTCCCAGCCAAATTGGAGATGAGAGCTCAAGTTTCTTCTTTCCATTCAGAATTGCTCAAGTGTTTGACTAAGCTTCCTAACCTTGAATAAGGTGGAGGTATTGAAAGAATAACAAGTTGTGCTATTTTTTTTTCTGATTTTAGTTAGAAGTAGATATAGGAAGAGAATATGAAAACGGAAATTGGTTAACAAAAATATTTCTACAACAAAATCTCTATTTTCTTTTTTTTTTTGGTTCTCGTTTTTGCAGGTGTTTGACTAATGTGTTTTCAAGGTATGCAAATTTTTCATTTTGCATAAACTGCTATCAGTTTACAGACACTTCTGCAATTGCAAAAAGCACTCACCAAAGTGCATTGACCTTATTGCTAAGGGGATGTTCAGAGAATTTTTCTAGCTCACCAAAAAAAGCTGATGAAAGTTTATGTTTTCTCCTTCTCTGTAAAGTCATGGATTCCCATGGGTTTGCTTGGGGCAGGATCCAGTCCTGAATCTGGAGGTGCAGTACAGTGTGTTGTTGGGTACTTGGGCTTCATTGCACACCAGGTCAGTGAGAGAGGCCAACTGAGAGTTTTGGGTGCTGTCCAATACCTCTGTGTTGGTGCTTTCCATGTTTTAGAGGAAATATTCCTTTGCGATATTGGAGGGTAGTGGAACAAACCTACCTTCTCCTTAGCTGTAGAGTGGTAGCTATTTCCCACAATGAGACAAGTTTGCCTTTGAGCAAATTCATACTGTGTACTGCTGGGAGTGCCATTTTATTTGGCTTGCTGGTTTTGTTTTGTACTGTTTTTTTTGTTGGGTGACGGTGTCTCATGCTACTGGAATAGGATGGCATTTGGAAGATCGTGTTTTGTGCTTGTAAAGATGGCACAATGACTTTGCAGTGAGTGTCTCTGAAATTTCTAACACCTGTTTTTGGAATCTTAAAGAGAAAATGATGAATGTGTTTTATTGTTCATCCTTCAGGGAAAGAGAGTTGGGGACTCTCATACCAGTGGGGGAAAAGCTTACCAAGAGATGAAAAAATGGTTCCATTATCTATGAAAAAATGAAACTGTGTCTTGTAACAATGCAAGGTTTTCCAGGAAAATCAACAATTATGTAATAATAAATTTGCACTTTACTGTTTCTTCTGAACAGGTAGCTTGCATTTTGAGTGACTTTCATTAAAACTGATGGAAAAGTGATAATGTTTCGTTTTTATTTTTTCTTTTTTTCAATCTAGAGGCACTTTTCAAAGTACTTTATTTTCTAGATGATTTTTACATTACTCAGCCATGGGAAATATTTCTATGGGGTGGATGGAGAGAAGGAAAGGAGGCAGTTCCTCATTTTTATTCCTGAGATTCTTGTTGTAGTGGGTCATTTTACATACATGAGCAGGCCACCCATTTGTCTGCCTTGAAAGAATCTACCAAACTTTTGATGCTAACTGAATTCACAATACCCTCTGCTCCACTGTAGTTGCTTCTGTAGAAATGAAAGATGATACAACAAATAATTTATTATTTCAAACGGGTCATGGAATCATAGGCCTGTGTTGGAAGCGACCTTAAACATTATCTAGTTCTAACTCCCAACTGAAGGAAGGAAATAAGCAGCTAGAATTGACTTTATTTCTTCATTATTTATTATTTTCTACTGATCCAGAAAACCTTTAAGGGGAACATGACCCAGGTATTAAACAGAGGACAGAGTCAGCAGCCTGTATCAGAGATGAACTGATAACCAAGTTCTTCGCTGTCTGCTCAGATGTGATTTCTTCTACACTATTTTTCCTCCCTTTCCCAGTTTGAGCATGCTCTCTGGTCAAGACAGAGTTTGGGGGAAAAAAAAAAATTAAATCCCAAGATTGGTTTAGAAATCCATAAGCTGTAAAGGAAACATTCATTAAAGTGTGATGGCAACAGCCCTGTCCCTCCTTGCAGTGCTGAGAGAATTGCAGGGCTGGGATCGTGGCCCTTAGCTTTGTCTGGTAATCCCTGCAATCCCATCATGTGTCAGTGCTCTCATGCTCTGAGTGAAGATAATTAACAGTGACTGAGTGAGAAAAGTTCCATCTCTGTGGAAAAAGTGCAGCACTCAAAATTTGGTTTTCTTTGTTCCCCGCTGGAGCAAAAGAGACACTTAAAATTGCTCTTAGGGGAAAACCCTAAATTAGCCTAATCTAGGTTTGAAATCTCTTAACGAGTTTAAGCCACGTCTTGAATTTGGGTTTTCTTCACTAAAGAAGATCCTGATACTCTCTTGGTTTGGGTAGCACAGGGTGGTCTTTCTCCATTTTAAGGAAGGATGATTTCTGGATTTTGTCACTGTGAGTATGTTTCTTTTTACCAAAAATATTTTTAATTCTTTTTTTATCAAGAGATATTTGACCTCTTTCAAGTCGTTTCTCGAGACAGTTTAAATTAATAAAGAACAAAATCCATGCCAAACTTTCTCAATAGTTTCTTTGTGCTGGAAGTAACTGTCAAATGTCTAATAATTGACCAAACCTATATGAAGCACTACGTAACAAGGTCAGGGTAATGGATGTACATGAACTCGGGAGATGTTTTTTCCATCTACCTTCCCCTTTGATCACAGGTGTGTTCTGTCATTCCACTCCAGTAACCAAACAGATTAGCTCCTAAAATGAAAAATGGCTTGAAATTTGATATGTGACCCAGTGTCCAGGCCAAAATGAAAGGAGGAGGGAGAGAAGGAGTTATAAATTATGCTGTCTTCATATTGTGACAGTGGCGGCATAATTTTCTACAAAGGAGAAAATATTTCCTCATTATTCAGCTGGCCAATGAGTTGCACATTTCCTTACAGAAGCATGAAAAGTCCCTATAAAGAATTGGTCAAGTTATAGTTTGCCAAATTAAAGAGCAGGGGAAAGAAAAATATTTGCTATCTTGATATCTGCAATATTGTGGCAGCTGGGTCACGTCTGTATTTGCAATATTAAACATGGTAAATGGGTTGGCTAAACAACTTTGGGAAGATGTTTTGTGCTGAAGTATCTGTTATGATGTTGTAACTGATCATAGGTTTGTGTTTCATCACATCCATGGAAATAAATATTATGGTATTCTTATCAAATGTGCAGGAGAGATGGGTGTGGAGAATACTGACTACAATTCGTAACATGAATTCTGCTACTCTCCTCTGGTTGATTTGGTTGTTGTTGTGGTTTTTGGGTTTTTTTCCTGAAGCAGAGATACCTATGATTGGCCTACTTCTTTTGCTTTCAGAAATGAAAGGCTCTGAAGTTTATGCTCACTGCTGTTGCTCTTTTAATTGTGAATGCATGCAGTGGCTTGTTTTAAAGCAAGCAAATTTTGCTGAAAATATAAAGGAAACTTTTAA
This sequence comes from Pseudopodoces humilis, assembly GCF_049639895.1. Classification (NCBI taxonomy): domain Eukaryota; kingdom Metazoa; phylum Chordata; class Aves; order Passeriformes; family Paridae; genus Pseudopodoces; species Pseudopodoces humilis. Next base: position 51,099,214 of record NC_142200.1, read on the forward strand.
AAGCCCAATATTTGCTTCAAGAGCTGAAATATCCTGAAAGCTGAAAAGGTTGAGATTGTTGTCAAATTAATTTGGAAAACCTTTCTACGCATCATTTGTAATACTTTTCAAAGTAGAATTTATTAGGTAGAGTGATTTTGAGATAATGGATAAATTCAATTAGATCCAGTGTATGAAAATATGACAAAACACTTTCCTTTTTGGCTATATTTTCTGGATTGGCATTGGGGGGTTAAATTATAGCATGCACTGTAAAATCTCAAGGCAAACACTGGGATCAGTGTGATTTACTTAGCTGCAAACTGTCAAACTCTTCCACCTTTATATACAGTACAGGCTTTGCATATTTGGAGAAACCAGCGAGCTGCAATTCACTGTTTGCAGACAGCAAAGGTAAATCAACTTTTCAGCAAGACAAGCACATAAATCAGTGAACAGTATATTCCTTTGAGACTCTCAAAACTGCACAGGAAAGCCACTCTAAATCCAGATTAACAGGGAACTTGATTTATGGTTGAATCAAACAGCTGAAGTCTATTTTCAGGGATCTGAAATATTAGATTTATGCAACTTATCTAGGTGACAATCTTATGGCTTTCCACTGGCACTATTTATTTTCCTGCAGATATATAGGAGCTCAAAGTATGCGTTGCTCTATATATGCATGTGTATGTTCTACATTTGTAGAGGGTTTAGTGACATTTGATTGAAGTATGCAATAACCTATCTGCTACTGTGGAGACAATGCATGGGTGCTCTTTTCCTTCCCTTCATCCTTTGGCTGTGTTTTGCATCTGTTGTTTGCTGTAGTCCATGCTTGAACACTGAACCTGGAACTCTTACAAAAAAGCAGGTGACCTGGGTCTTTCAACTGGACTAGTGAAACAGCACTTGTAGACAGCAATTTTTCCTTTGGCTCATTGGTGTGGCTTTCCCCTTTACTAAGTGTACTGTTATTGATACATGCCCTGGCTGGCTGGCTGTCATGACTGACTGGTTCATCATCCCATGCTTCCTGCTGATCAGCTAGTGGAGAGCTGCATCAGGACTGAAAACAGTGTAAACTGGGTGGAGGCAAATTGAAAAGAAAAATGCTTTGTGAACATCCCTCAGGAATAAAAATACACAGGTCATGAATGGCTGACTGTAGTCAAAGATGTGGATGTTGTTGTAGAGTTTCAGCTGGAGTAAAAATATTTTTACATCAATAGCATGAATCTGAGTGAGATTTTAAGGAGGAGACAAGTAAGTTATTCTGCCCTTGGCTGGACAGCAATAGTGAACTCCTTCACTTTTTAGGGATTGAAGCATGGAAAATATAACTTTGGAACACCGCATGCTAGATATCCCTAAGTACTATGTTAAATTGATGATTTCTTATGCACTCAGCTTTTCTGAGCTGCAGAAGTGGGGGTTGAGCATGGCCATGGGACTTTCCGTCACCCTGGAGCTGAGCAGGTATCTGTCTTTGCCCTTGGCTGGAGGCTGTGTGCAGTGGAAGTGCGCTGCAGCACGCTGGGTCAAGGCATCTCCTCTGCAGATAATTGTTACAGCCATGGCCTCACTATTGATGTTGTTCAGGACAGGAGTATCAAGAGGTGATGCTTATCATTGCCTGACAGGAACTGACAGTACACAAACAAAAGCCCCTCTGTTAAAGAAAAAATTTAGAAAATCTGAGAGCCAAAAGCAAATATTTGATCGTTGTACATACACAAAGGTATCAACAACTGTACACAAATACGGAAGACAAAGGACATTATAATGGTTTGTCCTTGATATTAGAAATTTAGCTGTTTGTATTGTGCACAAAATGAACCAACAGTATAAGGAAATATTAGAAGCAATGTATCTCCAAATTTCAGATAGATACCTTTTGCCAAGATGGCAAAGGTGAGTTTAGCCATGAATTTCAGTGCATATTATATATGAGAAAGTTATTAACTTTTAACTGAAAAGGCTTTTTTCCTTCCACAGAAGACTAATCAAAAGACTGCGAAACTTCTGTGAGCAGAAGAAAAATGTTTTTTTTCTACTAACTTCTAGCCAGATTTGTAGCTAGTTTGTCTTTTAATTAATTCCAGAATATTTTTGTTACTATTTAGCAAAAATACGTGTTCATGTTTGACCTGAAACTGGGATGTGGCTCTGCTTTATTTGACAGAAATTCTGATTTGGGACTTTGCCACCTTAATATCTGCTTAAGTAGACTTGGGCTGCAGAATGAATTCCCCTGCCTAAACCCACAGTCTCCATGTCCCAGGGCTGGTTTTCTTTTTTTGATGGTAACCTCTGTACTCGGCATGTCTATTCCTTTCTCGATCTTCAAAAACCTAAATATATCTCATCTCTCTGCTCTTTTCCATTTTCTCATTTCCCTAGCTTTTGATTTATTTTTAGCTGCCAAGGTTTTGCTTTTCCTCAGGAAGAGTAGAGGGAACCTTTTCAAGCCTGCTTTTTAATAGGTATAATCACTATTTTTTTCTGAGAAGGGTGCAAGATGGTAAATCCAATTTACCAAGGGCTGTCACTACAAAGCCTACAGTACAGGCTGACTTCTTTCATCAGGGCCAGCCCTTGCTCTATAGGTTGTCAGTAGGAAGAAAGAACTGCTGCTCCTTGCTGAGGCACCTGGAAACAACTGGCTGCTTTTTCTTTTTTTGTTGGTATTTTCAATTTCAGTGTTTTCCATCTTAGAGCTGCCTATCTCTAGGTGAGGTGTTCATAAGGCAGTTTTAGTGTAAGGTTCTTTGCTATCACATTTCAGCTTTGAGGGATGATTTCTGTCCTGCTCATGTGATGGTGGACACAAGGTTTAATCCCTTTTCATTTTCTTATAAAATGTTTCCTTGCTTTCACTTGGACTGCGCATTAAATTCTGGGCTGTGGGGCTGGAGTTAAGACCCAGAAACATTTGACTCTTCCCCTTCCTTTCCTACCATCCTTTTATTTCCTTGCCCTGTTAGAAATTGCCCCTCATTCCTGGTGGAAGGCAGGTGGGAAGAAAATGATGGGAAAAGCCTGGAACTAGGCAGAGGCAAAAAAAGTTAGATACCCTTTTCCAGCAATGAATGAGACTTGTGAGAGTCAAAATAGCTTGTGTTTTGAAGATCTCTTCTACCAAAATCTGCTCAGTTGTCACCTGCATAGTTTATTAGGAATAGCCTTCCTCATGTCCAGATTAATCTTTGAAATTTCTTTCCTATGTACTTTTTCTACCTCTGCCATATTCTCTGACTTGCTACCCTAACAATTTTTTGGTTTTATTTATTTGGATCTCACAGAGGGATGGCCTATCTTTGTTACGAAGCCAAAATGTAAATGTCTGGCTATTAATTTGATTTCTTTTCTTGGAGTGCTGGACCAAGGTAGGAGAGGATGCAGTGTATATACCACATTTATTTTGAACCATCTAAAGAAGTTTTAAAGTATAGATCATGGATGTAAGCCAGACATGTATGGAGAAATGTGACTACAGAGGGTAATAACTAAACTCTTGATTTTCTTCTTGATCTACAACTACATCTAGTACTTACCTAGATTCTAAAATTGTACTTTCCTGCCACCTTGTTCTAATACATGTAAAATCTTACACCATTAATGCAAAATTCTTGTTTAATATACATTGGACATTGAACTTGCTGCAGTACAGATGCTGTGTCACTGCCACACATGGATGAACACCAGGGCTGTACGCACCTGTCAGAATCACTGTTTGCTCAAACACACTGTGGGAGAAATGAGCATGATTAGGCAAACTTGTGCTTTTCAACCTGTTGAGTTGGAAAGTATCTAACAGGATTAGAAATCTCATTGAAGAGCTTGGTATAGCATTGAAAATCCAGGCCAGCCTTGGATGCTGGCAAGTGTGCCTAGATTATTTATGGGGCTTGGTGTTTAACTTCATCTGACAGAACAAGGAGGGAAGCAGTCTGAATAAATGAGATGCTCCCTTACTACTATAACCTGGAAATTAATTTATGCTCTGCTGTAAAATCTTTCATAGTCCCCTGCTGTTGAATGCCAAAATCTTCAAAGAACAATCTAGTAGGATCATATGATTTTTTTAAAGTAGCTTAATTATACGATATCCAGTTAAACAGCAGGATTTCCAGGAAGCTTAGGTATCAAATTTCCATTGGCATACACTAGAATAAGAAGGATCTGGATTTGTTTTGGAAGAATTTGTTCTTCAGTTATTTGATTCTGTGGTGTTAGTAAGCAGAGTTTGGTAACCTCATGGTGCTGGACTCTGTGGAAATGCAAGAGAAAGGAGTATTTCTTTGCCATGGCAGTAGTCAGAAGAGGAAGAGAATGGATAAAGGAGGGTACAAAATAGGAAGCAGACTTCCCAGGTGCTATCTGGTGTTCCAGAAGAGTCTGGTTCACTTCACCACCATGACACTGGCTACTGGTGAGTCTGGAGTCTCTGCATGCCCTCTGCAACCTCAGTCCAGCTGTGAGGATATGATGCCTTTTGTAATTGCTTGCCATGGGTATTTAAGGAAGAAACTTGGATTGTAAATTGGTTTTTCCTCTTCAGTGCTTACCAATTCAGTCAGGCTGATTAAAAAAAGCCATTTTCCTTGGTCTGCATCAGCTGAGCAGACACTGGTGAGTTGCAGCCACCATGCTGGTTTTCCTGCTCTCCATGACCATCACTACAGGAGAAGCTGCCTGTTGTAGGAGCTGTAATCACAGCAAGCCTTGACCACCCTCTCCAAACACTGAGGAGATGGATTTGGTACATTGTCGAGGGCATTCCGTGCTCATGCCACACAAATGACTACAGCTGTTGGATGTTGGCTTCCAATTTCAAAGCCTCCAGCCCTCCTGTGGAAGGGCAGCACTCTCTGTCTTTGGGAGGTTAACAAACCCTACCATTCCCCAGGAGTTCTGGAGGTCAGGCTTTCATCCAGATGCCTTGATGGATCAGGCTGCCTCCCCCACCTTATGTCCCTCTTCTCCTGTGGACTGTAGAAGACCATAAAATGCTTTGATAATTAAGCAGGGAAAATTTCCACAACCCATAAAACATAAAAGGTAATACCAAGCCAAATTTAGCTCTTAAATACCTTTCAAATAAGTTGTATTTAATGCATGGTAAAGGTGCTTGGTCAGTGCTCTTGAACAAACAAATCTCAGAGCCTGGCTTATAACGTTGTGTGTCCAGGCCCATTGTAGTCATTCTGAGAGCATTCCTTGGGTCAGGTTTCCATCGTAAACTGCAATGTGGGAAGCAGCAGAGGTAAAATAAAGAACTGACCTGAAACTTTGCCCAAACCACAGACTGGACATAAATTGTTCTTTTGAAATTTGAAATAATTTTTACTTGTTTATATAATCCTTCTCAGTCAAGAGTGCAAGATATTTGTTAAAGGCTGGCACATGCAGCAGACAGAGAGATAAATTTGCAAGTCTGGAAAAATTTGGAGAATAGCCTGAATGGTGTTTGGAAATGACAGATGGTGTTTGGTAGTAACTATGTCAGATGAGTTTGGTTAGAAATTACCAGAAGGCATTCACAAAAGTCAGTGGCAGCTGCTGTGCTCTTCAAAACTTTGAATGCAGGACAAATTTGTAGAAACTGAGCATGGACTTCTTCATGTTTAAACCTCTGTGTTTCATATACCTCTGCCATGGGTGGAAATGGCTATCCTGAGAGCTTGTTTTATGGCTGGCCTACAATTGAATTGCAAACTGCTCTTAATTTTTTGGCCCATCATGTGTTATGGGTAAGGTAACATGTTTGGCCTGTTCAGCTTTGCACTGGCCCATGCTTGGAAGGTAGTCACACACCTGCACAGCAAGGAGCTACCACCAGCATCTGGGCCAATGTACAGAGGGGCTCAGAAGAAGCCACAGAAGCCCTTGAGAGGTAGGAGCAGCCTCAGATGTTTGACCACCTCCTTCCATATTCTAAATGGCAGAAAACACATCAGCATGTTTAAAACTTCCTTTTTTCAGCTCCAGCAGACAGTTCTTGCAGCAGGAAGGAAGAAGACAGGAAGAAATTTGTTTTGCAATGGGAATACCACTGATGAGCTGGTATATTTGTGGGTGCAGCAGACTTAATTTTTTTTTTTTTTTTTTGAAGAGCAAGATACCATATTTCTACAAACTGACAATTTCCAGCTTTGGGTTGGGGAGTGTAGAGCAATGGTAAGAAAGGGAGAGCATAAAAATGATGGAGAACGGAGGTCTGAAGTGGGGGATTCAGATTGGAAGGATTAAAGAAATAGCTGATATGGGGCCAGGAGTTCTAGCTATTGAGATGCTGGATTTTTTTCTTCTCTTTATTCCTGATGAGAGTCCTCTCACAGCAGCCCATGTGATAACTTGTTTCTGTGCTGTCTAGTTAGATGTTTGCAAGGCCAAATTAAAGTGTGAGTGTTAAACTCTTAAGGTTTATGTTGTTTGAATTCTGTTATTATTTGAGTCTTTTTATGGTGCTTCCAGTGATAACTTGCTTCAGATTTCCTCACTGCAGAGCCAGCAGCAGGCGTTCTCAGTGGAGGCCAATGTTGTCTGCAAGGTAGAGGTTCACTCCCTTAGCTTTAGGCTGACTAATCTGCCTAAAATAATCATCTGTGTTATAACATCCTGTCCTGATAATTCAAAGGCAAAATACAATTCCCTCTGCCTTTAAAATTAATTTTGTTATTTTAGGAAAGGTTATAGCAGTGTCAGGATCAGCTCTTGCAAGTTTACTGAGTTAACATTGTGTAAATTCTAGAAAGAGTGCACTTAAAGGAAAGCCTAATTAACTCAGCTTTTAGTTAGGCTCTAATGACTGGACAAGATTAATATGTGAGTCAGCCTTTATTTCCTGAAACATCCATTTATTTCTGTGTTTTAAGAGGCAGGTACCGTATTTCTGTGAACCAGCAGCTGCCAGCTAAATCTCTAGCTGTGCTTCAGTAAACTGCCAGACATTCTTAGCAGTGAATTTCAAGTGAGATGAAGCTCTGGGAAGGCTTTGCACTAGGGAACTTTGAGTGTGTGAGTGAGACTGATAATGTTTAATTTTTAAAATGAAACATTAACAGAGATAAATGTTGTGCTCCAGGTGCATGTTGAATGACTGCAGCCCAGGGGTTACAGTCAGAAGCCTAATGCTCCAAGTAACCATCAAAGCCAGCCAGATGAGTTGGGTGATGCTTCTTACATGTATGCTCAAGCACAGTCATTTAGTTAGGGAGACTGCTGTTTTAAAGACTATTAAGTGAATTTGGGGGAAAAATGCGTAGCAGATGTCTTTTTTTAATTAAAAAACCCAGGAGCTTTTTGCTGCAGTGTGTTGAAGGACTGGAGGTTAAGACCTTTTACATCCTCTAATATAAGTTATTGCTTCATCTTAAAATGAACTTCATATGCTTCCAATGATCCTAGGTCATTTCCTCTAGACAGAAATCAGCATGGTGTCTAATATTCTAAGTGAGGATAATTAAAAGTTGGGCCAGGCATAACACAGTGAAATTTCTGTCCTAGTTAATTTCAAGGAGTGAGATGGTAAAGAATTTAACTGAACATAACATGTTTCAAAAGGCTGGAAATGAGTGTTGGCTAAAAAGGAAATTGCAGTAAAATTGCATACATTTTCTTTAAAGTTTTATTAATAAAGCCCTACAGGTATAGTAGCTTAACTATACCTGTGCCTCTGTACTTTTTACTTTTGAGATCTCCAACTAATCAGTTTTATTGTCACTTTCTGATATATATGCCTTTCTCCTTGCATTGAAGATATTGCCAAGATTTCCACGAGTTGATATGATATTAAGATCAGACACTTGTGTAGTTGGAAAATGTTGAAGAGTTTTAGTGTTAAGTTCAATGGAAATGTTGGTCCCAGACCTGATTCTAGGATCTGATGGATCCTTACAGCAGACAGAGCTTCAGCCTGACAAGGGTGACTGTGGTTTCTTCTGTCCTTTGTGGGAAATTAAATTGTCCAAAAAGTTGATTCAAAATGTCTAAACCAAGCCCATGCTGTTGATCTGTTCTTCTGGAGAATGGTGTCTCTATTTGTCTTAGAAGCCTAATTTCTATTTCCCTCCACCTCAGCCTCCAGTCCTGATCTCTGTCCTGGAGCAAAATAGAGAGAAGAAATGGAGCTTCCCAAGAAATTAGCAGTAACTTAGCGAAGGCAGACATAATAATCTGTAAATACGTTTCTTAATGTTATGAATTTTCATGAAATATCAAAAATGTGTTTACTTTGTTCATTGGCTAGAAACATTATGTATCCGCTTTGCTGGTAAGTGGACAAAAAATACACAGCTCAGATGTCACTTTGTACTTTTCATCTGAGTGTTTTCATCTGCTGAAAGCATAAACAGAGGGTCATTCAACAGAATTCCAGTATCACTCAGCTTTGATTAAAATCTTCACTTACATTCTTTTTTTAAACAGTCCTTTTTATCTATGGAAAATCTTATGGAACTTAACAAATGATATACAACAGTACTGTATTACAAGGTACATTAAAATGTCACTATCTCTCTAACTGCCATGAAACCAGGTATCTTTCCCTAATTCAATAATAGAATAATAAAGGTGAAGATATTTAACACAATATTTAAATTGGAGGGGTGACTTGAAAAAAAAGACTATGTTAATTAAACTTCCTTGAAATACAAGTGTATTTAAAAGAGTGATCATTAATATCTGTGCTGAAATAAAATTTTTATTTATTAATCTCTTGAATTAGGGATTTACCAGAGTAAAAACATTGAGTAGTTGGAAATTGGAGCATACAGAATTAGCTGCTGCTAATTCTGGCTCTGGTCTTGGCTCGGCTCTACTCCACGGTTTGAGAGAGATTCCATATTTATGACATGCTTGAGACGTGGTAACATTACAAGCTGTGCTCTGCACAAGAGAAACATTAGGACATCCTTCTTGTGCCTGGGAATAAAACATCCTTGATTTGTCAAGGAAACCAAAGTAAAGATTTGTGTCATAATGGAGATGAATTGACAAATGGTATTCCAATAAGGATAAACACAGGTCTGAAGCTGTTGCTCCAAGAACATTCTAAAGCTGAGATTACTGCATTGCAGAAGCATAATACTGCAACTGTGTAAAAAGAAAACATCTCATTATCAGTTCAAATACATCCTTTGGGTGAAGGAAAAAATTTAGATACTTTTCAGATGATGTTATCTCCCAGACTTTCCCATCTCATCTAGGGAAATGAACTGAAGTGATGAGATATGTAGCCTGGGAGCTGCATATCTCAGACCACAGATCTGAATGACTGGCAAATGTGCTGTCCATACAGTCAGAGCAGAGAGGCTGCTTCATGGGCAGGTCCCACTTTGTCCTTGTTTGAACAAAGCTCTGCTCTAAAACAGCATGTTTTGGACAAGGAAGAGCAGCAAAAACTTTGGGGCTTGGTCCAGTGACATGCAAATATTTTGAAAATGTTGTGTGTTTTATAGAGTACTGAGAGACTTCAGAAAAAGGCAATAAAAAGTCACTGGAAGATTAGACTCTATGAAGAGCAAAGCGATTCAAGATTTGGAGACATTCAGAGAACAAATTTAAATTAAGTTTGGAATTGGGTTTTGAAAACCTAAAGAGATTAGGGAGCCATCAGAGATTTCTTTTTTTGTGTTTTTTGTTTTTCTTCCCTTGTAGTTTTCAACATCTCAGCTTTGGTGGTGAACAGCAGGAAATAATAGAGAGGATAATAGCAGTATAGTAACATAAGAAACCCACAAACTACTAAAAGTGATACATTTCCTTTCATGAAGTGTTCCTTGAGATTCATGTCAGCAAGGCAGATTCTGTGTGGGTTTCTTTGTTTTCTTTTGAATGGATAGAAATTGTTATAAATGCCACAAACAGGTCAGGCAACCTGAAACAGTTGGAATGTCTCTCACAAGCAGCTTTGGCCAGTCTGCAATTACAGGAGCTCATCAGCTTAATTAAAATATGAACAGATCTTTATTTCATGTCTTGTTTTGTGGGTTGAATTGGTGAAACCTTGGAGTGCAGGTGCACATCTGACCCAAGTTCTTATTTTGCTTCAGCCAAAATCTTGACCTGTATTGGGATCACCCAGATAATTCATCTTTGTACCCTGATCCCAGTGGAAGGAAATTTGACCATATAAGAGTCTGTGAACTAAACTTATTTTGGTAAAGCTGTGTTGTGGAAATGATTGGCAGTGTGTTGTCTCTTTTCACTTGCTTTTATGCATGACAAAACCCTTCCGTATTGAGATGTCACTCAGTTTTTCACATAGCTTGTTCATTGATGCCAATGCAGATCAGGAAACTATGATTACCATCCTTCATCAGCTGTTTTCACCTGGTTTGATGTCCCCACACTGTGGATTACTAGTGATGCTGAGGCATCATTTTTCCTGAAATAAAATTTACACAAAAAGTGTAGAGAACAGTAAATAACCTGTCTTATGTAGGCAGAACCTCCAAGTTTGTAAGAGCTAGTGGGGGTACACACCCCAAAAAGCTGAGTGTTGGGCTGAAGTATTCTGTTTAACATTTTGAATTTACTGTTTCTGATTGCTTAGAAGTGTTATTTATTGTGTTTATTGTGATTCTTTGATTTCAAAAAGATCATCTTAATGAATTTCATTTTATGTAGTGTCATGCAACATCTACTGTAAAATAGTAATTGCTACTTATTTTTGTTAACTGTTGCTGTATTCCTCTCAATTCTCTTGAAAATCTTTATGGCTCTGTTTGATGGAAATTTGTAAAAGCACAAAGCTTGTTATCTATGCCACACTTTTTGCTTCCTGCATGATTCCCGTTTTTGCTTCTGTATCAGTAATCTCAGCCATTCTGGTCTTTCCTGTGACCAATTAGTTGCTCATTGAAAGAGATCACACAAATAGCAAAACAGATTTTAACCTTTCGTAATATTTTGGAAAAAAAATGGATGGAGATGCTGATTCAGACCTGTAAGTGTTGAGAATGTACATGTGATTATGGGATAACTGGGGTTCTCACCATGTCTGTGCTGAAATTATTCCAAGTGACTGCAGGCTTTGAATACATCCAGTTTCATCCCCCTTGAATGAGCCTTGAATTCTGAGGTCTGAGCTGAAAACATAATGGAAAGCTTATGAGAAGCTCAGTATGTAAACTAGAAATTCCTCATTGCACATTTTTCTCTGCTGGAGGGTGGGGAAGAGGAAGAAAAAACAAAAGCCTGCAAAATATTGCAAACACTTGAGAAGACAATTGAAATCCTGGTTTCAATAAAATCCTTCAAAAGAATCACTTAGGCTACAGGGAATCTCTTCCCATATTTTGTTAGGAAACTGGAAACATAATGTAGTCTTTAATTGATCCTGGTAACATTCCCCCAAAGAAACCTGGATAATGCTACAAAATTTGTTTAGATTTCAGGTGTTGGGCTGCAATAGTTACCTTTGAAAAGAGCTGAGCCATGCTGAATTGGCAGCCTCACTTGGCAAAGTCTTTCATTAACAAAACAAACCTGAAGGTAGCCTGGTGGAAGTTTTTGCAGATCAGTGAACTAATGATAGAAACTGTCTGCAGTTAACCCTAAGGTCACATGATAATTTAGGTTGGCCTCAAATCCAGCCTCCTGTTTGAAGCCAGGTCAGCTCTGAGATTAGTTGAGGCTACTTTCAGGTATAAGGTCTTGAAAACTCCAAGGAGTTGAGATTGTTATAACCCTACATGCTGTAGTGGAGTTTATTTTGCATGGTAGTGTTTTTACCTGTTGAGCAGACACATTGCCTGTGAGAGCACATAAGAGAATTGCAGAGTGTGATGCACAAACAAGTAGTCCAGAATTCCAGTTTCTGAGGTGAAAGGAAGAGGGAGGGGGCAGACTGTGGCTTTTGGTCTTGAAGGCTCCATATTTGCAGTCTTGGAGCCATCCAGCAGCATGGGCCATTCTCTTGAGTGATACAACTCCTTTAAATCAGTGTTTTCTTCTGGTCAGGCCTGTATTATGTGCAATACACTTGGGAGAAAACTGCTGAGGAGACATAGCATGGCAGTGTCCTCTTCAGTTGCTGCGATGTGTGGGTCTAGAAGGGCATTGATGAGTGTAGAACATCTCAGCCACCAGCTGCTGCAGCTGCAGGAGGGGTGCTCCAGGTCAGGGGCAGCATGAAAGGAGGGGGACCAGTCCCAAGGGCTGCAGCATCTCCTCAGCACACTTCTGGTTTCCTTTCCTTGTGGACTGAGCACATCTTTGTACCATTCCTTTGCTTGGAGCTCTTCGCTGTTTTGCCAAACAGAAGGAACATTAAAAGTGATTGGTCAGGGACATATAATGAGCTCCTTGAATTCTTCTTGGTGACACGTTTGATTTCTTCTTTAATCAAAGCTGAATTCATATGTTGGCAATTGCTGCAAAGCCCAAATCTTATGATCACGTCACCTTGGCTTTTGCTTGAAAATAAAAGTGTCTTTCTTGACAAACAAGATAATGTATTCCCGGGGTGACTTAATCTATCCCAGCTCTATTCAGGACTAAAATTTAATGCTTTCAGATCCAAATGCCAACATGAATGCTTTGTCTCTTTCACTAAACCACAATTTTCTTCTAACTTTTTCTTTAAAATATATTAACTGAAGTTACTTCTAACTGTCCAGTCTACTGTTTATGCAGCTTGGAGTGTACGTGATCAGTGGAACTGAGCAAATGCAAAGGTGACAGTAGACTTTTTAGACCAATATTTAAACTAGGCAATGCATAATCTGAAAAGTAAGATAAATTTCTTAGTCGTTCTACTTCTGGTGTAATTTGAATTTCTGTGGTCTCTTTTTGCCAGCCTGAACTGACTCACTTGAGATTTGCCTGACATTTTTCTGGCAGATATGCATCTGAAAATTTTTCAGGGTTTTGATTTTTTCCTTGACATTTTGCTGCTAGTCAGAATTGAATTTTTACATAGGAGGAATTTTGCTCCATAAAAAGGTAGGGTGCCACTTAGTTTACTAAGTGAGAGCAGTTACTACTCTTGGGTTATACCTACAGCATCCATTGGGAACGTACTCCACCCTGTATAGTTTTGAGAATGACCTCAAAAGCAGTAAACTCCAGGTCTAACTGCTGCTGCTGCTCTACAGGAAAGCTAAGGACAGCCCAGCTGGTATGCTCAGCCATGTGTTGAACTGCCAAAGAGGCTATTAACAGCATATTGGCTTTCTAGATGTCCTCCAGCACATGGTCCTGTCACATTTCCAGAAAAAAAACAACCTTCTGAGCATTTTGGTTTGCTTCCAAATTCATTGTCTGCATGGAAAGTGTGCCTGTGGCCAGGTACAGCCCTTGCAGAATACTCAAAACTGCCCCCCAAAAACTAGTGTCTAGATAGTTACAGAAAAAAGTTTGAGGGAATTCTTTCATACATGGAATAAAAGCATCAACAATATTGTAGCTTCTGCCCAATAACAGACACAGCTGTGGCTTTCATTCAGCAGTTTCTGGCAAATGCTGGAGTACACAATAAATTGCTATTCAATAGAGAAGAATTTGGCATACAAATTAAGGTGAGCAGTTTTATAGCATTATCCAGAATAAATTTCCTACTGCATGACACACTCCCTTAGAAATGTTTCCAAAAAGGCGGCTGCAAATTTTCACTTAGCAAAATTTATCTATGGTGGGATCTGTTCATTTTCAGAGATTTTAATCTTTGCAAGCATCTTCAAACCCCTATGAAAAATTCAGTTGTTTAGCTAGATAATACTCTGGAACAGACCAATTTGTACTATCAGATTAATTTGCATTTAGATTGTGCCTTTCCAATGGCTCTGAAAGATATTGCGAATACAAATTAGGTTTCATACTAGGTCTGTAGAAATCACTATTGCTGTCTTTTGGGGCTGGCAGAATTAGAGATGCTGTGACCTGCTAGCCCTTAATTCCAAGTCAAGATGCCCTGCAACTCAACCAGCAGAAATTCTGTCCCTTCTAAAACAAGTCATTGTTGTTGCTGGTTAAAATTAATTTGGTTTGTTTTTTTCAGTATGTTGCTCTGGTGGGCATTTTGTTGAAAAGTTGATACAATTTGTGGTGTCAGTGAAGACAAATCTACTGTAACTGACTGTGAGCCTTTCCTGTGTTCATAATTCTGTTTGAAGAGATGATGGATAAATGATAACTTATGGCTTGCATTTTCCACATTGGTAGTCACTTTACCACTGAATCAGAGTCAAGGCGCTAACTGTAGTATTACTTCAAACTTTTCTGTAGCAATTCTTTTTTAATCTAGAGTGTGCAAAGCAAAGCATTCCAATGAGAACCCATTAATACTGTGGTCTAGTTTTGGAAACTCCATTTGTTAAGCTGTAAAAAGGAGGTGCAGAACAAATTATATGACAATTAAGAGAGCAGCTGTTTTGCGGGGTAGGGGGGGTGGTGGTGCTGTTAATTGTTTGTTCTTAAATCATACTCCTGCCTTACCTGAAAGTGGAACTAGGTAATACTTGGAGAATTAACATATACACAATTCATAACAGCATCTGTAACTTTGTATTTGGCCTGGGGCAGTCTTGTTTTTTTCTAACCGCCTGCTGAATGTGGCCTAAGCAATCTGAAATGTTGTCAAGAAAATGTGAGAATTGGAAAGACAGTGCATGAAAAATGTTTGGAAGTGCATGGGTTCCATTTGATTTGTTCTCAATCTTTCTTATCACTCTGTTTCAGTAGCTTCTTCTTGAGGCTCCTTTCTTGTGTTTAAGTATCTTTTATGGAATTCTCTGCATTTTGGTCTGACTGCTTGTGGGACCCTCTTGCTTTTAATCCCTATAATACTACATAGCAAAGAAACACACAATTTTGTCATCTGCTGTGTTAAAAAGGACTTGAGCAGCTTGTGTTAACTCTGTTGATTGATGAGATCACGTAAAGTTTAATGTCTCTCTATTCTCATTGTCCATCCTCATCAGAAACTGCAGATTTTTCATATCTGTCACTTGCTGTCTATTTTCCAGGCTTACTTAATTTTTTCCCTTGTGGAGAAATTATACTGCACTTCCTTCTATCCTAATGGGATTTTTTGTACCTCTTCTATTTTAATATATCTCCTTTCAGTGACATGCTCTGTCCTCATCAATCAAGCCACAGACCCATCACAAGTTTATACAGCTAGAAAGACATTGATAGCAATGTCTTATATTTCTAATTTCTCTATTATTTTCCTGTAAGGTTGGTACCCTCTAATAAGCCAGTGTTCTTAAAACCATACTTTTGTTAAATATTCCAAATTTCTTTCCTAGATCTTTCTTGAATGATAACTAGTCCATCATTCTGTTTGTGCAGTTAAAGTTAATATTACTGATATACTTTACTTATCTTTTGTGGTATGTGCAACTATCTGACCTCTTATTGATCAGTCATTCAGAAATCTTTCTGTAATTCTCTGCAGTTCATTTTAATTTATAGGATGCTAAGAAATTTTGTATTATGAATAACCTTTACTAACTCTTTGGCCTCTGCTATAGATCAGCCTTGGATAGGTTGAGAAGTAGAGATCATAGAGCAAATCCTTCTCCTTGAGAGTGGCTGTTTATTTCAGCTTTCTTTTCTTTTTTTAAAAAAATAAAAGGTTACTAATTAGATTCTCTCCAGATTTAATATATTTCTCCTTTTCCATGACAGCTAAGCTTCTTTACATTTCTCTCAACCTGTTAAAGACTTTTTGGGAATAAAAATATAATAAATGAATCATTTAATTAACATATTTATGGTTGTCTTCAAAGAACTGCAATGCATCTAGGAAGTATGACAACCCTCTATAAAAACCGCTTTCCTCTTCTCTGTTGTGAGGTATTTATGGGTATATATACTATTAAAGTTCCAACCAATCTGCCTGACATAGAAACCTAACTAATGGTCTGTAGTATCCTGTATTTCCTTGCTCCTGAGACCTGTTTATAAGTTTTGTCATCTGTGCAGCCTTCCTTTTCTTCTGGGCTGGGAGCCCTTTGAAGCCATTGAAGTGATAAATCGCATGCTTAAGATTTTGTATATTAGTTTCTCTAGGGCTGCTGGGTGGATGGCATCTGGTCTTAGAGATTTGCTACTGTTTTATTGACCTGCTCTAATCCCCTGCCACTGACACCTCACTTAGAGATTTCAGACTTGCTTCACACATAAAACCTGTCTGAGCTTTTCTCTTATAAACACCAACTCAGATAATTAAATTAGCTTTTCTGATACAGCCTTGAACTTTTCTTTTACACCTCTGTTATTTATTAGTCACACAAACTCTGGCTGTTTTTGCAAGACTTTTGTGATTAATTGGAATGCCTGTAGCAAGTAGTACTTCAAAATGTTTTTGTGTTTCATTATGTTTTTTCATTTAATATATAAACTTCTGTACTATTTTTGTTTTCTTCACTTGGACATGACCTCCACTTCTGAGTAGTGTCTTTCTAGTTTTAAAAGCTTCCTGTAGTCTGACATTTAACAATACTAGATTGTTATGGTCTTGTTCAAAATGTTTTTGAAGAGGTGATGCGTGTTTGCACTGAAACCCTAGTGAAATATTTTGAGATAGTCTCCTGGCTGACTTCAGGTGCATTATTACCCTTTTAGCAACTTACCTCATTTTCCTTTTACTCTCCCACTTTTATACAGTTTCTTAATAGAGTAGATTTTCCCTCCACCCTTCCTTTTTCCTACAAGGCCCTTGAATTTGAGTATGTTGTGATGATCAGCAGTCACGGAGATCCTTTATAACAAATTTTTAACTGAGTCTCGTGGGTCATTTGGAACTAAGTAAAAAAGTGCTTCTCTTTCTGAAAGGTCTATGACTGGTTGCTCCATGAGGAGCATTTATTTTTCACATTTATACTATGTGAAAAATAAATCAATTAGCTTTTTACCTCACAACCCACTGTGTCAGTTTTCTGGTTTGCATGGAAGTAACCAAAGTCTCCCATGATTATTAGAATATCCTGGGCAACTTTTAATACTTTTGATGCAGGGGGATCTTGTGGCTGAGGCATCTTCCTTTTCATCTGCCTATTGACTGATTCCAGGTTTACTACACTTCATTCTTCCATTCATTTACTTCATTGGTCTCATCTGGGTGATTTTTATTCTGATCTCACTGATTTCTCATTCTTCTGTCAAAATTTGGAGGTCATTTGGAAGTGATTTTAGTCCAGGTCTGGTTTTCTAATTTCATACCTGAAGTTTGAGAGTCTTTATTATTCAGACTGCTCTTCATGGTTTCCTCTTTGGGTGTCTTTGCCTTTATCCTTTACCTTCTTGTGGTGTGCTTTGGCAAAAGGGTGCTATAGAGGTCCTGAACTATTGTGGGAATTGCACGCCTTAGGGAAACCTAATTAATCAGCAGAGGACCTGCAACTAGCATGAAAAGTGAAGGAAAGCGTTATTGGTTAGAAGGAAAGGGGAAAATTTTAGGAGCTCTCCTCTCATGTTTTCTAGTCATCCATTGAGGAAGAGGTGAATTCCCAGGATGCAGTGAGCAGAAGAGGCCTGCGAAAGTTACAAGAAAAGGGGAGACTGGGAATGGTCTGTCTTGAAAAGAATTGCTTACTTAGTGGTTTGATGTGGTTTTAATCCCATACCCTAAAAGGATAAGGGGCTCGAGGGACTGGTTTGTCTACATGTTTAGGGAGTGAGAAAATCTGGTTGCCTCAGTGGGGGATTGCAGCCATCAGAGGCCAAAGCAACCCGAGAAAACCACTAATAACAACCTCTTCCTAAAAACATGTTCATTTGTTTGCTTTTTCTTCTAGGATCAAATGGGGCAAATGTTTGTGACTCAATGTCTTAGATTTTTTTGTTTTATTGAGTGTTTCATCCTTGTGAAGTATTTGCTTGCTGAAACAAAATGATCCAACTGTTGGGCTCTGATGGACTATTGAGTTCCTTCTTTACAACTTGACCTTCTGGCTTCCTGACCAGCTACCTGACTGATGATAGGAAACCAAAGCAATTCAGAGAAGCCAGAGCTCCCGTTTCCAAGAGTGAGCACTTCCAGTGTTTTAATGAGGAATTTCCTTCCATTTACCTGCTTCTCCCTAGCCTGTTGTGGGTGATCTTAAATTTCCCAAGGGAGGCTCCTTGACATACCTCTCTTGGGCAGCTTCAGAAAACTTCCAGGGCATTCACCTTCTCTGCAGGGCTTCAGTGTTTCATTTTCCTGTTCCGTTGTGGAGCCAAGATTCCAGGAATGTTTTTTAATGTCCCATTGTAGAGAAATATTGGGGTCTGGCACCCCTCATAGGCAGTTCCCCTGAGAATTCAAGAGTGAAACATGCTGTCTGGCATATTTCAGGTTTGGAAGACTCCTAGGATGTATGGAGAATTATTGCAACTGAAGTCAGTGTAGTGTGGGCCTACAATGTGTGTGTGGTGGCTGCTGCTGCTCCTTGTGACAGGACATTGATACAGCTGGAGCTGGGAAAGAGTGAAGGCTCTGTGCTAATACTGCTTGTTTCCCACTTTTCATCTGCACTGATAAACTGGAGATAAAGATCTGCCTGTCACAGGGGAATATGTTATACCTCACTGGAAAGAAAAAGGGAAAGAGAGTGAGAGCAGGTTTTTTTTCTATTATTTTTTAATCTGCATGAGAAAGTAAAGCCATCTGCCTGGAGCAGTCTCCCTGCTGCGCCAGCACGTACACAAGCTGCAGAATCAGAACACTCACAATAAAAATGTTTTATTCTGTGGTCCCACAGGGCTATTCCATGGTTACAAAGCAAATTAATTTGGTTTGAAAAATTGTTATAAGCTGGATTTGCAAAGGCATGGGGGTTTCATGAAGTTGCCAGAGCAGCTTAGAGTGTCATTAGAAGTCAGTGCTAATGTCTGTTCACTACTGTAGATGTAGTAATAATATTTACTCTATTGGCTACCTCTTAGCTAAAGGTGATGGTATAAAAAAGAAAAAGCTTCCTTGAGCATGAAAAAACTAATTCTATTCTATATGTGTATGTTCTCTTTTTCCTTTTTTTTTGGTGGCCAGGTAAATATGGTATGGAATTGCATATGGAAAAACACCTGTCCTAAACAGGCGCTATCAGTTTGCATACATGTTTTGGCCAGTGAATGCACAATTTGCCTGTTTGAAGTAAACCCTAAGCTTAGGAGTGGAAAGTATGGGGAAGAAGTTGATATTTGTTCTTTTAGGAAGCTTACAACATTTCTTTGACAACACTTTGTAGTTGCTCTTACTTCAGTTAAATCAGATGCTTTCTCCATCTGTTGTGAATGTTTGTCTTCCATATATGGAAAGAAAGAAAAGAGAAACTATGTATGTGAGTGTGCATGTATATACATATATATTTGGTTTAAAAAACCCCAAACATCCTTGCCAACTTCTGTAGTTTAGGAGTAGGCAGAATTCTTGAGACCACGCTTCAGCTATGATTTCTAACTGAGCTTAATTGAACACATCTTGATTTTGTGTTTTATCTCCAAAATCTGTCACTCTGACAGGAAGTGTGAAAGAACTGAGAAAAAATGGTGTTTGCAAAAAGGGCATTTAATGCAGGCAGGTTTTATTTGGTTTTTTTCCCCCTTTTCCTTTGATTTTTTCCCTTTTTATCATTCTCTATTTGTGCAAGTCTGTAATTTCCAATTACAGTGATAGTCACAGAAGGGGTCACACTGTGGGTAGAATAATGCCTCCTACTATTTTGGAATCTGAGTTATTTCTGTGAGAAATATTAATATATTAAAATCAAGAGGTGTGTGATGGTTTTGCACTGTCTTATATCTCTTTTCCCTTTGATATCAGCTGTGCTTTGAGAGGTATAAGAGAAACTTGACATTTATTTGTATTTTAATGGCGCAGTTTGTTCTCATGGGGATATTTTGGGGGGTGAGTCAAATGGTTTCAATACTTTTAAAATAAAGCACATATATTTTGAGCAGTGGAGAATTCATTTTCATGGTCAAGCAGGACCAACAGCAAATGTTAAAGGTAGTTTTAATATTATAACCATAAAACCAAACATTACCTATTAAAAAAAATAAATATTGAAATAGACTTTTAAAGGAATCCTTGAATCTTTTTGGTGAAGATAGGCCTCTGATCTCCCTTCATAAAGGACTGTATTCTGTTTCAGCACCGTGCAAAAAGTAAGTTTTACATTTTCATGACATGTGCTACTTCTGAACATTGTTCTGATATAATCTTTCCTCCTCGATTCATTTTTGAGATAAATTTTTCTTTTAATATAAGCTCTTCAACTCCAAAAACTATGTCATGACGTTATTTCTGCAGGTCATAGACAGCCAGGCCCCTACAGTCAGTAGTTACAAGCTACAGTTCACCCTTCTAAACTGGAGATCTTCTAGGGGCCAGCAATGTGTATATGTCTGTCTATCTATCTATCTTTAATTTTTTAAAAGCTTATTAGGAAGATTAATTAGGTGAACAATAATCAGAAATTATTTTTCTAATTGTTGTACCCCTTTCGCTCCCCAGTTTTTTTCCCCTTTAAAATGATTTTGCTATTATAAGTTAATAATAAAAAATGTAAATGAATAATTCTTAGACAGATATGTAAAATATGAAAACTAAGACATTTTTATTCTCCTATGAATTAAAATACACTTTCCTTCTGTGACCATTGTTATTTCACTTATGAATGATTGCTATTAAAAATCTGAGTTTGATTTTCTGGGTGCACTCCATTTTCCTGTTGTTTCACCCAAAGTATGTGCTCCAAATGACATGAAGAAATATTGAACTGTTGCCGAGGAGAAAAAATGGTACCAATATTTGAGTCTGCAGTTGGAAATGTTAAGTTACGTCAAGTGGTGAGTGATAGTGTGTGGGGTAACATGACTATTGATATTTTTCCCTGGTAACACTCCCTTCCTGCCCTCCATTTGTTTCCTGGTTGAGAAGAGGACTGATGAATGTCAGAGTGGAAATCGATCTGCCTGGGTCTGAGACACTCCCACAATGCCAGGAAGAGTGGCAGTGCCAGTCTGGACCTGAAGTCTGCCTCACCCAGTGCCGTCTCTGGTAGTGATGATAAGCAGGGACATTAGGATGAGTAGGTACTGGGTAAATATCTGTAATACTACATTCCCTCTCCCTTTTGAAGCCTTTCCACGCCTCTTGTAGCCTTTTGTGCCTTCAGTGCTGTTCCTCTCTCTCTCTCCAAAAGAACTGTGTGCAATTTGAAGGGTGTGAACCAAGGGTTGAAGAGATTTTGCTTTGTTCTCTCTTCCTTTTTTGATTGTTCCTGACATTTTCACTTAGCTTTTATGGAACCATCTATCACAACACCGAGGTCTTGCTCCAGAATGCTAAATGTTATTTCAGAAACTACCGCTGTCTGTGCAGATGCAGGCTTGTCTTTCCCCACTATGCATCACTTCACAGTTATACACAATGAATTTCAGCTGCTGGGTTATTGCTCAGCCATTCTGTCTTGTTGGACTCTTTTGTAATTCTCCACAGTCTGCTCACGTTCCTATTCCTCTGCATAGCTTAGTGTCATCAGCAGTCTTTACCTCAGGCCTTGTTCCCTTTTCTAACATCTCTGTATATTAAATAGCTCATTTCTCAGCACCAGTGCCAGTAAATCTGAACTGGTGACCTCCCTCTGTTGTGGGAAGTGACCACTTACTTATACTCCATTTCCCATCCTTTAATTGATTTATTCTCACAAGGACGCTCTTTATCCTGCAGCCACTTTGCTTCCCCTATTATCCCAAGCTAAAAGACTGCAGAAATCTTGGTCTGTAGCTTCCTTTCTGTGGACCTACACGTTACCTCCAGAGTGTCCATCTGTCACCAGAGTCACAGATGCCCAGGCAAATCACCACTGCACGCTCTTTCCCCAGGCTTCCTCAGACCCTGCCCAGGTTTCCGCTGAAATCCACCACCCTTCTTCTTGTAAGACAGGCTCCCCCGTGGTCCCATCCAAGGTCATGCACCCCGTTGTTTATTTGCCTGATGGTTGAATCTTCCACTGCTACAACCTGCTTCTTCCTATCTGGTCTTTGATCTTCCCCTTACTTTAACTTCCTTTGCAAAAAATCTGTCCTTGGACTTATGAATGTAGCTTCCAGGAATTTTCTGTTTGGTGAAGCTTTGTTTTGAATTGGGAGAGGAAGGCTTCTTCTGTCACTTCCTCTGGAGACCCTTCCCAAGAGCCAGGTGCTGCTCCTGAGCACGCATCAAGCTCTCCCTGTGAGGGCTGCTGGCAGTACACAAAGTGAGATACGCTGTTCTGCAAACACGTGTTGGTGAGAGGGATTAAGACCTGTGTAGAATATTTTTCTAAAACCACAGGATTAAAGGATAAACTAATCTTCAGACTTGGGTGTGTCAGACTGCTACATATTACTGAGAGAATATATGAAAGCCCAGTCAATGCCAGTGAATAGCTGGTACTTCTGCACTACCTGGTTGATATGCAGCAGCTGTGAATTACAGCTTAGTTTGGGTCTCTGGTGACATCTTTCTATGAAATGAATACTACAAGTCAAGTAAGAAAATTTAAGAAATGTGATGATATGATGATTAAATTATTTAGTAGGTGAGTGTTCAATCTGCAGCAAAATATCTTTGAAATGTTAAATCTGAGTGCTCCCAGATGCCCTTTGGGGGAGCTGGGGAAGAAGGAGGGCAGTCAGGCAGTTTGAAATGAAGCACTCATGCATACTTTGTTGTCAGCAGCTGGGAGAGTTAAATATCTGAGATGGAGTTCAACCATTGTTGGTAACAGAATGCAACTGTATTTCTTATGAAGGCTGAAATAAAATCTAAACCATACCCAGATGCAGCTCTGAGAGGATGGCCTCCAAGAACTTTTCCCTAGTGTGCTGATGAGTGGCTGTGACTTTCAAAGCCCTTCATGGCTTGGGGAGCGACTTTCATTAGCTGCCTACTCTTTTTGGAGCATATTGTAATGGAGACTTAGGGTCCTGCTGGATGTCTAATTTAGGGTTTTCTGTGGTTTTCTTTTTTTTTTTTTTCCTCTCCTTTTTTTCTTTTTCTTTTATTTCTTTCTGTTGTTTCTTTTGGGGCTGGCTTTGAAAGACAACCTCTGTGTGCAGGGTTTGATTGAAGACCCAAACCTGCTCAGGTGTGCTGTAGATTGTACAGGTGGGAAGAAGCAGGGAAGGGCTTGGGATATTTCCCTTCTAAGAAAAGAGGAAAAACAAAACAAAGCAAAACAAAGAGCAAAAGGAAGAAGCTGCTGGCTGGGTGCCACCCTGAATGGCCTCGTTGTTCTCCAGCTCTCTGGACCTAATTAAGTGACTCCATTTCTACAGGCGATGGCAAAGTCTAATGGCAGCAAGCAGAAGATCACTAACACATGGAGCAGGCCTGTGATGTGGCTTTCTAGAATGAGAGATTGCAGTTGCTGGAGGAGGACAGAAAGGATGAGGAGTACAGGGAGTGGAGGCAAGGAAGTCCCTCTGCAGAGACAAAAGTGGCAGACACAGGGAGGAGTTTTGTTTCTTCTCGGGAATGCTGGGAAGAATTGGGGAGAGTTTAATTTCAAAGTCCAACAATGCAGCTATGGCATTTGTTTCCAATTCAACAGGAATGAGCGTATGGTTTGAACCATTCTTTCGAGGTTCCTGGCAGGGGGAATATAACTCATCTCAGCTGGCTGTTTTAGGAGATCAAATGACACAAAGATTTTCACTCAAAGCCTAGGATATCCTTCTGGCAGCCAGAGACCATGCACATCTTCACAGATTCACCATTAGCTGTAATGGGGACCAAGAGCTGCGTGCTGTGTAGAAAACTGCTTGCTTACAAAACAAACTTATTACTGCCAGATGTTGGCTCCCTGCCCACTTTTACATAATTCAGGCTTTTCTTTGCTCAAGATATTATAATTTAAAGGTGCTTTAAAAGTATTCTTTTAAAAGGCTTGATAATACCATTTTCCTTATTCTTTTTTCCCCTTGCTCTGTGCGGCGCTTCTTCCAGCAAACACTGCAATCTGGTGTATGTGGTATACATTAACATGTACAACCAGGAATAGCAAAACTCCTTCTTAGATCTACCTCTGGGTTGATTCAAACAAGAGTAAAAATATCCGTAAGTCCATGCTGTCTGCATCCTGATGACTCACACATACCAAATACAGTATGTATCTTTGTTTCAGATGCTGTCCCACATAGCAACTATAGAGGTATTTTTTTTAATTTTCTTTTTTCTTTTGAATTTTTTTCTTTTTCTTTTTTTTTCAAAATAAATATGAAACTTTAGGTACTGCATTATCCTAAATGTCCAAATACTGGCAACAGAGTCTTAAGAAAGTGATATACCCCTCTACGCAGACTTCTCCATGTGGACACTCGGACTTTGACTACATCCTTCATCTGCAAATCAAATAGCTGTAAAAGAAGTGTCATAATAAGTCTGTGACATAATCCCTATTGAATCTGCAGTGGGTTACCCAAGGTACCAATGAGCAAAAAATTATTTTTACAAGATTATCCTAGTAGGTCGTCAACAGAATTGGAAACAGGGAGCTTCAGTTCTGCCTCTGAGTTTTTGCTTTACTTGCTTCAAAGACAGAAATTGCCTGGCTTGCCTAATTTCAGCCTGACCAACTAAAATGTGTGGATGTGTGGATCTAAGTGAGGCTGGCTATCAAGGCTCTCTTTATTGACAGTGAAGAGAGGACAACTTCGAAAGCCAATTCATTCCAGTCAAAGGGAGGAAAGCCAAGTGGAAAACCCTTCTCCAGAGGTCTCTGTACAGTGATGCTTGAAACAGTTTTTGTGCTGAGATAATGACTTCAACTGTACATTTACCTGGGGAGCAGACCATGGTCCCTAGTTTCCTTTATTATACAGTATTCTTGTATTTCCTATTCTGTAGCCAGGAAATTAAACAGTGCTAAGAAAATCGTAGTGACTTAAAGGAAATCACACAAAAAACAGCACTGTACTAGAGAGATTCTCCTCTAGTTCTATATCAACACCAGGATAATACCAGTTTGGAAAAGGTGACTAACCCCTTTATTTTACTCTGTCTCTGGAGAAACTGTATTGTAAAATGCAAGACTGCTCTCAGAAGTGCAGTCATGTGAGCTGATGAAATCACTTCCCCCACTACCATTCATATTTACAGTTTTGAATGAACCATTCTCACTTGGAAATCAGTTCCAGTGTGTTTTTACCATGCAAGTTCACAATTTTCAAGTGACATCTAAACCACTTAAAGCCTCCCCCCCAACCTAAAAATGTCTCTTCTCATACTTAGACGAAACACCATTGTTAGCAAGAGAATAAAGAAATTAAGGCAATAATTGCAGGAAAATATAAGCAGTAATAATTTATTGCCATTCATGCTCTGAGAGGTATTTTGTATTTTATCTCTTTAATATGTTTTATTTTCCTTTGAGTTTACCCAATGCAGAGGACTTATTTCACAAAACACTGCCCTGAAAGCATCATAATAATTAGAACATTATGAATGATATGAGTGTCTTAAAAATGTAGAATAAACCTTTCTCCATTGTAGTGAACAAATAGTTGAGATGGACAGAAAAATCTGCTTTTTTTTTAAATGGCTGTAAGAGAAGAAAACCTGTTTACCCCAAATGGGATGTTTTTTCTGTGCTGTCCTGCTGCTGTGCCCATTATGAGCGCCTCTCAAGGCCAGTTTGTGGTTAACAGGGAGGACTACACACTTAATTCTCTTTCCACGTATATGGAAGCATAATTTTTTTCTCTGTTGGAGTCTCACCTGTAACATAAGAGTTTAAAATGTTTCTCCTGCTTCTGAGTCTGAATTCCTTGCCCACTATTAATTACATGCTGTGCTGAGACTTGTATGATCAGATGTTGCCCATTTTTTGCTGGCTGGGGTAAAGACTCACTGTGTTCTTCTCCCTGGAGGAGCTTGCTGGTAACAAGGTCTGATTGAAATTAGACATTTTTATCTTCTTAGATACATCAATATTTGGAAATCCATTTCAGTTTGACTTAAAATGAAAACACATTGCTTTATGATTTCATGTAAAACAAATTGCTTCAGAAAATTAGGATGTATAATTAAGCAATCATTTGTTTTGAAATGCAGGAATTTCAGTACGGATTAAACAGTATATTTTGAGATTTTCTTTTGATAATTTTTCCTATTACAAAAGGAATATTTTTGAGATGTCATGATATAGCATACAAATAACATAAAAAATCTTCCCAAACCAAAATTCCCTTAAAATCAGAACAATTTCTGAAGTAAAATAGTAATGATATTTCTCTTTTAAAAGTGTTCTCACTGGAATAAATGCATTTTTCAAAATGTCTAACAAAAGAAAACACTTTGAAAACCTTTGGGTGAGTGCAGTTGGCAAGAGTTTGTTTTCAGGGACAGACACTGCTTAGAAATAGAAGAAGAAACACACAGTTGCCACCAACTACTTCTGCTACTGAAGGAGTATTGAATGAAATGTTTTGTTGGGGTTTTTTTTTCTTTCCATAAACCTTGCTGGTTTTTAACATAGAAGTAGAGACATGTTGCAGCAGGCACAGGTTTGGCTGTTGCACTGAAAACATGAAAACAGCAGGATGAAGTCTGCCAGTCTCTTTTTTTCCTCTGGGCTCTCTGTTCCCCAAATCCAGCTGCACAAATTGTTTGTGGGGCGTGCATGTGCCCACACGCACATGGAGGGAATGGCAGCTCCATCATATTACCTGGAATGTGCATTTCCCACCAGGTAGTGCTGACAGAAGCTTCTCGGATGTGCTGATAATCCATATGTACATATATAACTGAGGAAAGAGGAACAGGATATCATTGGAAATGGCCTGGGGAATATCTAGCTTGGAGCTTTAAGCATGTCACTTTTAGCCCATGATATTAGGATTCAGTCCATGCATTGCTACAGGAGGACACATGCACGGTGTTATGACATAAATGATGGGCATTGGTTATTCTCTGATGGAGAAGCTCTGCAGAAAAAGAACAGTCATTATTTCATTAATATTTTCTTGGGGTTTTTTTCCATTCACTTTCAAGACTGTTTAATAGGTTGCGACTTTACTTTTTTTAAAGGAAAGTAGTGCATTGGAGAATGAGAGAAGGGAAAATAATTCTGTGTTTTAATATTGAGCATCCATTTGATCCTTCAGTTTTTGTGCACTGCCAGTCATAACATGGATGTAAATTATGGTTAGGAAGTTCTAGTGTACTTGTAAGATTGTGCTAAAACTGTTGGGATAATTTGGTGAAATGATCTTTAGAAAGGCACTGTCATCATGTCAACAGGAAAACAATCACTTAAAATTGCATAAGCTTGCTTTATCTTATCCTTACAATAGAACACTACACAGAAATATAAATGATCCTATTCAAAGGATCATTTTAGAGAGTATTTCTAAAAAAGCCTTTTCCAAAATGATCTGTGCTTTCCTAGTACTGTAGCCTAGGCTGGGTATCTTGTGATTTGGGTGAATGTTGAGTTATTTGTCAACATCCCATACTAAATACCCACTTGATCTCGTCCCAAATCACAGCTGAGCTGAAAAAAAATAGAATCACACGATTTGTTGAGGAAAGGGTCTTAACAAGGTTTCACATGATGAAGTCTACTAATTAGAGGGGTTTCCTAAAGATGAGATGTGAATGATGTCACTGTGAGCAATTTTTAGTGTACTTTTGCCCTATGATACAGGGCAGAAACTTTTCAAGCTCTGTCAGCAGCATCTTTTTACAAGAAAGAAGTGGAATTTTTTCCTTTGGGGCCCCGGAGTAGCAAGCTGCCTGTGTGACATGCAAATACTGAGATGGGTTGGAAAGCAGAGTGTGCAATTACACTGGGCTTGGCTGGGCCAGCTCCTTTCAAACTGGGAAACTGTGGCTGGGCAATGGATCATTGGATAACACAGGTGCTCTGAGTGATCATCATAGATACCTGTTCCTTTACTCTTTGGAGGTTAACAAAGAAGTAAAACCCCCTCAGCTGACTGGTAAAATGAGCAATGGTGAATCTTAGTAGTGCTGAATCTCCCATGCCTTATCTTTTTATATGTTTTTTTGAGATGGTAATGTCTTTTTACAGTTTTCTCCTGAAATAGAGAGATCTCTTGATCTTCTTGATCTTGATTCTTGAGAATCTTAGGAGAAATTATGTGGTCCTTGGTCCAGGGTATAAAGAGATATCATAGCTTCAGGGATTACAGATGAGAGACTGGTAATGGAATTGGTCTGCCCAAAAAGCAAGCATTTACCTTTTGGGCACCTACAGCAGACACTAGTCACCCAGGCACCAGTCACCCATGGAAACAACTTCTTTCTAGAGAACAGCCAATGTTTTTCTGGATGGCCCCCTTAAGTTGAGATGACTCACAAGCCAGCTGTCTACATGGAGACTGGCAAATCCCACCCTTTCTACTGCTGACTTCAACACGTATTCCAAGCACACACATAGAAGTCATGCACGCAGACAGGCAGTGTGCAAGCTCTCCCTTGCACAGATGCTTGAAGAGAGGAGCTGGGGACAGTGCAAACTCTTGGTTTGTTCTCCAGCCACTTGGTGTTGGATGTCCCTCTCCCTCTTCCATACTCTAACGCCTTGGGGAGACACATATCAGTCGATGGAGGCAGTTAAATGTGAGAAGGAAGAAAGGCTGGTTGACTGAGACTGACACACTTTGCCCACCAAAATATGCCTTAGCTGCTGGTGCTGTTCAGAGCTGATCCACTTTGGTGCAACTCTGAGGCGCCCTGGCAGGGCTGCTTGCCCCATTCATGATCCGACATAATCAGACCTTCTGAAGGATTTGTCTGCCCCATTGGAAAGCACAAATATATAACCAGAAACTATCAGCACCTATGTGGGGGGTCTCAAAATAATAAGGAATCATGCTGGTTCAGATTGTGTTACCCTGAATCTGGTAACAGCAGTGGGAATGTATTCAGTTTCTTGGGATAAGATTGGACTATTTTTTAAATTAAAAGTAGTAATGCAGTTGCTCATTCCTTCTGTTTTCATACTAAGCAGTAAATTTTGAAACAACATATATATTTGTGTGAGAGATATTATCCTTGTTCCACAATTAAGAGGAGACATCAGGAAGATATATAGACAACTCCTTCAATTTGCTGTCTTCACCATCAGAACCAGGCTCTGATGTTGGCAATTGATGTAACAGACTGAAGCAGAGACAGAAAAGAACAACAGAAAAATCACAACTCCAGGCTCTTTGAATAACACCTAGACTAGTGACTTGTGCTCTCTTACTCTCAGTAAGGTTTGGCTTTTAAAGAGGTATTGCACTGAACTGAAGTGATATGAAAAAGGGAAGTTTTGAAATTTGAGATCTGCAGGAAATTTCTTAGTAATATAGCAAGGTGTTTTTCCTCAGAGAAGAAGTAAAAGGTTGCATCAATAATTTTAGTCTGACTTTCCCAGGATACTTTCAGATACTTTTGGCTTTTTGGGTGATATGCCCAGACCTCATCCAGACAAGAAGTCAGGATTCAGCAAGGGTTCACACTAGGATCTGAGAGTGTGAAGTACTCTTGGATCCCACAGTCTAGACATAGCTCCAGGGAAGATTTCCTTTCCATTTGTTTTTGGGTTGGTTTGTTTGTTTGATTTTTTTTTTTGTTGTTGTTTGTTCCCCTTCTCCTTTTCTTGTATATTTTGAACTCTGAATTGAATTACTGCAAGTTATGTGAGCAGTACTGTTTGATTTAAGTGATCAGTTTGGGACAATGTGGTGTCTTGATCTCACAATGATCAATGAAGGAGAATACACATATAAACCACCCTTATTTTGCACTAATTGTAGGTAAGTGCAATTTTGCCCTTAGATTCAGGTCAAACCATGAGGTCTGGAGGTATTTCTGTCATAGCTGTGTCACGTAGAAGTTTCTGTGTATTCAGGGAGCCATTCAAAAAGAAGCCAAGACCTTCTCATTCAACTTATTGCACCAATATTATAATAGGATCTTCTGTGATTTGTTAATGTGCAAGTTGCTAAAACACTGGCAGCTCTTTTTCCCAGTGCATGTTTAGTGTGGGCAGATAAAGCCAAGCCATGGCAAGCAGCAAAACTGAGGAAGATTCTTCATTACCATTTTATTTCCTTACTACTATCTGAAGAATAGTACAGAACATGCTGCTTTTGCATGATGAAGAGAAAACAGTGCAAGAACCTGACAACTGTAGTTTAGAAATAGCCCTTTAAAAAAAAACAAGAGCAACCCGACAACATGATTTTTGGTAGGTACTATACACAACCCTCTGATCAACTTTATGCCTTGTGAGTTTTGCATCATACATGGTAAAAATATCTAGATGTGACTTCCTCATTTGTGTTCCCAGGCAGCTGGAGGCTAGATAATAGTATGGCTTTAAATACAATAGTAACTCCCAGCAGTGCCAACATTAATTTTTCTTCCTTATAGCACATGGCTTTGAGTGCTTAAATGTTTAAAAACGTTTATCTTTTGGATGGAATAAGAAGCAATCCCTTTTAAGTAGCACTGACTGTCGTGTTCTCCAAAGAGAATAAACAGCCAAGATCTTCTGGCACAGGAGGCTGAAAGTAAATTTGATCTTTGGTGTAATAACATTAACAAGTAAAAGCTTATTCTGCTATTATTTATAATAGACAGTGGCATCTTAATACATAGATGGCAAAGTATGGCTAAATAATTAAAACCTCCCATTGATACAGATGCATGGGTAGAGCAGATGACAGAGCTCTTACATCTAGGATAGGGTTCTTAAAATCTCATCTTTCAGCTTTTACTTATTCTTTTTTTTAAATCTTTCACTTTTACACCGTGTGAGCAAGGGCAAATTTATCTGTTATGTGTGCAGTGGCTGAGGAGAATCAGCCAGTGTCATTTGAGAATGCTATCCAAAGCATCTCACAGCTACGTCAAAGCACATTTAGCAGTCTAAAAAATCAATAGCTTTAAAAAAACACATTGGAAAACCTCCACCTCCCTCCAGAATTTTTATTCTATCAGAAAGGCAGTAAGGTTATATTATAACCTCTTATACTTTAACTAAGACCAGAAAAATGGAATTGGATACCAATGCTGTGTTCTTTGAGGAGAAAATGATGACTTGAGCACAACTATTTTTCACTTAGATTTCAAATCCTATATAAAAGCAAAAGCTTTCAGAACTGTAGAGTGTCTTGACCACAGAAGGTGTTTCTTATAATTAAGATTGCTTAATGCAAGGCAATTTTTCACAGTTTTCTCAGTTTGAAGTATGTAAAGCATAAGTCAACATCGGGGAAATAATAAATAAATATTAATTTTATTACAAAATTTTGTACTTGGATAATAGGTATTTCCTGTCTGCTACTGCAGAGAGGAGCCAGAATTGGGGAAAGCACCTGGAGGACTGCTTTGCACAAGGATCTGCTTTCCCAGTCACTTGACCCATGCCCAGCTGGAGGGTTGAAGGGATCACAGACCAAAACAGTAAAAGAAAGAGGGATCTTCACAACAGTAACCATTATGGAACAGTTTGTGCTTCCTCAGATATCAGTCTGGGGTACTGCAGCAGCACATGGCCAGGTGGGTGTAAGGTTTTCTTATGTATGTCCTGTCCTAGCTTCCCTCCCAGGAAACTTGGGCACGGGCAGGAGCTGCATTGTCCTGGCTGGTTCCCAGCCGGGTTAGCTGGGGGACAAGTACCTAGGGTGCACCCTAAAAGAGAAATCATGGTTTGGTCAAAAGACCTACCAGAAGTGCCCAAAGACACTTGCCTCTTCCAGCCTGGCTTTGTAGGGAGCAGCAATGTGGACTTGGGATGGATACTGGGGGCAGTGCTCTTGATGGTGAAGGCTCGGCATTAATGTTACCTTGATCACTTCCCAGATCCATGGTTATACCATTGCTATGCAGGCTCCTTCACAGGAAATGTGTCTTTGTGTTTATTGAGAGACATTTGGGGTTTTTATAGCATGAAGGGACTTACTCCTCTGGCTTCTCAGCCTTTGGAGCTACCAGTGAGTCTTGCACTTGGAAGCATGTGCTCTCTTGATGAATGTGAAAAATATTCTTTGACCTAGAAAGACCTTCAGTCCTTGTGCCCACAGCTCTTATTACATCTTCAGCAGCTGGTTCAAGAGTCTGAGCTACAGCATCATGAGGTGCAAGTGATGAGTTTTGTGAGTGGGCATTAGAAATGCTGTGTTTGTTATTTATAAGTTAATGGCACTGTTTTCATAAATGATGTATGGATGACTGGTTGCTTAGCAGAAATATGGCCCAGAAGCCAGACCTATAAATAAGACAAAGTTACAAAGAGTAATTCTATTTCTGTGGATAAAGCAATGTGCCTTTCAGTGAACTCAGTTGCAAAGTACCTCTATTTGGAGAATTTTTCCATATTTTGTTGGAGATTAAAACTCCCTGGTGGTCTGGTTTTTTTTCAGTATAGAACAAACACATGCATTGTGTGGTCCACATGTAAGCCCAGTATTACCTGAACATAAATGAAAACCCTTTTTTTTCTTCTTTTTTTTTTTGCTTTTGCATGCAACCAGTATTCTCCTGTCACTTACCTGAGTCAATATTTTTCTGTCTGATTTTGTATGTTAGAATTTTATATCATGCAATGTAGTCTTTGTTTCCTAGAAGCCTGAGTCAAAAGCCTTAGTGAAGGAAAGGAATAGACAAGAGAAAGCTCAATGGAAACAAATTATTTCACTACTTTATTCTTTCTGCTTTCATTTATGATTTCTACATGTAGGTTTACTGGCAGATTTTTAAAAATCTGCCTTAAAACCTGTTCTGTTCACGCCCTTGTAATGCTTTTCAAAAGCACTTCAGTATGAGTGAACCAACAAACATACAAATATTTTTTCTCTCTCTTTTTCATGTAGTTTCTTAGAAACAACTTTCAGGCCAGCATATTTTTTAGAAAGTATATAAGATGTGAATCTGAATCACTTGAGACAACTCTAAAATGCTCATAGGCAAACACTATAATATGTCTTTGTGGTATAAACTTACATAACTGCTCCTCAATATACCCAGTACTGGTATAGACAGGCTAGTGATTAACTGACTGTTGCCTTCTTGAATTTTGGTATACTGGTATTTCCATTAGTAGATGGGTTTATTCAAATAGCATTATCAACGGATTGGGCGTGAATGATAAAGATGTGTTAATATGGTCAGGATACAGAAGCTTGCAGCCATTGCTTAGACAAATCATTCAAAATGTGTATAGGACTTTCGCTGGGTTTTTCTTTGAGCAGCAGGTTTAAATCTAGATATGATTAATAACAAAACAAGTTTTTTTTCCTTGATTGAAAGAAAATGTGTGCAATTGTTAGTTCTAGGTGTGTATGCAGAGAGAAAAAATTGTGTATGTGAAAAGAATAAAAGAGATTTGTATATGAGAAAAGAGGTAAAAGGTCAACCATTAGGCTTTATTTATAATAACAGATAAGATTTCACCCATACTTTGCAAGGAAATAAGACATACTTGGAATCTGTGTCTGTGTGTAAGACATTCCTCTGTCTCGCTCTCTCTATTCCTCCCTGGCTCCATTGGAGATTTCAAAACAAATCGAAGTGATTGACTTTCAATTCCATATGTTTGGATGACTGGCTAAGGAGATCCTGCTGTGACCCTCTCGGAAGAAAGAGGCCTGTTGGGCTATTTAAGAAAAAGGAAGCCATGGGAGGATGGGATACACGGGGAAGCAGTTACACTTCAACCAACATGTGGGAGCCCTGGTCAGAGCAGGGAGGTTCATAGTTTCTTCCCACTGTGACCATAGGATTCTAAAGTGTCCATACACAAGGAAAAGGAGAGATTCAATTCCTTGTATCAAGGAAATCATCTGAAATATGCATATGATTTTTGTTGGAAGTGATTGCTCTGTAAGGGAATATAATAATTGTTTCTTTTTACAGACTATAAGTCCTTTTGAGGTAAGAATTTCTCATCAGAACTGAAAGCCCAAATCACTGAGGACCATGACTCCACTGGCACCTGTTATTTTTCAGTTAAATTCTTCAGTTCTTTCTGTCTTTTTTTTCTCAAGGCCCCAAGTAGGTAAATTGGACTTGCCAACAGTGCCTGAACTGCAACACTAATTTACACATTCACTTTTTTTTAGGAACACCTCTTCATTTGTCTGAAGTCTTTGTTTGACTAAGTGGGAAGTAGCTCACCAGAGTTCTGTTGCTTCTTTGCTGTCAGTTTTGAACTGTGTCTGAGGATGGCTGAGATGAGCTCACAGCAACAGCCTCCTTCAGTGGGAAGGTTCTGGAGAGACAACATGGAGAATAAGCAAATACCAGTTTAAACCTTGCCAGCCATTAACTGGTGACCAGAGTAGCTGAAAGACCCTAAAGGCTTTCGGAACCACATTGAAAAGTAAAATAATGACTTTGCAATGAAAATAAAAAGAATACTCCAGTGCTTGCACATTTCTGGAAGAATTTCATTCAGATGCAGAAGAAAACCAATTCTACCTATTCTGAACTTCCTGAAGAGACCTCTGCTTCTTAGGTTTCTGTGGACTTTCATCACAAGGAGTCACAGTAAACTCAAGATTTAACTTTTCATACTGAGATACGACATCCAAGGGGAAAAATTCACCTCTTGGCCATTTCTCCCAGACTACTAAAGCTTCGCTTCGCTTCTCCTCTTTAAACCTCTGAGTGTGTCTTAAGAGTGAGCACCTGTTAGTGGATATGGAGCATTAGCAAAACTTCTAATAAGGTATCAGACCATCGCAGTGCCAGAAAATCTGCCTTGGAGACCCGTATCTGGGACAACATATATCTGGATTACCCCAAGTGAATCCTCTGGGGGAAAAGAGGCAAAGGGTTTTTGTTTTATTCTTTATGAAGAAAGCCCTTGGAAGATTGAATTTATCATTTTAGGACTAGTTCTGGCTTGTGAACACCTCTTATGAGGTGTTAATGATTTTTTTCCTCTGAATTCATATGAGCTAAGCCTAAGTCCATTTAGTTCTAAGGCTAGAATTTTTATGTTATAGTTTTTATTGAGAATATTACAGTGAAAATGATGTATCTGGCTGAATTAATAATTTTCAGATTTACAGAAGTCTGTTTTGAAAGACCAGGGAAGAAGCATGTTGAAACTGGTATAGTTGTTTAATTGTAAGTTAACTTGTTGCAACCACCAGACCACACTTATGTTTCCAAGTTATGACCCATGCTGGTTCAGCCTGCATTTGACAGTGTGAAAGAACCAGAATTGTGAGCCAGAATCATTATTGTGACAAAAGGGTAATAACTGTCATTAATTGAACTGAATTATCAATTTCCTCATTGATATTCAGGACATTTTAGTAGCTTGGCCATTTCCCTGCTCACACCTCAATATAAAAGTGATAAAACAACAGGTTGAACTTAAAACACTGCAAATAAAAGTCTCTGGGGGTAAAGTTTGCAGGCAGGGAACAAAAGGATGTGACAAATAAGCTTCTAAAAAGAAAAGTCTCAGATGCTTTGATGTAATCCATCCATATGCTCAAACACCTCTGGGGTTTTGTGAGGGGGTGGTTGATTAGCTTCTTTTTTGTTAAAAGACTCAGGAAATAATATTCCTTTATGCAGTTTTTTATTCGTGGGTAGTTCCTCATTTGGTATCTCATTTTCAAATTATGCTGAGCAGATTTCCTAAACTCACAGGTTGCATTGTACTTCCTGGTAGGAGGGAAGTAACTCACACAGATGGGTTTTTAGGTGGGACTGCTCATATCAGTAAATGAGATTACTCCTTGAAATATCCTTTTTTAAAAATATTGCTGACTCCAAACTTGTCCTTTGGACTATTTCCCAAAAAGTTAACAATGTATGTCCAGTAATGTAAATGAAACACTATTTTGGAAGGGTGTTTTCAAAAAAGATTTTCAAAAAGCTCTTTGCTGCTTGTGGTGGTCTAACATTTCACCTTGGCAGTGTTGTTTTGGGAAGAACGTAAAACCAAGGCTTTCCATAAGGTGTAGGTTTCCCTTGTAGATTAGCCTGGTGTTTACCCATGGGCACAGGATACAGTTCTGGTACTTCTCAGATTACTTAAACCAAAATTTAGCAAATAACCCAGAAATTTTTCTTTGTGGAATAATCAGAGGATTACTCTGGACACAGCGTTGTTGAGACTCTGAAGTGCCCCCTGCACAACAATCCCAAAATATCAGCCCTCCACAAACATTTCAGGGTAGTCACATGAGGGCATAATCTGTTTTGATATAAGAAGTTAAAACCTACCCTTTACAATAATGAAACACCCACAGGTTCTTTGAACTACAGGAAGATTACTGATGTAGGTTAAGGCTATTATTTTGGGCAGAAGTCTCAAAATATTGAAGTCATGTCTGTAAAAAAGACAAAAGACGAGGAAGTAAAGAATAATACATCTGAAGCATTGATATGTGTGAAATTGGATGGGTTGCATGAAGGGTTTGAAGAGAAGAACTGAGCTTGGCTGCTTGCTTTTACTGTTTTGCATGAGAACAGTAAAGTAAAAAGATAATGGGAAATTGCCAACTGTGCTTTTACAAAATGGTTGCAGTTAGTATTGTCTCCCATTCCTTGATTCTGCAAAATCCTTTTTCCAAATTTGTTTATACCTTAATACCTTAAAATAAGAAGTACCAGTCAATTCAAATATCTGACAAATAGCACGGATTCCTGTTGTTATTAAAAGTTACCCAGCTGGAATAACAATGCCCCACTGCTTGCCAAATCGACACCATCACAGCTCAAAGAGATAAAATTGTAACTGAATACTCTCACATGCACAATGAAACTGTCCTGAAATGCTCCCTGCTCACAGCAAGTTGGGTAAGTTACTTCAGTCTTAGTAGTCAGCGTTAAATTCTCTGCTTCCAAGGTTGTTTTTTTCACTCTGTACTTCTTCCCCTTGGAAGTTTGTCTAATGCATTTCTCTCTTTGGGTACATCATATCAATTTACAAAATTCCTTAATAAGGACTTGCTTGCATGCTACCAAGTAATTTGACTTGACTTTAGGGCAACCAGTCCTCAAACAGTAACCCATAGCATTTTGATTTATGCATCCCATAGGCTGTAATCAACCTGTTGCACATGGTAGCACTGGAATGTTGCCCCTTTTTAGAAGTAATAACTTCACCCATGGAAAGTCATTAGGTCTATGGCAGCTCAGAGGTAGAAACAGGGAGGACAAAGCTTACTGAAAAGGTACCTACAGAAAAGGTCTCCACTTTTTCTTTCCCTTGAAAATGCTTTTGAAAGCCCATAAAATTGTGTGGCGCATGCCAAATGACCTGTGAAATAACCATCCACAGCTGTGGCTTAAGAAAAATTACGTACCACTGCTGGCACTCATACTGATCTGATAAAACCTTTTTAATGTGAAATCATCAGGCCTTTGAAAAGATGAACCCATGCATCAGGAAAGAGCATGACACACATTTCAGAGGAACAAAGGACCACTGCGACTAACAACGGCAGCTATTGAAAATAAGGAATATAGAATAGATTTCTGGGAATGCATCTGAAATTGCAGATCTGCTTTGGAGATTAGTCTGGCACAGCAACAGAAAGTCACATGCACAATAAAGAAATTCTCTTGCTGGAAGAATCTCTGTATAGCAAATCTGATCCAACTTATTCTGTGGAGGGGACCAAATTATCATTTAAATTGTGAGTTAGTGGATCCTAATGTGTGTTTAGGACTCATTTATACCCCTTTTTATAGCAGAAGCTCAAGATGTGAGTTGAAGTTTTATAGCAAGGCTGAATTGTGGAGGCTGTTTACTTACTGAACTGTATTGTCTTTTTGTTTGTTCATTGTGCCAGAACTGTGAGAGACAGTATCCCTTGAGAGAAGAGATGATATTTTTGATGTTTTTTCTCCTTTTTTTCTTTCTCTGTATTTTTCCATTGTCTTTTTGATCTCCTTTGTGCAGCTTTCCCAATCAGCAGTAACACGTACCAGGCTCCATGGCTGTTA
Source organism: Pseudopodoces humilis (assembly GCF_049639895.1). Classification (NCBI taxonomy): domain Eukaryota; kingdom Metazoa; phylum Chordata; class Aves; order Passeriformes; family Paridae; genus Pseudopodoces; species Pseudopodoces humilis. The sequence continues at coordinate 51,137,114 of NC_142200.1, forward strand.
CTTTGATGAAACCAATGCCATCATCTGACACCAATCAACTACATCAATGATAAAGGTGAATGTTTGACATCTTGTTGTCTGAGGTTCTTTTTACTAGCTTGAGGGCATGAGCAGGAAAATGGAGGAATTTTAGTTGATCTGCTGGCCTCAGCTTATTTTTTGTTTGCCTCAGGAAAGTTACCTTCTTGTACAACTTTTTTTAAACTCTTCTAAAGCATGGACTGTTGGATTCTGCATTGCATTAAACGTGCCTAGCGTGTCACACAAGCACAACACATGGTTCTACTTATTAACCTTATTAATAGAGGAGAGTGAAATACAAACCTTGTGTACAACACCCGCGCAGATGGCCACCCTCAGACGAATCCCCTGCCAGACTTTCCAAGTACCTCTCATCTGTTTGTCCTAGCACTGCATGACTGGGACTTGCTGCCAGTGATTGGAAAATGCCTTTTTGATTTCCAGGCTTAAAACTAGAAATTGGTAGCTAATGTTTTCCTATATGTGTTATTTCTCAGGGCGCTGCTGTTCTTCAGATGTTTTTTGTTTTTGCCGGTACATTTACCAGCTGGCAGAATCTCTACTTGCTTGTGGTTTGAAATACGGAAATAAATGGTTTATAAACTCCCCAAACTTGAATAAAGCTAATAATGGTAGATTCCTTGTGTGGTGAGACAGAAGAGCATGGCTGAGATGCACCAATATCAACTTTCTATCCTGTTGCCTGCCTGTGACTTGCAGAATCCCAGTCATGAACTGAGATTCAAACCAGAGTTTAGAGGTCACTCATCTAGAAAGATTAACAGGTCCAGATTTGCCTTTCAGATCATGGGGTGATAACTTTTCAGGGCTTTGTCTAAGAAACAGGACATCTTTCCTTTATTTGGATTTCAGGAAAGGGATAGCTGTGGAGCAGAGAGCACTCTCCTTCCTCATCTCTAAGATAGGAAAAGTCTAAGAGCGTATTAAGTGATAAAGAAAATAGCCCTGTGCATCTGCCTGTCTCACAGTGAGGAAACAACAAGTCTCCTCTCTTCCCTACTGTCTCCCAAAAAAACACGGCTTTAGGGACTTTGTCCCCTGTCATCCTTGCTCTAGAGAGCAGATCTTGGAGGCCAACCCCAGGAGCACATTGCTCTGTGTGATGTTCTTACTGCTGAAGAAGTACTTCTGAAGAACGACTTCTCTGGGGACAAAATAAAGCAACGCAGCAGGTGTTCTTTTGTTGCAGTATCCATGGTACACCCTGAAGTATTTTCAAGCAAACATATAGAACGCCTTAGTGATTGCTACAGCACAGTCACACAGATGTTGTAATGCTTTCTCCATGCTTTGGGTTTGATGACAGTGGAGTTTTGAATAGACACCAATACTTTCTGGTCCTTGCAGACCATCTACCAAAGCAAGTTTACATATCAGCTCAGCTGGATTCAGTTGCCTCTGAAGCAGAAATCTTGTGTAGCCCTCATTGCTTCACTGGAATGAAGTGGTTGTAAGCAAACTCAGGGTAAAACTTTTTTAATCTATTTTTCTTTTGACTGAGCCTTACACTAATTTAAAGGCAAGTTATCTTGCTGGAAGGACACTCTTGAGTGCTCTCTCCTGGTACTTGTTTCTTGTTCTTTTTTCTCTCACCTCTTAGACTGGTATAATTTCTAAGTGGCTAGTCCTGGGAAGTGCTGAAATACAGTAGTAGTCTGTCCTAAATACATGTGAGTAAATAATGACCACACATTTCTCATATCCAAAGAAGACTCTAAACTAGATTGGTTTGCACCTTACATAGTCTGCAGCTCAGGGTTTCAGGTATCAACACAAAGTTGTTTCACTTCAGTTTCAGTTTCATGACCTTCCCTGTGTTGGCCAAGGGTGGAGCTCTTTGGAAATCATCAAGTCCACCTCTTGAGACTGAGCCACTCTCCCTTGCAGAGAAATCTCCATTAGCAGCTTTGGGAGCGTCTGTATGAATGTGATATGCAGCACAGCATCCCTATTGCTATCAGTGGGACCTTAACCAGGGCTGAGCAGGGCAATATAGAGTCCTTGGCAGCAGTGGTGGTGGTGGTTTAGAAATCACAAGCTCTCTGAACAACACATTTCAGAGCTGGAGTTTGGCTTTTCCTCTGAGAACTTTGAGTCACCTCAGACCTCTCAGATCACCTTGCCTGGTGCTGTGTGGATATAAAAAGCACTGAAGAGTCTAGATCTGGTCAGGATGGGTTTTGAAACCACATTTGCTTGATATAAAGGGAAGTAACTGCTGCCATCCTCATTTCCCAATGATCATGAGTTAAACTGCTGATGGTCTGTGTTCTCCCTCCCAAACCAACTCTATTCATAACGTATGTAAAAAAACAGTAAGTGAAGGACACTTAACACAAACCACCTTATTTCTCATCAGATGTATATATGCTCTGCACAGGCCCGTTTTATTCTGAGAGCTTGCCATTTTATAATGTTGTTTATTAAGATATGGACTGGGAGCCTGGCATATGTCTTCTCCCCCACTCCCTCACTGGGTTGAGGTCAGGGCAGGACCCAGCAGGACCGAGCAGTGTGGACACTCCCTTTGGAGAAGAGTCCTGGTCCAGGTACTGCTTGTACCTTCACCTGCTGGCAGCTGAAAGCAAAATCCCAGTTTACTTCTAATAGGAAAGTTCTTTGAGAAGCACTCAGAGTAGTATAGAAAATCCAACTGCTCATTGCCATCAAGCAGCACATCGAATTTTATTGAAAATTTGCTGGATTATTGCCAGAAAGACTGGCCAAATTGTCAAATTCCTGGTTCGTGGGAAATTCTGACATTTGGTTTTGTTCTGATTTGGAACGAACCCAGTTATTTTGAAACTACCCACAAAAGAGAAGTTTATAGGGAAAAAATAGGAATAGGAAACAATGACGCATGGTATTTCCAAAATAAAATACGCTCCTCAGGATGTGCTTCTTTCCAGCCTCGCTGCTGGTTCTTACGGAGCAGCACGATGAGCCAAGGCTGGGGATGGGAGCCTGTACTTTGGGACTGCTGACTTCAACCAGGTCTCCCAGCACTACCAGACTCCCTGTTTGGAAGCAGCAAGCCTACAATCCCTGTGTCCCAAGCAGACCACCAGGTTCACTGGCAGGAAGCCAGGCAGTTTTCCAGTGGAAAACGACATGTGGTTGGATGTTGGTTAATTGAAATGTTTTATGTTTTAACATGAAATTTGCTGGCTCTCATAAATCAGTGTTTTCCAGTGCAATGATGTGCTGTCAGAAATCTCATGATCAGCTCTAATTGCCACTTTGATGGCCAAAATCTTTGTTGACCAAAGTCCCATAACTTTCTGCCAATCACTAAATACCTTTACATAAATATAAACAAAAAAGCATATTTCGTTTTACACAAACAAAAAAGCATATTTTGTTTTGTGCTCAACAACTCTGAAATTTTCAAGACTCTTTCTGGGCAAGGGTTTTATTAAGAAAATTCCTGCCTTCAGGGCAGCAATGCTGGGGACACACATGTCCCTGTTTCAACCTTATCGCTGCTGCATCAGCTTAAAACCACTTGAGAAGCATCGTGTTCCTACCTCTCAGAAGAAGACAATAGCTTCATTGCCCAATGAGGCATGTTGTCCAAGTCTAATTAGAAACAGGAACTCACTCACTAGAGCAGTATTTATTCTTATTCTTACAGCACAAGATTTCAAAAGTCTTTTTTGATTGTTTTTATTATTATAATAGAGAAGGCTGTTTATTGATTTTTCTACTACATGAGTGTTTGTATACACTGACTTCCTGCTTCTAATGAAATAGAGCCTCCTAAAACAATAATAAAAAATAATAATAACCTCACTCAAGAGTGAAATAATTGTGGCTAGAACCATACCTCAGTGAAAAATTTCCCTCCTTCTGAATGTGCTGCCAGGGACTTTGTGGTCTGACAGGCCCCATAGTCTCCATGGAAAGGAGAGGATTCCTCTCCCCAGAGACCCTTGGTTGAGGCCCTTGCTGTGACTACTGCTGGGTGGATTGCCTCCTCTGAGAGCCAAATTTCTCCCTTGCTCTAAGATCAAGCTGTGTTTTCGGGTCACTGTGGGTAGGTGGGGTGGAGGCAGCCTGGTGTCAGTCGTGGCTGGGTCCCCACGCTTGGAATCCTGTAGTTCTGGGGCTCTGCAGGAGGAACACCAGAGAGAATCATATGGATGCAAAACCAGATTTTGTTTCCAGAAACACTCCTTTTTTCCTTCTGATTTGTACCAGGTGTTTAGAAATTTGAACTCACAGAAATTTGGAAACAACTGATTCCTTGTTTCACCCAGATTTTGCTCCTCCAGTTTCCTTGCTCTCTTCCTTGTTTTCCAGTTTAAAAACTGACTTTACCCTCAAATCTAAAACAATCCATTCCCAGATCTGCACTTATTAAGTGAAAACTGTGTCTCAGTAAAACATATCAATCTTTTGTCAATACCTCAAATGCCACTTTTCTGTTCCAGAAAGATTGGCAGCTGCCAAGAATCCTGTCTAAATCTGTTCTAAAGAGCTGCAAATGCTCAGGGCTGAGGATCACTTGCTAGATACAGGTCAGCACTGGAAACAGCTTACAGCCACATTATTTTCCATGGAGCTCATTGAGACAAGAACAAAAGAAGCAAAATTCCTCTTAAAGTTCCCAGCAGCAGCCTCAGCGTTTTTGGCAAGGATATGTACAGACCACAGTAGCACAATGTAGCAGTGTGTGAGGGCAGATTTGTTACTGGAATTAGTCTAATCACAGCAATAAAAGTGGTCAAGACATTTTGCTTTGTAGTCATTCTGCTTCCAGTACCCCAAAAGTCTCTCACATCTATAAAATAGTTCAGAGTGGAGGAGGATGTTGCTCCCTCTAGCCAACTTTTGTGTGTGTAAGAAGGCCATGCAACTCCATCACTCAAATGTCTCCTCTTAATACCTGTTTGCCCTGTAGGGGGGCATTTGGTTTGTGCTTCTCTGTGACAGATGAGATTCTTTGATTACTTTCTCTACTTCTGCAAGGACTAGACCCAAACTCAATCTTACCAAAGCTGACTCTTGCTATTTTATCTTAAAGTGTCATTCCAGGACTGACTCCCTTGTCTTGGCATGGGTATGTAAAGCTTGTGGGACCATAAAAAAATTCTCCATGTAAAGGCACAGAGCTTTCCCCTTCTGGGCGTGGATGGAGCCAAGAGATTGAATGAACCGTCTACCTCTTGCTGAATTGTCTTCCATGCTCTGCCAGTCTCTATATCAAAAAAGCCAGAAGAAAATGTGGTAAGACTATTTTTCTCACATTGTTTCTTCAAGGAAGTGGGAAGGCATTTGTTGGTTGACCCATTGCAGAGGTATTCTCATGGCTGGTAACTAGTGCCTGGTCTGTTTGAAGGAGCAGTGCTACTGATTGCTTGCATTCTAGTCTGAAAATAATTTTTATTATATTTGTTTTTGATGTTTAGTTAAGGTGAAGTGCTGCTGGTGAGAGACTTCACAGACCACAGTGAAGTTTCATTTTTATTTCATTCTCTGCTTGCATTGTGAGCGGCCTCTCAGCTGCACAGTGGGTGTCAGCACACACACGCGGAGCATCTTTCTCTCACTTGACTGAGAGAGTTGCAGGTGAGGCCATATCAGGAGGGAGAATTGATGAAGAGGAATGTGCAGCATAGGGTGTGCTGTTAAGCTGCTTTTTCTCTTTTATTCTTTTTTTTGTTTTGTTTTTTTTGCTTACTCTTTTGTTACACTGCTAGCTGCCATGCAGCACAGGAACCTTTCTCACTCTTTGGGATATGGTACTTGACAGGAGTTTGTTGGTTAATCTCTTGTCCTCTCTGGGACTGGAGACCTGCCCTTTATTCCTGCACCACTCCACGTCTCCTCTCTGAGAGACAATGCTGGGCTTCTCTGGTGTGTTACACATGTTTCCAACCTTGTCATGAGCTCTGAGAGCTGATAAGGACACTGATGTTTAATGGGCTGCTGGGCCCTCAGCAGTAACTCTGATAGGGAGGCAAACCCCTCTTGTAAACACTATAAATCCAGGTTTAGAATTTGCAAGTCAAATTGCTGCCTGGCTAATGTGTGACTGGGTGTTTTTCTAGTCCAAAACAGTGATTATCATGTCCACAAAAGCCCTGTTAAACTCCCACTGAGTGGGAACCAGGTACCTGAAGGCCCCTTGCAGATCTGGCCTTTACTGTGATGATTCAGTGACCAAAAAAACCTCCTGTGCAATAAGGTGCAAAGCAACAGTTGTCTACCTGTGTTTAATGTCAAATGTTACTGCAAAACGATGAATCAGAAATAAACCTTAAGAAAGGTTTATTTTGTTTCATTTAGGATTACTTGAGATTGTTTGGGATTATAGTTGCTGTCTCGATTTTTGTAGGTAAAACTGTAGTAACACGACATATACTGGAATGTATATACATATGCTGAAAAGTATTGATGTATGCTTGGATTGGTATATCTGTGCAATGGCTCACAGTCCTCCCAATATCCAGAGACTAAAAGGAGGGTATATGCTACATCAGCTGTGTGCAGTCACTTGCATGGTCCATCACTGTTTCATAAATCCAGGTCAGGATGTGCAGAAGAGAACATAAAAACTCACATGTATTTAAATGAATTTTAAATTAATTTAATTTAAAAGGTTGGTGTGGTAGGTTGACTGTGTCTAGATACCAGGTGCCACCAAAGCTGCTCTAGCACTGCCCACCTCAGCTGGTCACATGGGGAAATTGAGCTAAAAAGATCATGGATTGAGATAAGAACAGGGAGAAATCACTCAGCAAATATTGTCATAGGCAAAACAGGATTGACTTGGGGAAATGAATTTACTTTATTAGGTATGAGATCAGGAAATAAAAGAAATGAAAGAAAAAGAAATAAAAAATAAATCTTAAAACACCTTCACCACACCTCTCTCTTCTTCTTAGGCTTGACTGCACTCCCAGTTTTCTATTCCTCCTCCCCAGGTGGCACAAGGGGTTTGGGAATGGGAGCTGCAGTCAGTTCATCACACATTGTCTCTGCCACTCTTTCCTCCTTAGGGGAAAGTCTGTCTTCTGTGTCTTCTCTTAAATGTACTCTAACAGCAATGGGACTTATGTGGCTACGCCTAAACTCAGTTCTCAGTCATTAAAACAAGTATTATTGCTTGTGTCCCACGTGTCAAGGGAGATGAAGGTCATGTGTTGGCTTTAGCTAAAGGCTTCTCATATGGGGTCAATAAATGGTGTGGGATGTCAGATTTGTTTAGTTTTCTCCAATGAAACAATCCTTTTTTCCTTTTAATCTAGAAAAGCCATCCATAATGAGTTGGGGGATTGTGCTATACATCCTGGGAAACAAAACATTTTCTCCAATGAAACAATCCTTTTTTCCTTTTAATCTAGAAAAGCCATCCATAATGAGTTGGGGGATTGTGCTATACATCCTGGGAAACAAAACGGCCTTTTAAGGAGGAACTCACTGACAAAGGCTAAAAGTCTTGGGTTCATTCTATGGAAACAGTCAGGCTGATTCACTGCTCAGAAGTTAATTAGTATAAATGATAGAGGATCCAGCCTCTTTCCTTCGCCTTATATTTCCAAATATCTTCTGGAGCCAGATCGAGACAGTGCACAATGAGCGTTTAAACACACTTGTCCCTCTCCCTGCCTTGCTAGAAGCAGTGTCTGGAATACAGGTTGTAAATTAGGTCCTACAGTGATTGATCCATGTGCCAGCAAGTGAAGCATAAAAATAGAAGCATGGTTGAAAGGACATTAAAAAAAGGGAAACAGACCATTATTATTTCTGGGCTCAAGGGAAAGAGCAGTTGAATCTGATGTGCTGGCCAGGTCTGAGTAGCCCTGGTCTGTCTAAAACACACAGACAACTGCTTTACTCCCTCCTCCGCAGCTGTGTGCACCTTGTAAACAAGGAGCCAGCCCCATTTTTCTAGCCTGTGAACCTGGCTCACAGAGGTTTGAGTTCTTTCAGGAACTTCTCTTAAACCTCTTTGTGCACTCTAAGCCAACTCCTGCATTTCTCTGGCTGTGAAATAACATGCTGGCAGGGAAAACTGTGTTTTGCTCTCTCTGATGCCATCATAAAAGTTGCTGACATGCCCACCAGATATTTGAAGCACATTTCCCCCCTTATCTTTTTCTGGGGAGAACATTTCTGTGGCTTTCATAGTACTGCTAGACATAGAAAATCCATGGCTTAACTATTCTGAGAACTTAATTGGGATCCAGGAGGTTCCATCCTGTTAATGTTTAAATAAATATCACTGCTGAAGCAGGAAAGGTAGGATAGCAATATTTTCATCAAAATAAATAGCTGAAAATAGGATGGGAAAATTTGCTTCTTGTATTTACACATTTATCTACCATTATTTTATTAAAAAGGTTCACTGTGTAGAACTGAAGCAACAGGAGAGGCTCTTCGGTCTCAAAGTGTCTTTTAGACATTGACTGTACACTTAAGTAATCTTCTGACATGGATAAGCAAAAGTAATAATGGAATAATTTGGTAATCCTTACTGTATGTACTGACTGTAGATGTTACTTTTCAAGAAGACAGTTTAGCATTGTCATACTTTTGCTGCACATGCCTGGAAAACCCTGGTAAAACTCCTTTCCTCTGTAACATGGACAGGTGTACACACACATGCATGCATACACATATTTTGTATGTATGTAAAGTTCTGAGGGATTTGTTATTACAGCATTTTGACATTACTCAGGTGGCTCAGGTGCTATTGAGCTCACCCTTAAAAGGATGAAAAACGCTTTTGTTTCTGAGTATGACTGAGTCCTCACTTAATTACAGACATTGGCATCATCTTATCTGCCTCTTCCTTTATGCTGCTTCAGAAACTGAAAAGGATTCTGATGATTATTCAAGGAATCAAGTAACAATCCCCAGTCCTTTGATTTGATGTTTTCTTAGGATTTCTACTTTCCCCAAATGCCTGTGGTACCTCTTATCCCTTTTCTAACTGCAGTGAGATTGATTTAATCTTCTGTCCCTCACATCAAAGGCATTTTTGTGCTGTGTGTTTTATGTTTTCAGTAACAATACCTTCTTTCCAGACTTTTTGGTCACTTTTTATTCTTGGAAACGTGCATTAGCATTCAACAAGACCTAATAGTGGTTGGTTGCTGTGCCTTCAGTTTCTCAGCAAAAACCTGCCTTGAATGGCTTGAAAATTTTTGCTGAAAGCATGATGCTCATGCCCAGCTGTATCTCTGGAGTATTAAAGTCACGCAGCTTTCAGTGTACTACTCTAGAGTTATATTCTCATGACTATGCTCTTCTCTGAGGAGAGCATGTGGTTTGGATATAGGATAAGTGTGTGCTCTTTGACCAGAGTGTCTTGTGGTAGAAGTTCTCTATCAGGCAGTGAAGGAACATTTTCTTGGCTTAGTCTGCTTTGCCCTGCATGTGATTTAATTAAGACTGTCTCCATATTAATTAAAATAATCCTCAGCAAGGCAAAAATTAAAGCAATTATCAAACACATAAAGATGTTAGTACACAAGTCTTTGTACATGTCTACACCCAAGCAATGTCTTGAGTACCATATTACTCAATGCACAGCAAAAATCTACAGTATTCTTAAAGAGCTTCTTAGTTTGTTGTAAACATGGGTCTTTTCTGACACATTTAACTTCAAACAAATTTAATGCGGTGTGAATGCTTAGTTTGATTTAGGAGCAGCTTGCTTCAGTTTATTTTAAACCCATTCAGCCTTGGGGCTGAGATACTTGGTGACATTACAACCATTCAGTAAACTGTCTTTCAGCAGCTGAGTCTGCAGTGAGACTGAGTCAAGCTGAAAGAGGATTAGTCCTGCCTTTGCTCTGGAGCACGCCAGATTACACCAGCTTGCCTCTTGAAGGGGCTGTGTTTAAAGGTACAGCAGGTACTGCTGAGCTCCAGGTTAAGAGATAACTATTCCCTGCATTCCTATAGCCTGCTCCTTTGTTGTCCATCCCCTCACCTTGTAGTCTGTGTGACTTGTTCTCTCTTTGCTCCTAAATGGGTCTGTAAAATGATGTGGTCTGGAGATGGCTTCCCCTTCAACACACAGTTTTAATCACTTCAGATGTTCAGCAGCTTGGGCATCCACCTTGTACTAACCCTTTGCTCTAAACCTCATGGACACTGTTTTAGTCAGCCATTCACGGATTATCCAGCTCAGACCTTAATTTCAATAGATGCAGCTTCATTAGGATGTTAAACCTATGTAGTTAAGTTTACTTTCTTACCATGTCCATGCAACAAATAGTCTCAGGATTTACCTTATTTAGGGATTATTTTGATGGCTGAAGAAATAACCTGAATAGATTCTGAAATGTTTGCTAAAAACTCTGGTTATTATTTTTTCTTCATTAATAAAATATTTTTCCTTTCCATTCTGATGCAAGTCCATCAGTCACATGGAGCTTGTGTCAAAAGCAAATAGATGACGTGAGTTAGAATTAAAAATATTTAAGACGTCATGAGATGCCTGAGAATGGATGAGCAGATTTATGGATACCAAAAAAATGAGGGTTCTGCAGATGCTGAGGTAAAGAAATACAAGCCTGACAGTATTTATGTGAATGTTTCAGATTGGTCAACATACAAAAGACAGCCCAACCACAGAGGAAAGGAGGGACAGGAGGAATATTTGAAGAAATGAAAACAGACCAGTGCCTTTTTCATGTTAATAAAGGGCATCTGCCTTACAGGCCATTCAGAAATGTGGGAGGTGTGTGCAAATATGAGAGGTTTCCTCTTCTCCCTGTGCACATTAGCTGAGATCATATAGAAAGGAAAATCTTAACTCATTCCCATCACACCTTATTCTAGGAATGATCTAGAGATTTCAGTGGTTTCCTTGCTGCTGGTGAGCAGCATTTGAGGCGCTCAACAACTCTACTCCCCATGCTGTTGCTTGGCCCGTTGTAGTGAGGAGGAGGAGAAAAGGGACGTGAGAACACTGGAATTCACTTTTCTTATAAGTCAACCCTAAAAGGTCCAACTGCAATTAGATGCCTGCTGTCTGTGTGAGAGTCTGATTTCCCAAGAAAAATTACTTTGGTTTTTTTTTTTATTATTTGCACTGCGTATCTAAGGCAGTGCAAATAGCAATCCTCATTTTCCCAAACAGAAATCAGAAATTACTGACAGCCTTCTAAGGAAGCTCCTGCTGAAGCATGGAGAGAAGTGACAAGTGGGGTTTGGTCACCTAGCAGCTGGAGATGGGAGGGTGGAAGGTAGAAGACCAGCACTCAGCCATTAAAGTGGACATGTTTGCTTTGTTTTGTTTTGATACAAAGTATTTTGTATGGGAAAGGCTCTCGCCCCTTATATTGCTAGCCAAGGTTCCTGAGGGAATTTGAAGGCTTTGGAGACTTAGGCTGTTTGAAGCAGTCTCTGTTTACTGAGAGGCAGGCAGTGGATCAGGAGTCTGGCACAGGATTTCCCCATCAGCAAGGCAGGTTGAGATCAGGAGAGACAAGGTCCTATGGGAACTGATGTTCCTGACAGGTCAGGAGCTTGTAGCTCTGTTACCAGGCTGTCAACTAAGCTGCTAAGAAACATCATCGCTCCCAGCAGCTGATATACTCTTTCTACAAACTATCTATAGATTGTTATATCCTGTTTAAATGGAAAGTTTAAGGCGTCTTGATGCAAACCCAGCAAAGTGGAAATTGCTGCCCTCCATCTCTTCCTTGCAGCCTGTTGCAGGGCTTGTCCCAGGGCAGCAGTACTGGCTGCTTTACCCATGTGGATGGCTCTGAAGCTCTGCCAGTTTTCCCAGAAACTCCAAAAGCAGACACAAAAGTAGTTCCTACATGACATGCATTGTGGGACAGAACATAGGTGCTTTTGTATGTAGTTTTGTTTGCTTGCCATCCAGGCCTGCACTGGCCTCTTCCCCTGGCACACAGACCATCAGAGCACAGCAAAATGCATATTCTCATCAAGCTGTAAAAATTTAATTACCCCAAGCCCCAGTTTGGGAGAAAGCATGTCACATTGGCAGCTGAATTAGACAACTATATCTGTGGCTTTCCTTAAGCTCAATCAGTGAAAAGAGACACTTAAACTCTCACTCAGTGTCATGGTTTCCACCACTTCTCTGTCAGGTTTACTGTGAATCACTGAGATGGCAGATTTGAGGCAAATGGATGTAATCTATGTTCTGAGATGCTGGAATGGCAAGAGTTAAGCAACTGAGCTGGAAATCCCATGAGATCAGGCTTTTCTAGTGGGAAGATTTCCCATGCTTCCTGCTTTTTGATGTGCTGGAAATACTTTATGCTCGGCCTTTCTTGTGGTATCTTGGCACTACTTCTGTAAATAGTTGAAGGGACATCATCAACATAACAATTATGCTTCTGTCTAAAATGTTTTCATTATTCCAAGTCACAACTAAAATACTAAGGTCTCTTTCATTCGGGCACTTAAGCATGAACCAGCTTTCCTAAGTGTCAGTCAGATTATGCTCTAGAAGATTTAGGTAAATTTAGGACTGTATTGCCTTTGCTGACAGTGCTGGTAGAGAGGAATTTTTGACAGCTTTTTCCCACCCTCACCTCACCACTATTTTCTACTCTGTTGGTTAACCTGACGTGTCTCTCTCTCTTTTACTTTTTTCTTTTTTTTTTTTTTTTGGGGGGGGGGTTGTTGTGTGTGTGTAAGAGAGAAAAAGAGAGAGAGAATTGTTTTTAATGAGAGCAATTTCATCACTCTATCTTTACAGTGAGGCTCCAGCAACTACTTTTTGGGCTGAACTGAGGGAATGGAAGCCTGGGGAAGGATGAAACAAGGAGGGGAAGCTCAGGAACCTTCAGACAGAATGGCTTGGTGCTGCTGATGGATATTTTGACCATCTTTGGGCTTTGCACTGAAAACCCAAAGTCCATTGCATATGTACACACCACAGCTCCCTTCAGGTCACAAGCCTAAAGGCTGAAATGAAGTTTCTGCCCTGAAATTATCTTGCGTTGCACAACCCACCTGGTATGATCTGTGAGGTCTTCAGGCAGTAACATTTCTTATTGCCCTCATTGTATTTTCAGTAACCACTGAAATGATACCAGCTACAGGGGCACCAGACACCTAAGGAAGCCCTTAAAATTTCCAATGTGAATACGGACTTAGCAACTGGGTGTTCAGAGCCGAACTAATGCTTAGCCAAATTTCAAGGCTGTTTGGAGCCAGTGTATTAGTTGGACATTACCTTCAGTCCAGAATGAGTCTTGCAGTATGTCTTTTATGAGGGTTATAAGCATGCAAGGAGGCCTGTACTAGCAAACACCTGCTGCTGATAGAAACACTGACACTGCAGTGACATTTCTAGAGTCACTGTCATGCTTGTGGGTTATGCTGATGAGGAAAACTCGTACACAGGCTGCTTTTAATTTATGAAATGTATCCCCAGAATGTGTAAAATGTGCAAACAGCTGTCCTCAAATTTCACATGCCATGTCCTCTTTTCACTTGTCCCTCCTGTCCCTTTGGTTTCCTCAGCACACTGTGCATGCCCTCTTTTGCAGGTAAAATGCAGACCCTCCATGTGCCATAGGCTGCTGGGAATGACAGGACACATTCTTCCTTGTGTGCTGCCTAATGTCTGCTCCAGAAGGTACACTACAGGAGTGGATAAGGACCCATTAGAAGTCAGGAAGTCTCTAATGTATTGTCCTTTCGAATAAACAGCTTTAGCTTTTTAGTTCTCCACTTGCATTAATCATGCCTGTCATGAGCCACTTGGAGAACTGCAGCCACCTCAGGGTGGCCTGCAAAGCTTCCTGCTTCACTCAGACCTCTGCTTCCTCAAGTTTCCCTTCACACTGTTTGTATGGAGCCTACAGGAGATGAACCAAATAAGATATTTACTTCTTTCACTCAGTAACCAAAGCTTCCCCCATAAGGTGAACCACCAGTGAGGGAGAGGAGACTGAAGGCAATAAAAGCATTGTCTTGATGCTGACTCCAGGTCTTCCCACATTTTTACTGAAGTATTCTTAAACTCCTGATTTTCCATGCCTCCTACTATTTTCAAAGAGTTTTAGGAGGCTTAGAATATTTTATGATATCTGCTTTTTAAGCTGCTAGCAAATTACAAGCACTGTGATCAATATTAACAAAAATCAGTCAAGAAGAATGAGCTTCTCTCTGCACAAACATATTCTTCCTTCTCCATTTCTGTCAGTTTTGGACTTTGAATGTACTTGGTTTAAATTTTTTTCTTTATGTAAGAAAAACATGAAGAAGCATAATTTTTCAAAATGTGACATCTTGTTGAGCTACAGACAGGACTAGAGAAACTCTATCCTACTTGAATACAGGGTAATTTGAGTCTACATAGAGAAATTATGTCAGTCTAATGCTTCTGTGCTGCAAATTTGAAATACTCTAGTTTGGAGAGATATTTGAATCTTAATGCAAAGTGAGTGTAGTTTAGCCTCAAATCTTGTATCAGTTTTGGCTTTTTTTTTTTTCCCACTGACTTGGAGGAAAGGAATCTGGAAACAGGAGTTGTATTCACAGTTTTATGACTGGGATCTCTTTCTGCCTTAACTCTCATTTTAACTTCTTTTATGTAAAACCCCCTAGCAAGCAGCTGTGTCTCTTAGTTTATTGAGTTGTAAAATGTGTTGGTGATATTTACCTATTTCTGGTGTCCTGAGATGCCTGGAAGGGCAGAACTCTTCCAAAGGAAAGATAATAAAGCAGTAAGGCAAGAAGGGCATAGGACTAACATTGAATTTTAAACAATAAATTGTAAGCAGATGGAAAATAAAGAATACTGAATGACCAAGGAGGTTTGAATGCGCAGGAATGTCTTGCAGAAATCTGCTCTCTGATGAATGCTAATTAATAGTCCTACTGCAGATCTGGTATATCCTAGAGACTGATGCCTTGGAAGTGCTTTTATTTGATGAGGTTTTATGTCTAGCAGTAGAGAAATTAGGTCATTTTTATATGATGTGAAATATTACCAGGGAACAATTATTCTGAAAAAAGCTCTGGGTGTGAGGGAATGGCTAAAAGGAACTTTTATGTTCCTGAAGTAGATATCAGAGGTAGAATGTTAGTAGCATTCATAATACTACTTGAAAACTAGGGCTTTCTAACTTAATCTTTCTTTTTTTTTTCTTTTTTTTTTTTTTTCCAAAACATTGGCAAATTTAAAAAAGGAGCTTTTTGATCCTTCAATTAAGTTCTAAAAGAAATGATTTAAGGAATCCAGATTTTATCATGTATTTATGAGAATAAGTTTAGAATTTAAGGAAAGGTGTGGTTACATGCTGTACTGCGTATGGAGAATGCAGCCAATGACAGTAGGCTTTTTTACTTATGAGGCAATGGTGGAGCATTCAGAAGCTAAAGAATGATGCAGAGGAATACAAAGTGTAAAAATTAGGTAGCTTTCTAAACAAGGAAAAATTTCTTGCTGAGACACAACTTTTTATTCAATCCAAATATTCTGTCTCCTGTAAATATATCATGGATTATTCCACGATATTGTGAGAGAGGGGTGTGAGAGTGTATTGTTGATAAGTAGATGCTTTAATTAAATCAACATAACATTTATTTTTTGCCTTAAGTGTAAAAGTATGAGTATTCCTTAAAAAAGCATTATGTTTTTTTTTCCTATAGCTGATCAGAACAACCTGAAGTTGCCAAAAGAAGTTAAGGTTTTATTCCAGGGTATTAATGCTTAAATGTAGACAAAACATCTCCCTCTCTTTAATTTTCTTATATAGCTCTTCATAGAAAGAAGGTTTTTCTCAGGACGTATCAATCCTAATGACTCTGTTATGCGATGCTGTATTTTTAATCCCACAGCATATGGAAAACATTCCCCTGTACGGAAGAGGTATCATTTTATAAAGTCAAGATTTTGCTTGCCCCAGTGACTCAGAGTCAAAGCAATATCCCTTTTGTGCTTCCAGGGAGTGATGTAATGGAGCAGACTTCCATGTGCACACTCTGAAGCCTGGCTAGGTGCATGTGTGCTCGAGATTAGTAGCTGCCAGTCCCGACCTCTGCCTTTCCCGAGTGATCAGGATCCATTGCTCCCTACCACAGAGGGCCGGCAGAAGACCTACGTGTAATTTAAGCTTCACTGCAGTGCAGTTTTGAGAACTTCCATGGGATGTGGGTGGGCAGAATGTTTCGTTCACTGGAAACATTTAAATTTGAGTTGGAAACACTTTTACTAGCCAACAAGTTGTTTTCTTTTAAGCTTTCACAGACCAAGGAACATTGTCACATAATTCCATTAGTGAATCCAGCAAGTTTTTGTTAAATTGCAACACCTCTTTTAGGAAGTTATTAAACAATGATTTAGAGACTAAAGATATGACAAATTTACCACTTCCCTTAATGTCTTTTTCCAATGCATAATTGACTCCATTTATTTCTACTTTGAATTTTAGAGCTATCTTTTAGACATTGAAAGTTAATGCACTTTGCTGCCAGCTTGAAATCCTAAGATTCATCACAAATTTTAACATGTGTCAGAGATAAAATAACTTTAAAAGTATGAATAATGATCTCTGTATCTCTCTAAATGCCAGTAAAATTGATTGGCAGCCTTCATGCCTTTTACCCACAGTGAGTATTTGAGCTGAAGATAGAAATGCCATTTCTTTGAAGATGGTGGCTCCCTTTAACTTTGGGTTTGCTTGTCTTTCCGCATTGCACACTGTGATTATCCATCAACAGCAATGCCAGAGGCTCTTGCAGTTTAGCAGGGGCAGCTCAGGACACAACTTTCATCTTGTTGAAACAAATAGTAATATCAAAGTTCTTACAGCCCTCTGAAATATGGCAGAGACTTTGAGGTGAATATTTAGCGACTTGGCTGTGTGTGGGCAGTGCAAACACAAGCTACAGCAAACAAAAGTCTTCCAGCCTTTTCTTGGGGTTGTCCTACAGAGGACTGAAAGTTGCAAGCAACTTGCTCATTATTAGACCGGAGTCACCGGACCAGGGCCTCTTCGTGTTGACTCGCGAAACCCTTTCATGCTTATCAGCCTACAGCTGGATTTCCTCTGCTTTATCACACTGCCACTTTTCCTGTATGGCTCTCAGCTTTGTTTGGAGTTCTCTGGGCTTGCTATTATATGCAGTTCTCTTTGATGCAACGATAGATCTTACAACTGTGCTCTGTGAAACGTGCACCTCTCCTGAGGTGTTGTATAATTGCAGGATCACTCTTATCTCATCAATCTTAATGATTTCTAATTTTTTTGCCCTGGGGTCTTGTTTGAGGCACGGCTTAAGATATCCCTGAAGATTTCAAAATTGTTTTGTAGGAATCCTTTAGAGTTTTTCATATTCAGCTTTTAATAAAGCAAAACTTTGAGGATGAATGTCTACCCAGTGCACAGTTTCCCTTATAGTAGCTTGTTTTGAAAATGAAGGAAGTATTTTATTCATTAGCGGAAGAACTTTTAATTGTACTTGTTATGATGAGGAGAGGACTCTGGACTGTTTCACATTAATAAAACTCTTCCTCTTACATCAAGATTTCTACTTGGCTATTCCATGTAGCCATTGTCTCCCGCAGTGGCAAACTTGAAATGTGTACTCTCTTGTGACTGAAATGTTGAAAAAATTGCCCAGCATAACAGCCATATACTGCTTTGTAATCTTATGAATAAATTCAGTTTGATTGACTACAGTCTCTAGCTTTGCCTCACTTCTGACAACAGTATTTCTTATTTTGTTGCCTGAACTTTAAATGTCTTCCACATGTACTTTACAGTTAACTGATTTTGCATTACCTGCAAATTAGGATGGTGGCTCCCGTCCATGCAAATTCAGTTAAACAATTTCTTTAAGTGGAACTATCTTTATAATTTTATTTTTCAAAGCTGTTTTGAATTCCTGCTTTAATTGATATATTTTTAACCTCTCTTCTCTTCATTTTCTTTTGCTTCCTAAGATACATTGCTGCTTTTACATTGCTGTCTGCCCCTCGTTATAGCAGGGAGCTCTAGCAGAAGGGAACTCAGCAGCAGCAATGGAATGAACTGGTGCCTAGACAAGCTCATGAAAAGATATTGTATTTAGGAATAGAGAAATGGGGCCTGCTGTACTACCTTCTGGAGCTGACAAGCTTGTAGGTTTGAGACCTCTGCATAGTGAGGTCTATGGACACTTGCATAGTGAGTGCAAGAGTGCACTTCCATAAGCAGGGCTGCCATTTTTAAAAGATGTGGCCCAGTCTGAGATAAATTTGACCTCATTAAGAGTCCTCTTTTTTGGAATAGACCTGTAAATTAATAAAATGTACATCCCCAGATAGTCCTTACAGATATGAAAGGGAATGTAAGAATTAGCATGACTGGAAGGTATACAGTACACTGATGGGAAGTGTGGGTTGCACATAAACTGGTGTTATACTGATGAAAATATGGTGTTTACAGGGTTTCTTCTGATAAATGTTATTGAGAAAGCCCAGTGAGAGGTTAGGTGCTTGCAAGAACAAGATGTTGTCCCTACCTTCAGTGTGGATGCCAGTGGATATTCAAGTGAGATCAAGGGACACCTAGTTTGGCCCTAGAAATGAAGATAATATTGCAGATGTCATGCTTCCTCTTTTCTTTGTTGAGAAACAAAATGCATTGATGCAACATTTTTTAGCCCTTATTTATTCTTCCCCCTCCCTTCTGGATAGAGACAAATGCTCACTATGAATTACTTAGCCCAAGTTAATGAACAGAAAACAGATACAGCTCTCATATTGTCCATCAGCAATAAATAATGGTAGCAAGACTGCAAGACTGCTATATACCAAAAATGTCTATGAAGAAATTCTCTCTCTCTCTCTCCATCTTTTTTTTTTTTTTTTTTTTTTTGGGAATGCATAGCTCACAACAAGCATGTGCAGTGACAAGGAACACCCAATTTTGTGCTTTCTGGAAACAAAATGCATGGATTGTAGCTCAAGCAGCTTCTAACTGTGAAGGTCAGGCAGGACTGCATCCTTTTACACACTGAAAAGAGAGTGCTCAAGGGCCTCAGTTTCAAAAGATCAGATTTCACAACATCCCTATTTGTTGAGCACTTACTAATTACTGGAATTATTAATCACGAAGTTAACCAAATGAACCTTGTGGGTAGGCAAATGCAAGAAGTTTTTCTTCATGTATTATCACCTGAGTCATATCACCGTATCATAGGCAAGGAAGAGAAAGGGAAATTTAATCTACAACTTGGGCTTCACACTATTTGGCAGCATATTAAAGTGAACAATCTGTATAAGTATATTCTATAATTTCAGGCTCCCTGGATATGATAGACACTTCATGCACAAAGTTTGGTTTCAGCATAATTTTTTACCATTTCTAGAATAAACTCAGTTGCACATTTCAGTTTGTTTGACTGAGATAATGTTCAAAGCTACAGAATGAAATATCCCCTTTGGGCTCTTAGCTGTGGCACTAGGCACTCACTGACCTGTTAGACCATTGAAAGTATTTTTTTCCTCCTTCACAATCTTTCATAGGTCAATATAGACTCACATCCATGCACAGCTAACCTGGAGGATCAAATACATTACTTACTGTCCCATGAATAGAACTGAATTCAATATCTGGTTAATAATTTCCATATGCAATGTGGGATATGCTTTTGTGACAGCTGAGAGCTAACAAAACTATTTACAGAGCAGAGGGGGTTAAGTGTGCCACTATTTTCTTCTTTTCTCTCTGCTAAGAGGGCTGTGTTTGCACTCACTGAAATTAAGACATGGTGTGACCTCAGCTTAGTTGGATGGATTAGTTCAGCTTTTATTTGGTTTTGATGGGTGAATACAGACAAAGACAAACCATCCAGTCTCAAGTGGATGGAAAATAGACATGGGTCCTGTGCACAGCAGTATATGTCACTGCCCAAAAATGCAGGTAGTGAAGAGAGAGGCAGTGAGGGGGGTTAGTTTTGCCTTCAACAGTGAAGGCATTGAGTTGCTTTTGGCAGATATGTATACACACCAAAACTCCTCTGAGATATTTGGTATCAAAACACTCTAAAGAACATGGAGCTGACCATAAGTGTTGGCTGAAGGATAATAATTTGTGGGGGACAGGTCTGGAAAACCTGGGGCAGTACTGCAGCCGTGGGTCATTCCCCATAGTTACCCAGGGGGTCCACAAGAAGTCAGAGCTGCTCACAGACATCCCCTACCATAGTGCATTGGTTGCTGTGCATATGCACACAAGCATGAGTCTGGTGATATGTCATGTGAACACCTCGGTGGGAGCTCTTTGAAGTACGGAAATTAGACCTGCAGCTGTGGAAGGCACCCTTGTAAATGAAAAACAATTTTTAAAGAGAGTCAATCTTCATGCTGAAGAAGTGCTGCACAGTGAGTTGAGAATACCAGGGACCTCCCAGTGTCAGCTGCAGGTCATGTTTGACAAGCAGACTGATCTGGAGAGACTCCTGAAATCCTGGAGTTTTCATCACAACCTTTTCCTCATTTCTCAAAGAGTAGTTTGACAGCTGGGTTTATTCATATTGGTCTCATTTTTACAGTGATCGGAGATAAAGAACTCAGTCATGGGGCACAAGTAGCAATGTTTTCATGTTTTCCATTTCTAATGGAGGAATAAGCAACCAGTTTTTGGGAAATATTGTAAAAGGAGATATTTCAGCACTTGTGAAATGATGGTGCTTTATGCTAAGAAATAAGAGACAGGGAGGATTTCTGTTTTGTATAAAAACTGACATGATTTGAAAGGATTTTAAAAAAATCTAATGACTTTTCAGTGACTCCCTCTGTAATTGAGACAGAAGTGTAACTCAATCAGAAGACAATATTAGTTGGTTTAATGCACAGATTATGTTTTCAGAGAAGCATTTATTTCCTTACACACTGGACATCTGGAAACATTCCCCTGCCACATTTTATTAGAACATTGAAACCACCTCGTTAAATGATATGGAAGGATTTAGAAAGCAAGGTAATTGTGGGGAGATCAATCACAGATTAAACTTCCCATACCACTTTAATATGTTCCCATTTACTGCCACAGACACTCATTCTAATCATTGGCTATGTCATTTAAATGATTTTCATCACAGACTTAGAGGTTTTCTGAGCCTTCTCCTGGTGTAATGACCCCCACAGCATTTTCCTGTCTTTGTTGTTGAGCAAATGAGCTGATAAGCTGATAAGAAGTACGTATGCCAAATTACTATTTTAGTACGCACTCCTGCTTTTCTCTCAAAGGTACAATAGTAGAAAAGGGGCTGGATGAAAATCTCACTTGCTTATTTACATCTATTTTCTCAAATCCTGAAACAGAGCTTTATTTGTGACAGTACACCACAGACTGGATGAAATGGTGAGTGTCCTGCTATGACCAGGGGATATTTGAGGTGGATAAGAGGGAGTACCTGGTAGGGATTGGAGCCTGAAAGCAAGTGAGCATTCAAGGAGGAAGATGAGATCCTTTGGGAAGAACTGAAGTGCTGAGGGCTGCCCTGGTGAAGGTGTGCACAAATGCTGAGCCAGCATTTAACATCTCAGAGCAAGAGGCTCTTGAAGGAAGAACATCCCTGTTGAAGCAGAAACTGGGGGAAGAAGACCATCAGTGCAAAGGGCAAGCTGCTGAGAGGTTTTGAGTAGTGTTATTGATTAAGAATTTTGAGACAGAAAAAATACAAACCAAGAACCTCACCTGGACTGACACAAGTGTCCTAAGGGTGATGGGGCAGAGTTGGCACAACTGAAAAAAAACATGTTTTCTTGATGAGAGGAAAATGCTCTAAAGCTGTGCCTTCTAACAACTTTTTTGATTCTTTGCGGGGAGAACCAAGAAAATGTAATGTCTATATGTGGAATTTATGACCTATAGCAAAGTTTTTTTCTGCAAAACTCTATATAATTGATGTACCTGCATAATTGTGTATCCTTCACGGTCTTTTCATGAAGACGTGCAGTGGAGAGAACCAGTCATCTGGTTAATATTTATTTCCACTTTAATCCCCTTTTCTGTCCCACTCCAAACTAATTGTGTGTGCATTTGTCCCTCCCTTTAACAACTGCAAATAGAAAGCAGACGGGAAGCCAGGAGCTTTGACAAAAAGCAGGAAGAGGAGAAGAAAAAGCCCAGAGAAAATGATAGCCACACATGGCACACTCTGATCTCAGTGTAATGAGGGGGCTTGTAAAGACTTGCATTTGTGGGTCATTTACCCGTGCCATACAGAGTGTTTGTTTTACTTGGTAAACAAAGATCACAGCACTCCGCTTTTAGGCAGATAGATTGTGGATATATTTTCAAAACTGAACTTGAATGACTTTAAAAGTGTGTAATAGTTCTCACTGCTTTTAATTTCTTTTACACATAGCTAGCTTTTTAAATGTAGTGTGACTATTGACAGACCTGGAAGGTAATCTAGGGTCACTTTTCCCTTGCTTTGATTTGGGCAATCAAAAGAGATACAGCTCTTTTCCATGTCCAGCTAGCAGCTGTGGAGTTTCTCCGTCTCTGAATGTATTTTACTCCTATTTCTGGTGTTTCTGCCTGGTTATGCTCCCTTAGCTATGATCTCAGCATCATTCTGAGGTGCTCAGCCATCGATGCTGCCCACACATTGGCTTGCTCCAGGTGCAAGGAGATTGGCTTGCCTGGTATGGAAACCCAGTTGGATGGCAGGAGTCCAGTATGGCCTCAGGCTCTGCCCCTTGGCTCTTGCCTTGGTTGTAACCAGCTCGACCCACACATAAAGCAAAAGTGAACTTGCTTTTGGACATGAAGAGATCAGAGATCTCTGTTGTTTCACCTCCACACAGAGCCCCGGAAACCTGAGGGTTGCCGCACAGTGACCTCTTCTAGAAGTTATAGACCAGGTCTTACCTGTGTAGTACAATGTGATCCATCACCTCCATGCTGTTAGGGTAAAGTGCCTTTTAATGCTCTCTGTTAGAGGCTGCCCTTTGATGTTACTCTTGATATTTGAAAACTTGACATTTGTGTTTCTGCTGCTTTGGTCTTTGTGGAAATGAAAAATATTGAACCACTCTTACAAAGCCATGCACTTCAGATGTATTTTGGTAATTTCTTGCAGGAGTTTTGTGAGCCCTCTCACCGATTTCCAGGGTCCTCAGACTCACTGGTCAAGATACACTTCAAGACCTCAGATTGAATCCAGCTAAGGCAAATTTGTGTTTATTTCTGCAAGATACTTCATGAGTGCTTCTAGCTTTACCTGAAAACAAATACCTTGACAGCTTCACCACACCTCTAATCTCACACCTGCCCATTCTACAGCTAGATTGCTGCTATCCTCCTGTGGGTCCACTCTATTCCCCTTCCTCCCTGGGGGGGGAGCATCTTATTCTGCCTTCATTCCCCAAAATCCGGCTCCCTGCATGCCTGACAAGGCAGCAGCCCCTCAGTCCAGCCCCACAGCCTTCATTGTCATGGTGAATCAACAGCTTGAATACCAGGTCAGTTCTCACTTGTATGCAACACTTTCTGCTCTGAGGGAGTTCCCAGGACCCAGGCAGTGTCACTCCTCCCAACTCTGAGGCTCCCTCAGCCAGGGTGTGAAGGCTGCTGACAGCAGGAATTCACAGCAGCAGGGTATCATGCTGCTTACGGCCTGTGAATCTGGTGTAACACGAGGATTTTGGACAGAAGAGCCACATGCTGTGGTCTGTGGTAATCCTCTGCTTTTGGTCTCATGTTAATTTTGTACCCTGTGGGGTTTGTTCCAAGTTTCATAGTCACCTTCTGAAAATAGTGAGTTTTGGCCTTCTTCCAACAAAAGCCAGAATCTCCTTTGTCCTCAGGCCTGAAGGGCTGGGTTGGAGGGAGGGAAGGAACAGAGGGGAAGGGAACAGGGACCAGGCTGACCTCTTTTTCCATGTAAGGGGACCAGCTGGGAACACAGACAACCTAACTGATTCTGCCTGCTGCCCTACCCTTTCCAGAAACCCTCTCTGTTCTCAGGTGGGGGAAATCGCTCTTGAGGCAGCTTTTCTCCAGGCTGGAAGAAGCTGGAGGTCATGTAGTCAGAGCAACTTTGATACTGTCAGGCTGGAGCTGTGAAGACTTGACCTGTGACTGTAGCCTGACTCCTGGTCTTCCTGAGATGAAATTATGATATGGAGCAATACCAATAATAACACCAGTCATTTAACAGGGGTGGGGGGTTAGTACTAGTTTCTCACTCTGACTTAGCCCTGACCTGTTTTGTGATGCTGAGAGACCCAACAGCCTGTCATGTGCCCTGTTATCCCTGAGAGTCTTCCTAGGTTACTCCTTGTTTTGCTAGGTGGTGATGAAACCCAGGGGGTGACTACAACTCTGGCTCGGGGGGCTGCAATTTCTGAAACAGCGTCTGCGTAGTTTGAGGATGATGGTGGGATTTGAGCAGGTCCTGTCCTCTGGTGGGACTACATTCCTGCTATTGTCAGCAGAGGAAAGCCACACTCCATCAGTGGAAAACTGCTGAAAATGTCTCTGGTAGCACAATAGAGGGACAGACTCTTGGACAAAAGGGTGATGCCCAATTTTGGGGCATGGCCCTTGGAAGGAATGCCCTGGCAGTGCTCCAGGCTTAAAAGCCCAGCTTGCCATAGTGGGTGCTTTTCATCCAAGCTTTCAGAGACATCACATCAGTTTGGTTTAGTAAATATTTCAACAGTGTTTTGAAGTTCCAATGAAAACAGAGAAAACCTTTGATGTCTACAGACCCTTTATCCCACCACACATCTCACCCCATGCTTTTCAGCAACATTGTTTAGTCAGTGCTCACTGAGGCCAAAGGGATGCAAGGTGAAAAATCTTAGGCCCACTGAAGTCAGTAGAAAACTTTTCCCTGTTACAGTGAGGCCAGGTGCATGCTGAAGTAAGTAAAAGAGAGCAATTTTAGTTTCTCTTTTTCTCTCATTGAAAAAAAAAAAACCCAAAACAACCAAACAAAAAACCAGAAAGAATTCTGGCTGGAAAACAAGGACCTCTGAAATGAAATGAGCATCGTGTATGAGGAATTATTTTTAAAATTATTATTAATTTATTTTTTTACCAGGAAGGGTTATATTGGACATTAATCCATGGGAGAGAACTAAACTGAGAAATAATTTTTTGATGGACAGCCTAGGAATCTCTGCATTACTGAAGCAGTAGTAACAAATGCCTTCTGGGTGGATAGGCATGGATTTTTCATATTGGTTTTCCCAACAGAATTTTTTTTCAACAAAATTATTATTCTCCTGCTGAAAATGTATGTTCTGTTTTATGGATATTTTGTGCATATTAATCATTCCAGGAAAAGTTCCTACCCAGCAAGTCTATTCAATGCCTTACTTATTTTCCATCCTTGTATTTTGTTTCCCAAATGTAAGTATTAACAGTAATTTCTAGGGCTCACAGGGAGGCTCCCAAGTTTAATAAAGACTATGTTGTGAGTTTTTCCTATGTTAAATTTCTGCTTGTTTGAAGATATAGTACAAAACAACTGAGGGCCAAAAAATTTATTGACATAAATTGGGGATTTCTGCAATACCTGTGTGGGTTTTTAAGGGAGAGAACACTGCAGGCTGAAGTTTGACTCCAGTAGATATGTTAGTATATATGCACAGTATCTAGTTTGTTTTCCTTTCTATTTTCTCTCTGCTACCCTATCTTTCTCTGTTTCCTAATATTTTGTCACTGTTTTGTTTGTGAGTAGCTTTTTCCTTTTATTTTTTTGGTTTTGTTTTAACCACCAAGATGGATTTCAATTTCCTTTTACTTCCTTTTCTTTTTAATTCCCTTTTTCTTCCCATTCCAATTTCTTTTCCTTTTTTTCCCTACTTCTGCCTTTCTCTGTGGGAGCTCATCCTTATCCCCGACTTAGTGTGATAACACAGAAAAAAACCCCCTTGTTTTCAGGAGCTCCCGTCTGTCTCAGGACAAGAAATACGCTAGAGCGGCTCCTGACAAAACATAGCCCTTTTGTTCAGCATGTGTTGGCTCACCCCAGCTGAATGAAATGGCTTTGTTTTAGGTGTAGATAGTAAGCTGGGTCTGCCTGGCAGGTGCATCTTGCAGCCAGTGTCACACTGCAGTAAATTCTGTAATTACAGGTCATGGAGGTGGAGCTCTCCTTTGATGTGACTTTTTCTGTTGTTGCAAGCGGATACAATTTGACTGAGATATCAAATGCAGATAGCAGTAAAAATTTAATTAACAAATCAAAGCTTTTATCTGGGGTTTTAGAACTCAAGCCAACAGGTTTCTTCAATCTAAAGAAATCACAGAGATGGAGGAGCGAAGGCAGTGCCTTTGTAGTGTATACAGCTTACGACCTTTTTATAAAGCTTGCAAAGATAAAGCCTTTTTAACTGTTACTTTCCCTTTGAGAAGCTTTTAGATCTTCCCCAAAAGCAAGGATATTGTTCACTGTAAGCTTAATTTTCATCATTTTAACTCTTCAGTGTGTGTGCATTTTCTCTCATGATACTGCAGATTACTTACCAGGGAAAGATAAAGCATGTTCACACTTCCCTTCCTGCAGTTGGGGCTGCAGAGAGCACCCCACTACTCCAAATTCATGTGCTGGATTGATTATACCTCTTGTGGTAAGCCAGCCAGTGATGGTGTCAGTGGCTTGACATTCCTTCCATAATTTACTTTCTGTAACAATGAAAGCCTCAGTAAAATGAGGCTGAAACTTGGTTCTTAGCTCCTCATCTGCAGGGGAAGTAGATGCTCTTCACTTTCAGTGCCTTTTCGGGGTGTTGTCATGATCAAAGCAGCTGGCTCCTCATGCTGACTGCCTCAGTCACCCCACTCGTTCTACTGCTAACTGGGAGATGGGAGAGCAGCAGACTGCCTGTGACATGTGGGGTGTACGACTACTGCTGCCTGTGAACAGAAATAAATGCAAAAGGGAAAATAAAATTAAAAAAAAATAATAATATTCCACATGCCTGGTGACACCTCTGCTAGAAGCCACATCAGAGCACCCCAAAAACACATAAAGAGAGAGATATGGATAATCACAGCATGTTGCACCCTCTATATCAATAAATATGACTGCCTTGCATTTATGGGCCAGCTCTTTCTCAGAAGTTATTTCCAAGGACATGTACAAACCAGAGTTATAAAATGCTGCATGACAGATTAAAACAGAATACTCCGAGTAAAAGAAAAATTATCTCAGGTGTTCACCATGATACTATGTATGTGAATTTTCCAGACCTAGAAGTCCTTCAAATGAATGAACACTCTGCTACAGAGATCCCAGACTGATCTGCTGTGGTTCTGTGGAGTCAAGTTGTCCTGTATGCGCTACTCATGTCTTTCTCAGTGTATCTGAGATTGGCCCAGGAGTTTCTGCAAGTGTACACACGAAGGTCGCAGTTCAGGAAACATGTAACAGTATCAGACAGCACTTGGGAAAGCCTTAAGTATAGAAACAATTAATCAGGGTCTTAGGGACCTTCCTGAAATGAAGCCAAAGAACCTGAGTCAAAGACCTCTGAAATCAGCACAGCACCACAAACTTCTGCTTATGCCAGTGTATGTTCAGAGGCTCTCACCCAGAATTGTAGATCTGGATTTCTGAGCTCACTACCAGAGGGACAACTGAAATAAAACTCTACCAAGCATGATGAAAAGAGATGATGATCCTAGTGAATTTACAGTATCAGTCATATATAGTACAGTTACCCAATTCTAAACTCTCAAGCTACCACAGTTGCAAAAGCATCCAAAGCTTTTCTGACTTCTAGCTGGTGTCAAAAAAGAAAAAAAGAAAGTAAAAACAAATGAAAAAAAAGAACAACAAATAACAAATAATGAAAGGAGAGAAAAAGATAGGCCACCCTTATATTTAAAGTATGCAAATTAACTTCTTGACATTTGCACTACTAATTTTAGTGCTTTGATAGAAGTACTCTGTTACCAGACTTTAAAGCCTCAGATATCACCTCAAACAGCTAAGAAAAAAAGAAGGAAAGACTTCAAAGTGAATAATTACCTGTTGATGATGTATTATATTTAAAGGCTCTGGCTGTGGATTAAAGCTAGTCCTAGGATTGTTAATAGCCTGCAGTAAACAACTAATGAATCAAAGAAAAGGAACAAAAAGCAGCTCTAGTTGAAGGACATTCCCATTAATACCAAAGGCAAGAGTCTAAGTGTTAAGTGTAACACAATAAAATACAGTCATTTCACACTAAAGTGTATAAGAATTTAGAAAAATGGTCACATGTGAATTATTAGGGATTGTCCTTTGAGCTTTGTCCTCAAAGCCCTTTGATGCCATTTACAGCACCAGGTTTTCCAGTCCTCTATTGTTTTGGGTTTTTTTTAGTTTATGTGCAATTTTTATGTTGTATAATGAAGGGGATAGGTCTGAATATGAAGAGCTATACCTACAGCAGTGATAGAAAGAGTAAACTTCCAGAGAGGAGAAGTAAGAGCTCAGAGAAGGAGGCACAGAGTGGGAAATGGAGAGAAAACACCTGAAAATGGTGCAGAATAAATTGGATGTGTACAGGAATCTCTCTGATTTGGAGCTTTAACAATCTTGAAATAGGAAAGTGAGTGATTTAATGCACGTGGTTGGGAAAAATTATATCAACATACTTCAGGTAAGTAGATGACAGCAGTTGCTTCAATCATAGTCCTTCAATCATGGCCCATCTTCTTCCCACCAGAGCAAAACTTTAAGCTGATGGCAGCATTCACATGACCAACAGTGGAAGACCCTCACTTCATCCTGAAGGGAGCCCTGATCTGAGAAGCTTTAAAGAGGGAATGTTATTTTTATTTAAATATATGGGAATTGAGGTAAAGAAGAACTTTTCAGGGGAATGTACTTTTTCTCTTTGAAAATCCTTTTTGGGAGAATTAAAGCACAGCAAAAACAATATGAGCTTGGAATGCATTAGGGTGATAGTGATATATACATATGTGTGTGTGTGTGTGTGTGTGTGTGTGTGACATGGTGTTAAATGACTTTTCATCTTTTATCAGATCTAGGCTTTCATGGCTTGCTAGATTTTCACAGGGTTTAGGAACTGATTGAAAATAAAGGAAAGCAAAATGTGGTTTATACACTTGCACTGAATAGCTAGTAGGCATTTCTAATGAGAGTGATTGTTTTTAAGACTGAAGAATCAATACACTTCAAGAAAAAAACAACAAACAACAAAAACCCCAAAGCAACAACAAATGACAGCTAGAGAAAACTAATTTTGCCCTAGAAGTGACCTACAGATCATCTCTGTCATTCTGCACTTTGTGGTGAATTGAGATAATAGTGTATCTTCCTGAGGTAAGTTTTAAAACTGGCCTAGCTATTCAGCAGCCACCATATCCAGTCTGGATACCATATTCAGGTCTGAATCACAAAATTTTTAGTATTGGAAGGTCCCCTGGAAATGACCTAGTCCAACCCCCCCTGCCAAGGCAGGGTCACCTGGAGCAGGGTACCCTGGAACTCTGGGTGGGTTTTGAATGTCTCCAGAGAGGAAGATTCCATGACCTCCCTGGGCAGCCTGTTCCAGCGCTCTGCCACCCTCAGAGTAAAAATGTTCTTCCTCATGTTGAGGTGGAACTTCTTGTGTTTCAGTTTCTGGCCACTGCTCCTTGTCCTGCCACTGGCCACCACTTAAGAGTCTGGCACCACTCTCCTGGCATCTGCCTTTGAGATATTTACCTTCATTAATGAGATCCCTTCTCAGTCTTCTCTTCTCTAGACTGAACAGACCCAGCTCCCTCATCCTCTCCTCATGAGAGAGATGCTTCAGACTACTAATAATCTTTGTGGCCCTAATAGTCAGGTGGCCTTTCTGTGGCTGCAGTCCCATGGGAGGCAGTGAGTCAGTTTGGCATCACGTCACCACTGGAGAAGAGTCCCTTCTGCTGCCCCATCTCATCATGTTCATATTGCCCTTCTATATCCTGACTGTAAGCTCCTGCTGCTTACCATGTGTGGGCTTATGGAACCCTACTTCAGATTATTTAATTCCAAATTTGGCAGAGGGCTAACACAGCAAAAATGGCTCAGGGAAGCATCTGATGAGGATGGAGCTGCCGCAAAAGAGGACAGGGCAGCACTGGGAGATTCTCTGGAAGGATGGAAGAGTATGAAAGGAGGGAAGGATAGAGGAGACTTGTCTTTTCCAGACACATGAGCTATGAAACAGCCCTCAAAGGCATTTTTCTGAGTTCTGTTGAGTCCCTGGAAAGAGGCGGACAGTCTGAACTGTGGAAGCTGAGCTACTCTCTAGGAGTTTAGATAGCCTGAACAGTGAATGTCGACTACAAAACAAACATTTGGAAGCAGAAAGTTAAATGAGCTGAGAGTTAAATGTCCAAGCATAATCCTTAGCACTTCAGGTAAATGTTCATCATGATCCCTGTATTCACTGTTTGCATGCATATATGTGACAGCTGTCTGTATGTTTGGGGTTCCTCTGTGGGCCACACATAATTCTGCAACAAGATGTCAGTTTCCATGTCCTGTCTTATCTTTGCTGTCCATAGTTTTTGCTGCTTGCTGTGAGGATTACATCCTGCATAGTGTTTTATGATTGAATCCCAGACCTCTGGAAAGTCCCCCATTCTGTTCATTCCGTTTGCCAAAGTTTGCCATTTTAGTGCATTATTTGTTTGTGCCACAGCAATGCCCAGAGGCCCTTTTGTGCAGAGCAGCATCTGTGGCTGGTACACTCGCAGCTGTTTGTCCTAAGGTCCAAGACACGCTCTCACAGCCCCATCCCTGCCTCTTCAGTGCACAGTGTTTTCAGCCGTCATTAAAGCTTAATATGTTCCATTTGGCACCATTGTGAGAAAGCTATCTTGTTTGGGGAAAAAATATTTTATTAAGCCTAAAGCAAAGACACAGTCGCTTTTGGGTGATGTTGTTGATTATTCACAAAATGTCATTCCCGAGTTGTCTTGTTTGCCAAGTGGGGGACATATGTTAGTAATTGACAATGAGCAGAGTGGATTTTTTCTATAAATGGCTTTTTCAAGACATGACTAGAAATAAAATAAAGGGGCCAGGGGTTCCTTGGAAGATCTAACACTGTACCTCCTTTAAAACTGTTATCACTAGCAGGCAAGCCTTGTTCTCCCCCTTTCTCTTCCAGACTGCTTTTCTTCCTGTAAAACCTCAGGCCTGTTCCTCATTTTTGCTTATGTTGCAACAGACACGTTTTTCATTTCTTCAGGAGACAGCTAGCTGAAATCTATGTCTTATGTTTCTGAATACACTTTCCACCAACATTTGTGCTAGCCTTAGCTGAACAACTCCAGTAATGACATACAATGATTTTCAGGGACCAAAAAGGAGGAAATGGGTCCATGACAATTACTTAATTGTTTCTGTGGATTCTAACTCTTCATTTCAGTTGCACTGCAGAGATGTAAAGTATCATAGATTCTCTAAAAGAGTCAGAAGCCTGAATTTGCTCTCATGTCACCATTGCTTTAATGTGAAGACAGTAATTCAGATGACAGAACTTCTGGATATATCAGTGGGTTGGAAGGGTTTGAACATACAAATAATTATTTAGGTGTGCAATCCTGCAGAGTCTTTTGTTGCCACAGACCTGTTTGCTCAAGGAAATTATTGGCCTGTAGTGATGGAGGCAGAAAGAGCCTTTTAAGAGACCTAAGTATCACTGGATATTGAATGGAATGGACGATACAGTGCACACAATGAGGAAGGTGCCACCTGTATAAGGCTCTGTCAGGTTTGTCTGATATTTGGTGGGTCAAGATTATATGGTTGTTGGGGTAGCTGGTCACATTTGTTTTCATGCGGAATACTGGTAAGTTTGAGTGTGACTGTGGTAAAATGATGTGTAAGTGGATGCTGGAAATCCATCCTTCTGGTGACTTGGCCTAGTGTATCAGCAAGGAGAAGAAAAGAAGGAGGTGCAGATGACTGATGCAAAGTTATACCTGCCCTTTATGATGTGCCTTTCTTTCATGTCTTAGTGGGCTCCATGTTGCTATTGTGTAATAGAAGAACTGGTTTACATTTTTGCCTGTTCTTTCCAAAGCAACACCAGCTGATGCGATCCACCCCAATAAACATTAGCTAACTATTCCAATATGTTCTGTGTGGGGTGTAGTCTAAACCAGAAAATGATACAAAATAATGCATCCCACCTCCCAGGCAACAGCCATGGCCAAATTGGTGCACAATTTATGTACCAATAGCTGTAGTAGCCCAAGGAGCACTCAGGTCAGCAACTTTCCACTGACTTCAAAAAGCATAATGTCAAGCCCCCTGAGACAATATTAGGCACTGATTTTACCCCATAAGTGAACATGGGTTATGAAACGTTTCTGAGAGCCTGACTTCTCTCTTTTATTCAATCTGGTGAAGAAGGATCCCAAACCAGAGATGGCCTGGCTCAGGAGAGGTAGTGTTGCTTGGCTGCAAATGGAGCCAAATCTTTGGTATTTTCCATTTGTCTCAGCCTCCAGGATGTGAAGCCTTCCCTGGCCCTTGGGTAGAGAATGCAGGTTAGTCTTTTCATGTGGAGTCAGCATTTGTTGATCTATTTTCCAGTTTGTATTGGTTGTTTTTCTATTAAAGGAGGAAAGAAAGGAAAATTAGATCACTTTTTGGAAGAAGGGGGAACTGAATTATTGTTCTTACCCACTTCATATCTATTTAAGTCCCATGTGTCAGTTCTTGTGCATCAAATAAAGTAAAAAATGCATAAACAGAAGGTCTGATCCCTGCTTCTCTGAACCTACAATTTTAACAATAATGGTTTTACATTCAACTGTTGGACTCATCAACAGCCTGACAACACTGCTGCCTGGTAAGAAGACAGAGAAAGTGTTCTGGATGGCTCAGACACCATGACCACTGCTCAGAAGAAAACCCAACCAACTAGCAAAATTCCAGAAGTAACAGTATCCCACATAAACCAAGGAAGGACTTGGATAACTGCAGGGTTGAGCCATTACTTTTTAGCTCAGAATTAAAATTTCTTTTTAAATACTTTCAGGACAGAAAAAAAAATGCAATGGTAATCTACAGAGGTTGGATAAAGTTAAGCTTTTATTTTCAGCTCTCCCAACTATATTCTGTTAACCATCGTCTTGGTAATGATGTACTGTTACACAAGTAACAGTGATTTCAATCCTGTGGCTCTCAAGTGGTGGGTAAAAACATGACAGGGCCTGAGCTTTTCCTCTCTTCCCACTCTTTCTGCCACATGAGCTATGACTATCCAGGGAGCAGCATGAGAAGGTTGGAGGGGTAACACTGAGCAATGTGGGTGAGGGGAATCAGGCATGCCAAAGTTAACCACTACCACCCAATGTCTGATTTCTTCTATACACTCTGCACTAAAGACAGCCAGAGACAACGGTATTACGTTATTGCTGACAGTAATGCCTGTGTTGGGATATATGTTTTGCTGACAGCAGTAGAAATCTTGGAGGTATTTGCCATTGGGGACTTGGTTCCATCCCTCCTGGTTTGTTTATTATTTGCAGCTCTGATGCTTTGGTCTCTCAGCCAGCTGGCTCGTGTGGAAAGGGGATTCCTGGAAGAGCAGCATTAGGCTGGCTCGGGCCTTGGGGGGGTCGCTACCATGTCCCTGATTGTGCACTTGACACCAACATGCTGGGTGATTTAGGAGCAGACACTTGCTGTCTTTGCCTCCATTTCCCTCCAGTGAAACTGTTAATGGTGGTGCTTGCTTTACAAACTGCGTGGAGCTGTAGAGTTGCCAAGCTCTCTGTGGGGCAACAAATGACATCAATTAGTTGTTTTGTACAGGCCCAACTCTGAGAGAGAAAAAGGTTGTTTCAGTCATTGTGGCACTGAGTTTGTTATGTTTTTCTATCCATCTTGAATATCTAGCCATGTAGGGCATGAGTCATGATCAGTTGTGTACTTTGCCTTTCTGTGTTCAAATATGGAAATGACCTGTAAACATGATGATAGTCAGCATTTATCATCTGATATATCAAAAGATAAAAATATCATGTGCTTTTATTTGCTATCTTTACTCTGGCCCTGGTATGCAAGATTTTACTTTGCTTAATGGGCTTGTAATTAAACAAAGAAAGAAAAAACCCAAACCTCTGATAATTCTCTTTGTTTTCTTAGTGCTCACACTGTTTCTCCATTATTTAGTCTTCTCCAAATTTCTCTGAATTTTACACTAAAGATAAACTTCTGCTTCAGTTTGAAGTTAAAAGCAAATTTAGCATAGACTTTAACAAAACCAGAAGTGGCCTCAATGTCTTGCCAAAACTTTTTAAAGATGAAGATACTGAGTTGCTTAGAGGAGATGCTTTGGATTCTTCATCTAGTGAGTTGGTTTACTAAATACAGACTTCATGTCTATAAAAAAGGGGGGAAAAACCCCTAGAGTCACATGTTACTTGAACAGAAAAAAAATGCTTCACTTGTTTGTGATTTACACTGATTAAAGAACAGTCTTACCGATTACTATGCATTTCTGTCAATATAGGAAAATCATTCAGGGAAAAATTGGCAGTTGATTATGACTATCATAGTTCCATCAGTATAATAGGAGCCAAAAAATGTGCAGTATGGGATGGTTTCTTTGTGTAGCATTTTGGAGATGTCAGATATATGGGGATTTTTGCACAGACTAATGTGTGGCCTTGGCACCAAGTCTATAGCTGCATTACATTTGATAAGGGCTGCTTGACATTAAGACCTTGAAACAGGCTGTCATTCATACCTTTGCGGAGTGGGGTAAAGGTATGAAATCGCATTAAAAAAGAGCCAAATGACATTACTGGAGAAGATCAAATTATTGGACTTCATGCACTTCATTAATCTCTGGCATTGTGTTTGCTTCAGGATGGCCTCCAAGATGTGAAAGAGGAAAAAGACCTGTTGGAAAGCCCATAGTTGTGTCCTTAACTCAAGCAATAATCACTGTAGCTTCCATTCCCAGTTGTTTCCTCATGAACCATTGATCCTGCCGGACCCAGGCTCTGACATTTCAAGGCTCTTGGCAGCCCACCAAGCTCTGAGGGAAGAGGTAGCACATGTGTGTGATGAAAAGAGTGAAAGCTTTATGGAATCAGCTCTATTTTCCCTTCCTCATACAGGCACTCGCTTATCACTGTAGTTTTCCTGAAAGATCAAAAATAAAATCTTCCTGGATTTAGAGCAGTAAAAAGCTGCTTTTATTGCAGAAATGTGACACCATAGGAGTTAAAGTAAATCCCATTATTTTGGTTCTTCATGGAGCAGCTGTCTTGCCATATTTAATACTGCACTGTTACCAATATTGTGCAAAGGCTTCACTACAAATTGAGATTAATAAGTAACAGTGACGTCACACCAAAAGCAATAATCTAAAGTAAACCTCTTCTTCCTACCATTCTTTGCCTTTGCATTTCTGCTCTGGATGAACTACAAAATGCTCCAGGCCATGCATTTTCTTGAGGTGACTGCAATTCTGCAGTAGCAAGCATTTCTGTCCTTTAGCTGTTAACCACATGCTGCTCCGAACAAGACAGCAAGCCTCTAGGAATGTCAGCTGCAACCCACCCTACTGGGAATTTAACATTTTTCAGAAGACAAAAAATATTTTCCTTGGCTGATATTTTATAATAAATAATAATAATAATAATAATAATAATAATAATAGTAGTAATATTGCTGTGCTTTAAAAATACATTTTCCTAACGTTGGAGTCTGAACACTTTACGTCACTTACTTTTAATCAGCTCTGATATTGTATGAAAAGGTTTGTGTTATCCTTACGAAAGACAACAACACAAATGAAAATGGATTCTCAGCCAGAATTCTGCAGTCCAAAATTCATTGGCTTTATTGAAGTGGATGTTCAATCTTGTTTTCTTCACCCAACCTATGTGACCATTACTCTAGGGGCAAATAGAGTATTAGCATCTTTTGATAAATAATCACTTGGCTACCAAGAATCCAAATGATTCAAACTGTGATGTTTTACTTTGTAAAGCAGCAAATGAAGGTTCCATCCCTTTGTAACTCTAGCATGTGTTTCAAGAAACAACTGAAAGTACATGTTCAGTGTCTTTGAACCTGTTGGGTCACTGTCTTTTCTTTTTTTCTTTTTTCCCCCCTGCATTTCCACTTTCTGTTTTTTTCCCCTCTGTGTGTTTATGGTTTTTTTTGGGGTTTTTTTGGTTGTTTTTGTTTGTTTGTTTGTTTATTTGTTTTTTGTTTTTGTTTTTTTTGTGTTTTTTAAGGTTGTCTATCTGGAAGCAAAGCAAACACTGGCTTGCTTGCTTTCTTTCAAAAGAGATTTTGGTTGAGATAGTAATAAAACTTTTGTGGTGAGCAGCAAGGCCCCTTAAGCCTTGGGTTTAAGACACCCATAAGCAAGGGTTCAGTGCTTAAAAAATTATTCACAAAATAAACATATCAGTGGGGTGTACCAAAAGCAAAGCTTCCCAGAGCGCTTCTATCAAAGCTGTTATTTAAAGCTTTTGGGTTGCTTCAACCCACATGGCTTTGAACAGGGCTACTGAGGATGTGTAGGTTAGAGCTGCCCTCTGTTTTACTTGAAACAGCCTGCTCTCCCACTTCTTCAGCCACCAGCCTGCAGGCAGGAAGATAAAGAACAGCCTTGTATCATGTGCAGGGACTGCAGCTTACTGGGAATGCCCTGGACCTACACGTCATCCATCAGACCTCCCATACTCATGACTGCCATTAAATCAAAGGGAAATTCCTCATGAATGGCCTTCCCACAAGCTCTGCATGTTGACTATTTGCAAGATGTGTTTACTTCCACTGTTAGATGATGAAACCTGCTGGGGATGACTGTCCTCTCTGCATGAATATGCAAAGGCAGGGACCCGAGGGAATGGTTCTTTGTGTTTTCACTTCTTCTGCTTGGCAGGTGAGACTTGCCTTTTGACTGAAGAGCTGGAAAAATCAGCCCCTTCTCCAGTGTCCTGATGTCATGGCTAAGGCACCAAAGGGATTTGGGAGAAAGGCAGTGAAGGAAGCAAGAGCCACTCAGGCCTGCTCTGTGTTTCAGGAAGCTCCACACTCCAGGTGTCTGTCTCCCTGTTGGTCCTGCACTGCAGTTCCTGCACCTGCACTGGCTCTGCCACCCTGAGCTGGGATTTCCCACCTCTCATATGTGCCTCTTGCAGTGGAAGAAGATGAGATGGGAAGACTTGACCGAGTCTGCTCCTATTGCTTCAGTAACACTGCCGAGGCTCTTCCACTGCAGCCTGCTTATCACTGTGCTCGCTTATCACAGCACTGACAGGCGTTTTGATCCTGAGTAAGTAGCACTGAAACAAATTTGGGATTTTGGTTGTGAACCGGTCTGTTCTAGTGAGCTTAGAAGGTCCTGATCCCTCCATCACAAGAAATTTACAAGGCAGCTGGAAAAGGTTTACAGATGGGCAACGAAGATTGTCGCGGCTGGGGACCATGACTTCAAGACCGGACCAGCTGGACACGAAGTGCTAAAATAATAGAAGGATGGGCTTAGTTTGATGACCCAAAACCAAAAGGCTTTAACAGTAAAATAACAAACATGTAATCCGTACAAAGTAGAGGGTGCACCAAAAGGGCAGGGTTCAGGGTGTTACAGTAACTTATATAAACTAGGATAGGGGAGGAGTCTGAGGGTAAGGGCCCAGTGAACAGGGGTGGTTAGGAATATTTAAAACACTGCAGCAAAAATAAACCAGTGTCAACAGTGGAAACAGGGAACTTTCTAGTAACATCTACATAACTACAAACAAGGGGCAGTGTGGGTATTGTCTTTTCTCCCCATGACAAAGAGGAGTTTTCCCACAGCCTGGGTTGTGGTTTTCAGCAGCACCAGTAAAACATGATCGAAGGTACAGAAAGGCTCTGTATGAAGGATTTCTAAGCTAGGACTTTTGTATACAGAAAGGAGATAAAGGAGGAGGAGGAGGAGGTGTTACATTTACAAAAAAAAAATCTTGAGTAGCATGGAGAGAATGAATAGATTGATTTTTTTTAACTCGTTTGCAGTACAAGAGGTGGGAGATGTCAGATTAAGCTAATAAAATAGTAGGGCTCCAGACAAAACATCTCAGTCAGCTGACCCATGGATCTCCTTGACAAAGGATGGTGCTAAAGTTTTGAGGATTTCAAGGACAGACAAGAGATTTAATGTAAGTGTCCCCAGGGAGTACTAACTACACAGAAACCACATCCTCATCAGCAGGTTCCTGTTCTGAAAATGTCTGTAAATTGTGAGAATGTTACATGGAGTTTTCATATATCACATATATTCACTAGGCATCTGCTGTTGGTGTGGTCGGAAGTAGGGTAGAAGGACCTTCAATCTGACATTACAGTTTTCCTTCTGTTCTTCACAGCAGTGAAGAGTCTGCAGAGCTGTAGGAATTATGAGTAGGCTTTAGGTCACTTAACTTTAACTCTCAGGAAATAGAGGCTCTAGTCACCCATCTCCCAGAAATCAGTGTCATGGAGGGCACACCACGCACCCTAATATAGGTATCGAAAAGGACAGATGAATCACCATCTCCTGCTACCTTTTATTTCTGATTTCCCTGGGAGTCTGGACAGCTGCCTTGTGTTGGATGAGTAGTTTCTTTCTAACTTCAGTTAATCTTACTTGAGTGAGACTGATCCTGATTAAAGTGGGTTTTGGCAGTAGGTTTAAAGCCTTTTTCTGCAAGGTTTCAAATGCCACTGTGTTAAGGCTAGCATTTCTTTATTAGAAGTGTCCCTTGAAAAAAGCTCCTTGAGCATGACTGGGAATTTCACTCTTCAAAGGTCAGTGGTCAGCAGCAACAAAACCAATCAAGCTCTACCTGGGGTCTGAGGAAGCTCTGCTTCAGAGTGTGGGACTTCTGACATTTCACTGCCTATTTAGACACTGCATCTGAAACTAATTGAAAGGAAGGTGACTGATAGCTGAGAGACAGATTACTGGCTTGTGTTATTCTGTCCAGAAACATTATATGACCATTCCCAGCTGTTGTTCTGGCGTGGGGTACACCATCTGTCTCATCAAATCACACCATGGAATAACAGCACAGAAATCTTCCATATTATCCTGCCATAAGAAAACAACTTCTACTGACAAGACCCCAAAACCAAAAAAGAATATCTTGAAAGCTAATTTTTTTTTTTGTTTCCTCTGATTACATTTTACCTTCCAGGAAGGAGATGTAAACACAGTTCACATTCATTCTAGCTTTGTAATCACCAGCCTTTGTTTTTGAAAATGTATCTAAACTGCTAACTTAATTTTCACAGCACTTAAATGACTTGGAAAATTCTTTCTCACCCAGATTGCCAATATGTACTGTGACAGACTTTGGCACTATTGGAGCAGTGTACCCTGCCTGCGTTCTGTGGATGCTTCTTTGGATGTGTTAATCATTACAGCACAGCTTTACAAACCAATCAGATATTGCTGAATGTTATATATATTGATATATATATTGATTAAGTGAAATACATGCTTTTTTTTTAGTTCTGCCTTTTACAAGAGATTGTGACATTCAAGATGTAAAATTAAATTTGTACCAGAATTTAAATTTCATAGGGACAGACTTGGTAAAAGCCAAGATTAGCAAAAATAGCTCTATTTTCCTTTTCTAAATTTGACTGGATGTAATTCTTTAAATGGATAACCAGTATCTTATCAACACAGAGCTACTATTCTTGATCCTAAATATGAAACTGGCAGAAAATGGGTTACTACAACAAAATGCAGAAGTGAGCTTTCACCAGCTTGCCCAAGGAAAAGTCTAAAAATCTTAAAACTGTACTTTAATTGTAGTTGAATTTTAAACATACCAAAAGCTATTTGATATTTAGATATGGAAATAATAATAAAATCTATGAATACAAATGCTTCAGGGTCTTACAGTGTCATAAACCCAGAATAATGTCACTGAATACATCTAAATTCTGCTGATGTAGAACTGGTGGAAAGGTAGAGTCTGAGGTTTTTTTTACCTGCGGTGTTTAACCTGGCCAGAACTTTACCTACTATGGTCATCGCTGTGTGTGCAAAGCTCAGACATCAGAGCTTTTGTGAGAATATGTAGCAACACTATCCTTAGGTAAAGGGAGCCCTAAAGGCATTCAAAGACTACACAGTGTGGGAGAAACTCAAAATTTAAGCTAGCGTGGGCGGCTGAATACTCTGAATACTTTTATGGATCTTTTAAAAATTATGAGCTGACAGCATCGTACCTTACCTGCTTCCCTGAATGCTATTTCGTGCTGTCCTTGAGCAAAGCTTCCTGGGGGAGGTAAGGCTTGTCGAATGAGTAAGAGCCAGCAGTATTTAGACACCTTCCTCCCCTTCGCTTCAGTTAAAATTAGGCACAGAAATGCCTTTGTAGGATTGGGCCTGGTGAGCAGTGAGATATGGCAGGGAACCAAAGTGACCTGCAGGAACAGCGGGTGTTTTGTGGCAGTGCTGGTGGCAGATGGACTAAAGGAATTGTCTCTGGATGCACCACGACTGTTCTCCTCTTGGTGCAGAAGCCCACGCTCACCTGAGGTTGATGCTGACTCTCTAGGATGGGTGGGAATTACAGCTGACCAAGTAACTTGTGCTACCTGTTCCACCAGCTCTCTGAAGAAAGTGTTTTCCTAGAAGCATTTCTAGGAGTCCTCTGCGAGTTGGTGGTGTGGCACTTTTTAGGAATTTGCAAAAAAGTGATACTGTGAGCAGCCAGACAACGGCTGGACAGTGTACAAAGACAACTTCCAAGAAAAAAGGCTAATGTCAACAAATATAGGTTGGATACACATAATCATTTATCTGCTCTGGCCACACTAACAGTAAACCAGCTGCAAACATACACAGATGACGTGCTGAGTGTACTTCAAATGCTTTTTACAATTCCTTAGCTTGGACAGAAGCAAGGCAATGTGGGTGCCAAGACAGACACAGGAATCTTCCCCAGATAACTATTTCTTAGCCTAGCATTGCCTATTGATTACCCGCTTTCAGAAAAGGAGAGCTGCCATAATTACCTGGTTTTATGGCTGCATTTAATTCTCAAGCCTAAAGGAAGGGAGAGAAGCCTAGGGCAGGGGAAGGTGGGACATTGGTTTTAGCTGAAATAATCTGTAGGACTGGGAAATTTAGCTAGAGAGCCATCAAATATCCAGTGGAAGGATCGGGGTTGCTCCTTCCCATTGTCAGAGGCTGCTTCAGACAATGTCCTGGAAGTTTGTGTGAGGGCCAGGCTGTCCTGCTGCCCTCTCAGGGTCATCATCCAAGAGCTATGCTGGAGGCAGAGAGACTCAAGCAAGCACACAGAATGGTTAAAGGCTGTTCTGCAAGGCCAGGAGCTGGGCAGCATGGGAACAAGTGTCAGGCCTGCTGGGAGGGCCATGTTCCTGTTAACCCTGTTCAGAAACTGCCATCTCACTTTGCAAATGCTCTGAGGGTTTGTAGTGAGCCTTTTGAGGCAGTGACGTGCACTCAGGCTCATAAACAGAGTATCACCTATGAATCAGCACTGGTATGGTTAAGTCTCGGTGAATTTTCTTTTTTTTTCTAGACAGATAAAAGATTCCTTACAAATCTCTTTCAGGTGTAGTTCCAGTGTATTTTCTATACTGGATACAGCTGCAGATTTCCTATCTTTCCAGAAACAAAGGTGCCACAAGGGTTATCTACAAGGACAGGTAGCAAATAGTGCTGAAAATCCCAAAGAAATGTCATCATAAATATCTGTTGATTTTGGAGCCATGTAAAAATGACAACCGAGCTCAGGTTCAGTAAAAAAAAAAAAAAAAAAAAAAAAATAAACCTCTACAAGAAAAAAGCCTTGTGCATGTATATCCCTTCCTGGGATTGTGATTTTTCCGATGTGCTGTGAGTTGAAAGTTGTTTTTCATTCAACAGCTACAGCTGTGTGACTCCAGCTGTCCCTCCTGAATGTTATTTGATTCAGGAAGCCTTTCATGCTGAGGACTGATCTTTCAAAGGGATTCATATTGTGTGTTACCCCTTTTTGTGCTTCATTATGTATATGCTGATGAGCTGAGGGTGGTGGCCAGGTGATAAATTGCTAGCAAGTGATAAATTTCTAGATAACCTACTCATGAGCTGGAAGGCTTGTAAGTAAAGTAAAGAAGAAAGAACTCTAGTGAAGATCAAGGACTGTTACTGGGAGCTGATGAGAGGTTCTGTGGAACAGGATTAAAATGAGTGAGTCTCGACTTCATTGGTGGGTGTTGCATGTAGTTCATGCTGCATTTTGGAAGGGGTGGCTGGACATTCCCACCATGACTGTAAGGTTTTCTTCTTTAGCTCTTTGCACATGTGAACTTTTGTGCTTAGGAGTGTAAATAGATTGCTCAGCCTGTGTGTAAATCTGTGTTATTATAATCTTCAAATGAATAACAATGGTGTCTGCCATGTGGAAGAATAAGGTCTTCTCCTTGGGGAAGCAAGGGATGGCTATTTGGTTGATGCTGACTTCAGTGTGGCTTGAGATGCGGTTTGATATGTTAGGCCATGCCATACAGCAGTGCCCCCTTCCACCTAAGGAAGGCTCTCCTCCTTCTTGAAGAAATACTTAATTTTAGTAAGACACTGAGTGTCCTTTCCTGCCCAAGATAAAAGCATCATACTTGTTTGTTACCTGTGAACACTGGTAAAATACCTGTAGATAAATATTGAAATTTCTGGCACTGTCTTTTAGAGTTCTTGAGACAGCAAATGCTTTTCAAGGTGTGCACAGCTGGTGGGATCCACCCCTCTGCCTTAGCTGGCAGAAGCTCATATTTAGTGTCTATCAAAACTTAGTTCTTGAAAACTGCCTCCTGAGAGAAACACTTTTAATTAGCTGGGCTTTCCTGAAATGAGTAGGTGCAAATGAGTCAATTTAATTACTTAATGTAGCAGTTTTCTCATGTAGGCAGTTGAGGATTTTTCTTGTCTAAAACTGTTTCTGACAGAACTAGGACTTCTGGACAATTTGGGCTGGCAATCAAGTGTGAAATTATCTGTGTTTTTGCTGGTATTGGAATGAGATTGGTCTCTTGCCATCGTTTTTTTGGCAGCACAAGCCACATGTGCAAAAGAGACAATACTGGAGTCAGACAAAGACTTATGGATCCCCTGTGGCTGTCTCCACACCTATGAAAAGCAAATGCATGATATTAGTAATGACGCACCAACTATGGGAACTGTTCCAGAAGTTGTCTCTGAAGCATCCAAGGAAGATAAGAATTAAGCATATGCTCCTGGAAACAGAAGAGCAAACACACAAAGCATGTTAAGCCCAGGCAGCCAATCTGCAAGGATGCTGTGCACAGAATAAGCCTAGGAGGAACCACAACAGATATGTTGGGGCTTTCACAGCTTTGTCTGCAGTGGGAGATCAATCCAGATTTCTGTATTGTGCCTACAAGGCTGGAAGCAGGTAACCTCCTACCTCTTTCTGCAGAGGTTCCCATCTGTTTATGTCACTGTTGAAGCAGTGGTGCTTGACAGCAAATACTTTTATTTATAGTCAGTGTGTCAATGGCTCACCTGAGGAAGCCATGCTTGTTCTCAAGACAGTGATGCTGAAGGCCCATCACTGCAAAACTTTGGGACCATTCACACACTGGATATGTGGTGATACTAGTGTTTTATGCCCAAAGTTGTTTTAGTGCTGCAGACAGCTTTATTTCAAAATCTTGGGGCCTGGAGAAGCATGGTGAGCAGTAAAAAATATATTAACATAGATTAAAAAATGTTTCTGGATATCTGTGCCTAGCAAACACTGTTGGTAGGGTGATGGGGAAGTGGCCCTGAGGACTTGTAACAGCCAACTTTTTAGACAGTTTCTTCTAATATTCTGTAAAGGGTCACCAATGCTGATTTTCATGACTAATTTCTAGTTATGTACAAAAAACATCTTAAATCCCTTCAAATACCTTTAAGTG
Organism: Pseudopodoces humilis; assembly: GCF_049639895.1. NCBI lineage: Eukaryota > Metazoa > Chordata > Aves > Passeriformes > Paridae > Pseudopodoces > Pseudopodoces humilis. The sequence continues at coordinate 51,181,007 of NC_142200.1, forward strand.
AGATGCAGTTTGAACTGAGGTTGTTTTGTTTTTGGTTTTTTTTTTTTCCCAATAGAGCAATGGAGAGAACTGAAAGGGGAGAAGTCAATAAAATCACAAGCTTTTTGGGTTATCCAAGATAATCTTCATCTTAAAATTAGAAGCAGGTACATCAGGTTAAGAATGGGGTGAGAACAATTGCTTTGATGATGAAAGGACAGAAAGTGGTTTCCACTCCTTAAAAATTACCCTGTGGACTCCCACTCTAAATCAGGATACTTATAGCATAGTAATAGTCTGTGTTATAGTTATAGCATAAATACTCTGTGCCACAGAGTTAGGAAGAACAGTAGGCAGGAGGAATAGGAATAAATCACTGATAGCAGAGGAGGTGGGTACTTGGTGTAGATTGTGAAAAATCCATGCCAGGTAATGTCTCCTTTATATCTAACTTCTGATAAAAATAATATGTCAAGAACTTCCTGCTCTCTTCTCATCCACAGAGTACTATTTACATCCACACACCCTGCTCCTCCCCTTCTTCCCCACCTTGGCTGGGCCAAGATAGATGTTTAGGAGGCCACTGGGGAACTGTACTAGTGAGTTGATCAGAAGCCTTTAAAAATTCTTGCCAAAAAGCATAAATCATCCCTGTTCCTGAGCTAGTGGCCCCCACCTATGTTTGCAAGGTACTATTACTTCCAGTCCAAAGTCTCTGTGTGGAGCTTGTGCATTCTTCCTCAGCCTGGATCTAGACTGGGATTTCAGCATGTGGTGCAGATGAGCCTGGTTTATCCCATGTGCTGTCCACAAATTTGTTTATACAAATCCTGGCTAACTTTGTAAGATCAGGCCCATCTTTTATTAAAGATCCCTAAAATTATCCTGCTTTCCTGTGTTTAAGTGTTCTTCTGACAGCATTTCTTCATAGAACATCCTTTCCCTAAAACTTTGGTAAGTAGTAGGGACATACATAAATACGTACGTAATCCTGGGATTGGCAGCCTTGTGATGCTATGCAGATAATCCAAGCCTGTCACTGGGAGTTATGAGTGTCCCATGACAAAAAGCAGAATCACAGTAGCAGGCAGTGATCTGGTAATCTGTACAAGGTGGGATTGCTTCTGCCCCTCCTTATCCCCATTTAAGATTTCTCCAAGTGAAAGATACATTGATAGTTATATTTCTGCTGTTTTCATCAGCAATCCAAGTACATGAGTTTCAGCTGGCTTAACACAAAAATTTTGTTGATAACTTGTGCTTTGAGTAGTTGTCACCATTTTTTAAAATGACAAAATCTGTAAAAAACTTGATACCACTAAAAAAACAATATCTACAGAGAAAAGCCCCAATATGATGTTTGCTCAGGTTATTTCAAAGAAAACATAGTTATTGCAATAAGTGTTGAGCCAAAACACTTCACATGTGGGAAAGTTTAGCTGAAGAAAGAACAGTTCATATATATAAAGATAGGCATCTATAAAAATAGGCATATAACTTGACCATTTAAACTCCTAATCATGAGTTCAAATAGTGAGGTCTGTCTCACTTCCTTTCCCCAGTATTTCATCTGTAGATTTATGGGTATAAACTCTAGGAGAGAGATCCAGTTTATGTGTTCTATCCTGCTCCATCTGGCCTTTTAAGAAGGCTCACACCAAGGTGGTTATCTCTTGGGATGGCACATCTTCATATGGTGGTGATAGTTTCTTTTTAAAATATTATTCTATTGTGGTTCTGTGTTTTAGAGGAGTCAATTAAAAGCACATTCTTGGCAGGACATGGCTAGCTTTTCCAGCATATTATTAACTTATCAAGGCTGGAGCTTGCTAGATAAGCTCTGCTGAAGTATATGCCTATATCATGCCTCTGAGGCTTTTAAATGCACTGTAACTTAATGCTGGCTACCAATAGTGTAGTAGTTTCTATACTTGGAATTTAAATACTGTAAGATTTGGCTTTTTACTGGGTTCACTAGAAAGTTATGAAGGCTTATGTGCCAGAATTCCTTTTTTTTTTTTTTTTTTTTTTTCAAGTTTAGGCCTTATTTTAAGAATTCTGTGTTGGCTTCATGCTGAGGTCTATGTGCACACAAATCAGTGGATGGGGAACCACATCCTGCCATGTGGCAGCCCCCAACAGCTTTGCTGCCCCAGGTTGAGAATTGGGGTGGATGTGTGGGACCTCACCTTGTGCATAAACTGGCCCTGGCCCACATGTAGATGAGAAACTATTGCTCTCTGGTGCTGTTTTGGCTTGGGATGAAATAGAGCTGAGTGATGTGTCCAGGAACAGGATGTTAGAGTTGACTCCATGGCAGGATAGAGATAAAGGACTGGGAAGTGCTGGGTGGCTGCTACTGGTGGTAATGCATTCTGTTGTGACATCATCTAAGTAAAGGATTTCCAAACCTATGTGTCCAACATAAAATATCCAGCATGTTAAAGGATTTTGGGATGTAAAGTACGTATTTGCCACAGCCATGCTAAGATCCTTCATGTCAGAGCCCTCTTAGTGCAGTCTGGATATTTCATACCTTTCTGGTTTTAGTTTAGTTTATCTGCTTCCAGCTGAGTCACATGAGTGTAAACAGATCAGTTTGTCCCTAAGGAAATGATTCCAGAAAATTGGGAAAGTCAGTTTAGTCCAAATACCATCTGTAGAAATTAAGATTTTAGAACTCACTTAAGGCTGACCAATCTTATACTGCTCCTGTTTCCTCTCATGTTTTTCTTGGGTAAGAGTATAATTTTCTGGCACAAAGTTGAATTTGTTGAATAGATGCTGACATTGCAGCAATGTTCCTCAGCACATCCCAATTTCAAAAGCAAAAAATGGCCTATTTCAAAGTAATGTAGATATTCAAGAGCTTGTGTCACTGAAATCAAAGTGGAAACCTAAACTTTAAGAAAAACTAGATATAAAATTTTTTTGGGTCCTTGAGAATTTTGTCCTCAGACTTCTTCTTATTAATGTTGCTGCCATAGACTTACAGCCAAAACAAAACTGGCTAGAACTGCCACAAGAACCAACTCTCCATCAGCTCAGCTCCACAGCAGTTCAGAGAAGCATTGGCATTGTTCATATTTTCTGTAGTTTGGTCAAGTGACTGCCTGGTCACAGCAATTTAGGTGCTCAGCAGATGACAGCCTTGTACAGAGGCAACGCTGGAAAATGTCAGCACTTGGAATAGGGACAAGGAGCAAGTTTGGGATTAGGAAGGTGCTAGAAGTGCTGATGAAGTGCTGATTTCTGTCCTTTTCAGATTTGTCTTTCAGGCTTGTGCTACTTGTGAGGAAGAGCAGACTGATTCTACCTCTTATTGGGAAAGGCACAGGAGGAGAAAAATATCAACAGTCACAATACACAGAGATGTGCAGACATCCTCTGATTACTGCGGTGAAGCTCATTGAAACAAATTTATGGACTGCAGGTATACACCTGAGCCCTTACCTTCAGGCAATGGGATCACAGTCCTCGGGATGACTGCCACAATCTACTTATATATATATATATATATATATATATATACACTTGCATATAAATAGGTGTTAATTCCTCCTCTGGATAATGTATGAATAACATTAGTGGGACACCCAATTACCACTTGAAGCACAGTCACAATTATCTTCCTACCACTTTGCTTTGCTTCCCCCTGTTTCTTTGCTTCATTTAAAACTTCCTACATTTCAGAGCTTCTTCTAGGCAGGTATGCTGTAAATATCAGATCTCCTCAGCATGCCAATATATCTATCTACTTTGTTCACTCATTAGTGACAAGATATCATTCATTTCTCTCATTCTACAGCACTGTCTTTAACAAAAAATGCCATACTTCCTGGCCTTTCTCAAAGAAGACTGCAGCCTGCTGTGTTTGTCTGTGGTTAGCTTTAAAGCACACTGAAACTGAAACTCAGTGGGGTCTGAGTCCCTTTTTATTTGTTTTTATTTTTTTTTTTTTTTATCTGGACACTTAATACAGTGAGGTTTATGTACAGCTTGGGATATTAGTGAGACATAACTTCTTGACAGGAAGTTGATCACCTTGCTTAATACCTTCAATAATATGACTCAGTCCTAGTGAACTCAGATACTGCCTTTGGGTTGATCCAGAGTATGAAAAAACATTTAGGATGGCAAGTAGTCCAGAATGTTATTTTGTTAACATGGATGCTTGTATTTTAAATTTAAAATGTGATGGCTGTCATTTAAAATGTGATCTTTACCTTTTGTGCCTCCAGTTCTCAACTCCAACCTGCTGCAGTGGGAAGGGAAAGGGGAGCAAGAGAGCAATATCTCATTTGGGGAAGTCTCCATGGGGTGAACTGGGGAGTATGATTCCTAAACCATGACATCTGCAGTCAAAGCTGAGAAGCTTCCTGTCTAGAAGGTGGCTGGTTTTCAGAAGTCAGTTTCCGAGCTTTTGACCCATTTAGAAGCGTCAGACAGTGGGCGCTTTCAGTATGCAAAACATGTGCCTGGTATTTTTGAGCAAACTGCTTGCTGATGAGTTGCTGCATCACAAAGCTGCTTAATTGGAGCAGCTTCTTGCAGCAAGGCTTTCAAATGGGTGTCATTGTGACCCAGGCTGTGGTGGCAGCAGGGACAGGAGGGATTCTGCATGTTTTTCAGTCTTAAGTCCAGATTCTGACCAACCCCTGCATGGTTGTTGGTATCCAACGATCAGCTATTCTCAGTCCCAGATGGGTACACTGCTTATCTTCTTCCCAGCCTTGTGGGCTGTGAGAGGGAATAGTGTGACCTGAGTGTGACTGGGATTAGAATTAGGCCCTTAAATGGCTTTATCAAACAGTGGGAAAACAATAGTGTTGCCAAGTAGGGGAGGTAATGGAGGGTCATCACACTACACACCTCCTCCATTTAAAAGCAAAGGAAGGCCTTTGTGTTGGCATTTCTATTCTTCTGAACAAAACAGAAAAAGTTATGGCAACTTTCCTCTTTTGGGTTTCTTTCAGGTGCTTGCACATTATCTGATAAGTATATAGGTAGGAAAACTTGCTAGACTATCTATAGATTTATTTTCTTTAGTCCATCCAATTATGGGCAAATTGAATTTGAGGATTGACGCTGGTGTTTCTGTAGTTCTGGATTTTCTGACGTGGTTTTGAAAAGTACATGCAAATTCTTGCAGAAATCTTTTGTTTCTAACTGCAGCTCATGGATATTCTCCAGGCAGAATGGAAAAATTTGTCCTGAACTTTCTCCTCCTGCTTTCTGTTAAAGACTGGTTGACCCTTCTTGGTTTACCTTGCATTTGAGCTATGGTGTTGGAAGAAGTCCATTCTGTGCACACATAATCAAAGCCTTTCACCAAACTTCCCTGTGGTGTATTCCAGCAGAGATTAACTATGGCCACTTCAGGCACAACCCACATGTGGCAGCTGTGGGTAGTGAACACAATGTTAAACATCTCCTACAGAGAGAATCTTGAGACAGACTGCAGTCTCATTAAGTCCCTTGTACTCTCCTGTTCTTATTTTGTTCATTTAAATTCCCCTGAAGAGGGAGTATCAGCTTTCCAGAAGAGAAGAAACACTGACTGCTTACTGAGCAACAGCTGAAACCTATCGTTTTTAAACTTATTATTTCTTTTGACATTGAATGCTTATACTGGAAGACACATTTTTCACTACAAACTATTTCTATTTTGCTTTGTGGAGCAAAAAAAATGATTAAAGCAAAAGCTATTCCCAGTTTACAATCACTTCTTCAAGATGGTAATAATAATTGACCTTAGGTTAGTCTCTATATAAATTATATTTGAAATTGTGTAAGTTGCAAAGAAGCACAGCCGGACAGTCCCCAACATATATTTTCCAAGAGAAAGTTATGTCAGGTTTGAGTAAGACATGGAGTGCAACTTGCTTTAGTTCTTAAATGCTGGAGCCCTAAACAGAAATCAAGCACTTGTGTCCCATATGTTACAAGTATGGTGTTTTGCTAGTCATTAACAAGAAAAGTATTATGCTTATTCTGAGGCTTTTCTAAAGTTTTCTTTTTTTTTTTTTTGGCAATTAAGCTATGGAAGGGAGCAGCTGAAATAATAATAAAAACTTTGTACTTGCAGGGAAGTTTCATCTGGGAATATCAAAATAATTTATAAGCCTAGTTAAGTCTATCTTGATATTTTCCTAGGATACTGCTTTCCTGTGGCAATTGGTAAGCCAGTAATTTTGCTCTGGTTTAGCAGAAGGGAGAAATGGGGCACAGGAAGGGTAAACAACCCATGCAGGGTTATTGCAGCAGATCATGGGGGGTTAGCCAAGATTCATGCACACAGAGATGAGGTTTACATGATGGATTTGGGTTATTGTTTGGTTTCTTATGATAGGGAGGTTCTTACTGCCAAGAGCATCAGTGTGAAATATCCAAGTCCTAAGGATCTACCTCTGGGTGCTGGTAGCTGCTTTCCTCCCTCTTAATGTCACTCATTCACAAAGGGTCACTTGCTAGGTTCCCTTCAGATGCCCAAGCCCCTCTTTTCCTCATGTCAGAAAGTTGGGCTCTGCAGCAGGCACTGCCCACCCCCAGCAAGGAGCCCAGCTGGGTCGTGGAGCCCCTGAGTGGCAGACTGACAAAGAGCCATTTACAGGGGACTCAAAGACGCACCTGCTGAAGGCATGATGCGTCTTCTGGTTTCTAGTTAGCATCCTCAGGTACCTGGAGAACAGCAATCCTTCAGTTTTAAGTAATGAAGGCCCATCTCCTGAGGCTAAATCCCTAGCTGAGAAGAAAGGGTGAAATCTGCTGATCAGTTGAATGTGGGACCACTCTAGAGAATCTGTCAGCTACTTAAGAGACACATCTTCAAGGACATGGGGTGGCTCTGATCTGTGAGATCTTCATGTGTCTCTCTTGAAACAAGCTGACCCCTTGTTCCAAACATCTCCTTTCTGTCTGGAGCTGCAAATACATCTTCTTTAACAAGAATATATTTTCACAGGCCATAAATCAAACTACTCTTCTTCATCAAGGGAGAAATGCCCCATAATTCAAGGCAGAGAGGTTGTAAAAGCACAGGGGTACTCCCTGAGCTAGCCCCAGGTCCCTGTGGATGGTCTGGGTTGGACCTGAAGCACAAGCCACATTGTGTGCTCTGGATAGAGAAATTTTCCTGTTGTGCTCACTTCTGCTGCCCATGTGAAATTTAACTGTGAAAACACTAACGGGGAAACATACATCTATAGAATTAAAATTAACCTTTAGGCAGGTGCCAGTGCATACTCTAATTGACATGCAAGAAGATTATAAACTTTTTTTTTTTCAGTTTTATGTGTGTTGGGCAGAAAGTGTTTTAAGGAATAAATCAAGGGGTGAAAAAAAACTCTCTGCATTGTAGCTCACTGTCAGTCACACACAAGGATTATGTATATTTTTGACAGAGGTTCCAGTATTTAAAATTTCAAGTATTTTAAAAAGCACCTTTTTCCTTGCCGGGATGCAGAATATAGGTCTTTAATTGTAGGAATATCAGGGATTTTCCATCCCATGCTGTTAATTTTGTTTCAATATTTCTCCTCTCTAAGTGCTACCTTCTTGCTACAATTCATAGCTGAGATTTTTGGGCAGGAGGCATGGTTTAGAAAGCACAGTGTAAAGCTTTGGAAACCCAGCAGAGTGCGAGAACTGGTCTGGGACCAGTAGTTTCGCAGGATAAATGAGCTGCTCAGTCAGGTAACGGGGCACCCAAGATTCTTATGAAAATAAGCATTTGCCTTCAAAAATTTGGATTTAGACCATACACCCCAGTAATATGAGATCTCAAACCAAAAAATAGCTTTTGTTTTCCTGGAAGGTACCATGCTGCTGATTCAGAACTGAAACACCACTATTCCACCAAAGAAAAGGCAAAGCAGGTATATGCATGGCTTGTAGTCAGGAACAATCAGGGAAAAAATTTTTTTTTTTTTTTTACTATTATCTTTGTTTTTACAGTGATTCTGTTCAATTAACATGACTAGATGTACAGATCCCCATGTCATTATTGGATTCCAAAAAAAATAAAAATAGCAGGTGCCGAGCAGACTTGCAGATCTTCCAGCAATTTTATTCATTAATGAACTCCAACTTCAAATATACCCAAAGCAAACACATGTACAGAAGGCTTAAATTCAGATGTGTTGAAGGAATTCCAGTTCAGGACATTTTATTAACTTACACATAACTGATTGTGCTTTAGCTCTGCACATGTTTTGATTTGTCACTGTTCAAAAAAATCAACAGCGCATGCAGATCAGATGCCTGGTTGAAATATTTTGTGAAAGTGAATGATCAAAAGCAGCTCAAATGCCTCATTCTATCTTGCTCAAACATGTTCAAAACCAGAATAATTCATAGCATTTGGTTAATTTTATTAATGCTTTTTGTCTTTTATTTTCCCCTAAAATCTCTGTAAAAGAACATCACAATCTGTGAATTCTAGGACATAAATATGTACATACACAAATTAATTGCTAGCTATGATGTGCATAAAAAACTGACAAACCAGTATATTGAAAAAAGTAATTTTATGGGTTGTTACTTGCTTGAAGAGCATTATTAAGGTACGAAACTGAGACGTTAGGTTAAGTTAGGAGGAAAATTCTCACGCAAAATGAATAATTCAGAGTCTTACCTTGTAGTAGCTGAGACAGGGTTTTGGTGTGAAGGTTCACATGAACTGGGGATGTTTGTATTAAAAGTATCATTATAGTCTGGCTTGTCTTCAGCAGTTGATTGTGGCAGTGAAGGATAGAAATGTCATCTTTGGACTGTTTCCTAATTTCATTCTCTTAATGAAAATTCAGCCAGTTTGCAAATAATATTGCTGCTGTTGATCACAATTTTACAATATTTTTCAGTATGTGGGGAAAAGTACCTTCAGTATGTGCCTTTAATGGTCTTCAGAAGAAGGCAATTAAAACCATATACTTTAATAAGAGAAATGTAATTTTTAAATCAGAAAACTTTTGTATGTCTTTGATTCTTTTACCATTACCTGTTTTTCCTTGAAATCTGCTATAATTTATGGGAAAACACTAGTCTTCTGCAGAATGACATGGAACTGGGATTTTATAATCTAAGTACTATTAAAATTATTTCCCATAATTGTTGTTTCCTTTAGGATGATTAAATGTACTTAGTATCATTGTGTCTCATATATATGCCAATTGTCTGTAATAACTTGGTTGGCAATCAATGCCTTTTATGGGAATTTTGTTTTGTTTAGCTGTACTCTCTCATGTTGATGATACATCTTGCCTGTACTTTTGACCAATATGTATTTATGTTTATATGTATATGTGTGGTACTGATTTTTAGTTTGATGACCACTGAATGTGTGGTAAGACTAATTACTTTCACTGTTTCTTTTGACTCAAACCTTTAAAAAATTCATTGTACTTCAAAGTGACTAACATTTGGTTTCTGTTTAGAATGAAGTTTTAAGCCAACTTTTTCCCCCTTCTCTCTCCTCCCCCAACCTGCCTGCTTAATACCTGAGCCATTTAACTGTGTGATTAATGTAAAATAAAGATCACCTAGGATTTCACTGTCTGCAAGATGAATGATACTCTCCAAACATAATATAGTTGGAGACCTGCTCTTCACATGTGGTGGTTTTTCAGTTGGTTTTTTGGGGGTTTTTTTGGTTTTTCTTTGTTTCCCACTGTCTGATCTATACATGAGGGACTAGTGAGACTTGCACTGTTCCCTGCAAGGTTCTGGTTTGATGATAATTTTATTTTTAGGGCATGGTTATTGATATTGGCTAGCATTACTCATAGCCTTTAATCAAAAGGAAGAAGTGATAAAGACATCTTTACGATAAGTCGGTATGTGATAAGCATGAGAAATATGGAAAAAGATTAAAGACCTAGTATCTTGGCCTCAGAGAAAAGAGCCTTTGTCCTGTTAAAAATAAAGTTGACCAGATGTGCTCATTTAGGCATGGCAGCTTTCATTTTCTCATCAAACACATCACTGGTTAGGCTTTTAAAATCAAAACCTTAATTTTTGCTTTTGGAGTTCCCATAATGTTTTTTATACTGCTATGTGACCTAGTTATGGAAGGCACTTCAGCTTGTATCTTTTTTACTGCAGGTGTATAGCCAAAATAAGCTGGCAACTGAATATGTCCTAAAATTCCTCACTGTATCAGGGCATCAAGTGAAAGGTTTGTCCCTTTCTGACCTGTTCATGAACATCTTTGTAGTTGCACTGAAGTGAGGCAGGTTGAAAAGAAAAAGAAACAACAAACAGCTGTAGGTGCAATTGTCCTATCACTTAACCTGTAAAATCACTCAGCCTCTACATCTATTGCTCTGAAAGTGCCTAAGGAGTTAAAACCCCAAACTTATAAAAATTAAAAAAAACAAACAAGTGAAATACCAACCAGGCCACCTGCCCCTGCAGCACTCACCCACTGGGCTGCATATGCTTGACACTGTTTGAGGATGAGATTTGTTAGAAGTAGCAGCATCTGGCAGGGAGGATTCTTCATTTACACACTCAAGGTTCATGTGGTTAACCGAGCTCCTCTACTTCAGGGTCAGACACAGCTTGTGGGAGCATTTTCTCATTAGGTTTTACAGTTTAGAGGAGACTGAACATATTGGTCTGCAGGACTGCTGAGAGGTTGAATTTGAGACTGGGATTTTAATAGGAATATTTGCAAACAACTGTGTGCTCTGTAATGAAGACTTATTTTTCATTCACCCAGGCAGCTGACTGTGTAGGTTCCTACTATAAGGACAGAGAAGAAAAGGGAAAGCTCTAAGAACTGCATGTCAGGACAGCAAAAAGCTGTCAGCTGTCAGGACATACCCTAAAATAAGAATTTTATATTCTTATATATTTTTTTCTATACTATTATGATTATATATATTATTATTATCATATTATATATTATTCTTATACTCTTATATTATTATATATTTTATATTCTTTATATTCTCAATACCAGGCACTTATTCCATTGCTTTGATTGTTATGCTGACACCCAAGGAGGTCCCATCCTCTTCTGCATTTTTGAAGCAGAATCTCAACCCTAGGAGAGTATATATTATTACCCCTTGTTTTTTTTATGCAACCATTGTCTGCTTTTGAATGCTCCTTAGAGGAAGAGAATCTATCTTTCAAATGCCTTTTTCCATAGGGTACAACTATTCTTTCTTGTCTATCAGGGAACATTACTAGCTTTTGCTGGAGGAGTGTAATGAAAGAGCTGTTTAGGTTTTACAAGTTCTTAAAAAATAATTTTATTACTGTCAAGTGGAACCACTTTTAACGTTTTCATATCCTAGATGGGAGTTATCAGTGTTGACACAAAGCTGAAAGGGGTGGAAGAAATAGTAAACAGTCTTTTAAAACCAGAAGATTATATGTGTATCCAAGCACCTAGCAGCTCTGATAAGGATAGTTTATCTTCAAATCAGTAGGAACAGCCACATGGCTGCATCATCTTACCTGCTGAAAATCATACTCAATTTTTTACCATTCTGCCCCAAGATTATGCAGGGGACAGGTAGGGAGAAAGTTTTATGAATCCTTCAGCTGTCTTTTACACTCCTCATTCACAAATGATGGTGGAAGAACTGGTGATGGTCTGTGATGCCACAGGCCATGCTCATTTCTGTGAATCAGCGCTGGAAGGGCTCCTCTGGTATACTTTAGGTCCCTTCCCATCCCTCAGATTGTCACAGAGACAGTCTTTTCCCTTCACTGGGCCTTGCTGTGCAAAACACATCCTTTGTTGCATGGCAGGTTGCTTGGTGGGCTGCTGCAGTCTCAGGCTGCAAGTTTGTGTGATGGTTTGCAAAGGAAAAAAGGCCTGTAGAACCCATTACATGCCTACATCCAGTATCTGACTTGGCTTCTTCAAATCCTTGTGTGGTTAGGAGCAGGCATCAGTAAAGATGAATGGTATTTTTGGTGGTCATTCAAGTACAGCAGAAAACTCCTAGAGGGCAGATGAAGTTTGTCTGGCCTCTGCTGCCTAGTGACCCCTTTTCTGGAGAGTGTCATGCTGAATTTGTAGTTGTGTCTCTTTGTTTAAACATTGACTTTCAATTTATTACTTAAGGGACCCAGCCTTAAATTAGAGGTGGGTCATTATTTGCCCTTCCTAATGGTAAACTGAACTGTGCACACAAACATATCAGAAACAGCTGAGGGTAAAATGCTTTCTGGTCTGGCAGCCCAGCACTTTATGCTGGTGTCACTTTGATTAACATAAACTGTCAGTGGCCATGGCAGTTAGAGAAAGGTTTGTCTTTATTACCTGGAAACTCAGCAAGACAGTTGTTATTGCTTTGGTATAGCAGTAGGATGGAAAACTGATAGTCTGTAATGCCCTGTGTTAGGTGCTGTGTGAGCACAGAACACAAAGTCTGTTTCCATTTCCTGGTGCTTGGAGCAGAGGGCTCTAGTCTCCTTGGGCACAGACCATTTTCAGGCAGGCAATAGATATCCTCCACAAATGTTCAGGCAGGGCTCCTAAGAGCCTGTGCTGACTCCAGTGAAAATCCAGCTCAGTGTTAAGTAAATACTCTGGAGACACAGCCATATTGTTTCCACTTCTTCTTAGGCTTCCTTAGCACTAGGGATATCAGTGGGCAATAACATTATTCTATCCAGTAGTTTTTTTCTCCTTGTAGGATCTGTATCTCATTAATCTGTTGGCTGGAGAATCCTAGTAGATTAAGCCCACAAAAGTAAGTATGATAGTCTTGGTTTACAAGCTAAGCAATGTTCCCTAGCTAATCCTTTACTTTTTTTCTCCATCACTCGCTGAAATGGAGCTGCATGTAACTAGAAGGGAGCCATGTGGGAATAAAAGCATCCAAACAGTGAAACATGCTGCTGCTAGGGGCATGGAGGTTGGGCTGAAGGACCTAAACAAACCTCCTTTACTGTAGATAACAGACTGCCTATATTGCTGTGTGCATCCAACTCATTCATTTTCCAGCAGAGTTATGAATTTTCTGTCTGATACTCAATTTCTGTTGTTGCATAAAGGATTGAGGCAGAAAATCAAGACTAAGCCACACAGGTGAAGTTCCATTCACTGCTGGGATGTTTCTTCTGATGTGTAAGCATCCTCCAAAATTGATCCTCTATGCTTATCTAAGTCACATCTACTACTTCTAAACCCCCCTCCAGCCCCCACATTTAAATGTGAGAGTGATACCATTCTACAGTAAGAAATGTTTGCAGGTTGGGGGTTTCTTTGGCCTGCTTATACTTACTTGTTTGCTTCCTTATAATGTCATGGTTCTACTTGGAAATATGTTTGGCTACATGGGAAGAGTATCCATTGCAATTTATTCTTCCTGACCTTTTGTGAAACTAAAATAAATTGCTGTTTGGAAAGAAACCAGACACTCTCCTCTCTGTTCCTTTCAAAGAAATCTGACCTTACGGTTCTTTCTTGTGGAGACAGTAGAAGCTTCTTTGAGCCAGAGAAAAGGAAGCAAGAAAGGGTAAAATTTTCCTGTGCGGACATTTTTATTTTTCAGATATTCCTTGATGGACCTGGGGTTTTTCAAACCTTTTCTCCTATTGACAAGGCTGCTTTGCCTGCCATGCCTTATGCACTTAACTCCTTGTTGCTTTAACCGAATACCTGGCATCTCCTCAGCCACTGTGCATGTGCTCACTCTCCTGGAGCCCTGATGTGGCTGCTGCTGTTCCCCCTAATGCACAGCCAAAAAGGATGAGAAGCCATGCAGAGATTGGACAGAACTAATGAAGTAAGTGTCTGCAAGCCCCTCATGAATTCTTGCATGAATTCTTGGAGATGTTCTCCCAGCTGCAAGAGTCATGGGCTGGGAGTCGAGCTGCAAGTGCTGTACAGGTAGTGCATCGCAAATAGAGGAAATCAATTCTGCCAGCTGATGGGGGTCATCACTCTGGCACTTTTATGGCCTCGGTGATCACAGAGAGGCAAGCACTGAATCAGTTTGCAGCTGATGCTGCTCAGGGGAATTGCTGGAGCCTGGAGATTCAGGTGCTGTCAGTGTAGTCCCAGATAAGCTCTGGTGTCTTCTCTGGGCATCTGATTCCAGCTCCAGCTTTTCCTAAGGAGTGCTCAACTCTGTTCAGGGAAGAAAGTCAGCTGACTTACATATGTAATCTTTTCTTTTTTCAGACTAGGCATGTGTGTTTGGAAGAAAATGACAGGCTTAGGAGAGCAGTGACCATGACATTCTCAATCTTAACCATGTGCCTATGCTGTATCAAAGTCTGAGGCTCAAGGTTGTGTAAAGTATTTTTAAATTATTCCCTAAAATGAGTAAGTAATGAATTATCCTGCACATCGTTAGGGAAAACAGTGCCATTGGGGAAGATCAGGAAAAGTTTCTGACAATTCTTTGTAACAATGTAATACAATTTATCTGAAATTTGGGGAACAGTTAGGGGCAAAGGGAGAAACATCCCTCCCTTTGGTTAACCTTGCTCGGGAAATGTGAATCACTGAACTAAATAAAGTTTGTAAAAGATGCTCTGAAAATACTATGCTACGCCCTATAATTCAGCCAAGAATGAAGGCGGCGGGAAAAAAAACACATCAAAAGTCCCTGCTTTTTTTATATTGCTTCCTGGCACATTACTCTTCCCCCACTCCCCCCTCCCCATCCTCTTTCTGGTTTTGTTTTGTTTCATCTCTTTTTTTTTTTCCCCCCTTTCTTTTTAAAAAGAATCTTTTTCATTTTGTAAAGCTGGTACCAAACTTTAGCAACAATCTTGTTGTCTACAGATGACAACAATGAGAAATGCCAAAGGAAGAAAAGTGAGTCCTGTAGGGACCAGAGGACAACAAAGACAGTTTTCAACATTTTTATTAGGACCTCATGATGTACACATGAAAAAATAAATTCAGAATATGAACTGCTCTTCAGATGGTGCCGTTTAAATCTGGAGGATGTTAACATTCCTGCTGCATGACAAAGGTCCCCCACTCCCTGTGTTGATACGCATCCTGCTCAAAGGGGCAATAACATCTAAGGATGAACAGACTGGGCACCAAATCCTGCTTGAAGGCTACTTTCACAGACTTATCTTGGGATTACCTAGCATCCCCTTGCCAGGGTCAATTTGCCCTTGAGGGCTAGGCTGCCTATGTCTAGCTCTTTGCAGTGCTCCAGCTGTTTCACCATTTCCACACGTTTGGGTGTGTGCTTTGGCAGAGAGGATTATTAGTGGTAGAGGAGAAAAGGCAGCAGGAAAGTACCTGTCCCTGAAGGATGGAAGTGGGGGTTTTGGTGCTGTCTTGTGTAGTCAGGTGACATCATGGGGAAAGAGTGCAGACTGTTTGTATGGACAAATCCAACTGTGGTACCCCTGTGCTGGCCTGCATGGACACTGGGAGCTGGCACATTCAGGCATGCTCCAGAGGAACATCGTTCAGCTGAACCACACATGCACCCACCCTACTCTCCTAACTGAAGAAAGCAGCAAAAGAAACTGAACTGTCTTATTTTCCTGTCCTTTCTAAAAAGCCATGCTGCTGGGGGGACCACTGCTGCCCTGCCCTCTCCCTGGCCCTGATGGATGTCTTGTGGGTAGCTCAGAGGGCTTGGGACCTGGAGCTGTGCAGGGAGGTGGCAGCTCTCCCTGCCAGGGAGGCACAAAACCAGCTTGTCATCTGCCTTTCCATCTCTGTTGTGCTGCCTGACCCCTCGCCCCACCCCGTAAAAACAAACATGTGCAGCCCGACTTCCAGGTGCTTTTACTGGTTAAAGGCCTATTGGAGCAGATGCAGCCAGGGGAGGGCTGGGGATACAGCAGGATGGGAAGGGAAGGGAAGGGGGTTTTCTCCCCAGGCTGCCGAGCTCTGCAGCCACTGTTTAGCCCAAGGGCTGCACTAGCGTTCATGTGGCTCAGGCACTCCCTATGGAGCACTAATGACCTTTGGGTCCGGAGCTTCACTGTCCCCAGACCTGGTGCTTTTCCATCTGGTTCCTGCTATTCCTTTAAATCCCTGCTGGCTGTTTAATAGCAGTCAGGGAGTTTAAATGAAGCTGAGGTCACTTTGACTCACCAAATGTCACTGCTTCTAAACTGGAACCAGACTGAGTTGAGGGTTGTGTTTCTGCTGGGGGAACAATGACAAAGTGTCCCCTTGATTCTTTACCAGATGTTGATCACGAACCTACAGCCTGAGCTCAAGGTTTACTTTGTGTGAGGGTCAATCTCTGCAGTACATTTATGAATGTGCCCCTGAGTCGACTGCTCTTCTTTAGATGTGGGTTTTATGTCAAAATCCTTATATATTTTGTGGGAATTTTTTGGTTGTTTTTTTTGTGTGTGTACTCATTGTTTGTGTGTACCTGAAGTTGCCTGATGTCAGCCTTTGAATCACTCTGTGAGGAATATGTCTGAGCACTCAGTAGCCCAGCATGTGCAAAGAAACTTCTATATGTCTTTAAGGTCAGGGAAAGCTGAAAACAGATGATTTCTGACAATTGCTTGGCTTGCAGATCTGCTGGTAGCACCGAGATGCTGTGGCCAGTTAAGTACTACAGAAACAACCCCCAAGTCTGGCTGTGCTCCACTCTGTGGCTCTGGCTCCATTGTGCTGTCAAGGAGCAGAGCCTTATGCCAGGGGAGCTGCCTCAGAGACTGCTGAGCAGCAGGGCACTCCTCTTGGTCGGTGAAGAGAAGGCTTGAAGCTGCCCTTCAATGCAAAGCTTGAGTGCTTGGGTGAAATGCACTTCTTCTGCTGAAGAAGTGATTATGGTGCCCTTCTAACCCCTCACCCTTTATCTACTTTTTTCTACCTCTCTTCCTAAGAAAGTAATGGGGGGAAAGTTTGTGAGAGAATAGTGTTTGCTGATCTTGTGCAAAGCATGGTGACAAATGATGGCTGGGGAAGCATGACAAGGCATGTAAACTTGTGCTAATGGAAATCTGTGTGCCAGCTGAGTGTTTATTCAGGCCTGTCATTGTCAACAGAGACCCCTTTGCAAGTATTGTTTGTAGTAACAAGTGCACCATGAAGGAGAATGTGGCTTTGAATTCTATGTATTTGCCTCTTCGAAAGAAATAAAAGAAAAAAAAAGCAAAAAAAAGCCATTACCCCATTTTTACACGGGATAATGGTAGTAACTAAATACCTGTCTGTATGTCTGAATATTTTGGATTTAATCAGTCTATGTGTTATAAATCAAACTTCCTCTTAATTGCGTTGTTCTCATTGATACTGCTGAACAAGTGTAGATATCCAGCTTGTCACCTGCATTTTTTGATATCCCTGGCTGAAGCAGGATCAAAAAAAAGAAATGGACAGCAGTGTCCCAGTGTTTTTTCTCTGCAAAGTAAGAGGTAAAAAAGATTGTTGAGCAGACTGTCACACTTATTCTTGTGGCTAATCAAAAACTAATCAAAACTAATAAAAAAATAGAGAAAGTTCCTTTTGAATAGAATTCACTGATTTGCTGTTATTTAGACAAAATATATATGAATTCTTAAACATGGCATAAACAAAGCACTAAATCTTATTTCAAAACTGCATTAGAATGTACAGTACCCATTCTTTAGAAGAAGAGAAATATCCAAGGAGTTTTGCTGATCTTTGACTGAATTTATCATATATTTTTTTCTCTCTTTTTAAAAAATAAGAATATCCAGCTGTAAATTTTTGCCAACCTCTTGAACCTATACAGATACCATTGAGCTGGATACCAGTTGATTGAGACTGAGAGTTAAGAGAATCAGAAATAGGACTAGATAACTAGGGTAACAAACTTCATCTGCATTCAGCAATTTAGAATAGCATCCAAGGTTTGTCTGTTGGATCTCCTGAGTTGCATCACGGAGAAATGAGTATGTGATGGCACACACTGGAAATTTGGGATTGGTCTGCTTCTGATTCCACTCTGGTATTCTGAGACTCCTAATTTCATCATGCCTCTGTGTCTTTTACTTTAAAAACACAAAAAATCCACACTCAGCAGTGCTTTCTTCAAAAGATACTGTGAAATTTAATTGCTTTAAAATTCTCGAGGAGAGTTTTGGAGAGATCTCCTTGAAGATCTGCATCTACACAATGAAGCAGGGATTAGTTTAAATAGTGAACATGGCCAATGCAGTGATCTTTGAGCTGAGAGAGGAGTCCTGACACAAATGTTGTCTCTCATATTCTGGTTCACTGGTCTTCTACAGAGATTGCTGCTGTACCAGGGTGCCAGTAACGCCCCCTGCACATCTTGGTAGAGCTGATTTAGGGGCAGGCCCAGATGTGTCTGGCTCACCAGCCAGACCCTTCCCAAATGTAACTTAAATCCCAAAGCTGCAGCAGAAACTGTGGGAGGCAGTGCTGCAGTCTGTTGTATGAGATAAAGTTTTAATCTCTCCTGTTTCCCTTGGCACTCCTGCTGGTTGGGCGCACAGGAAAAGCATTCATGTCATTTATGCATCTGGCATTTTTGTGTAGCCTTGGGAGGACCCTGCTTACCAGGCTCTGCTCTCTAGCTCAATAGAAACAACACTCAGTTTGTGAGCCTCTCAAGAGCTTAAGTCCCTCTTACTTGGAAAAAAATATCTGCATCAGGTCTTAAGGTCCTCTGCAGCTAAGCTTTTAGGGTTAGCTGTTGAAGTAATCTAGGTGGTAAAGTATAAAAATCTGCTCCTGGAAAGAAGTGGAAATAGAAAGAAATAATACATTTGAGTACATTGGGGAGAGAATGTGCAAAGCAATTTAGGCCAGAGCAGTTTAAGCGTTGAACAGTGGTGGAAGATTTGCTGTCAAGTATTTCCATTTTTTCTTTATCAACTGGAGAAGTGAGCAAATTTCTGGCATTCAGTTCATAAAGTACCAGACCTCTGCAGACAATGACAAACTCTTTCAGATGCTACTGACTCCAGAATCTAAACTCCACCAGCTTCATCTGTGCTTAAATATTGGACCTGCTAGTAATGTGCTTGACAATGTTTTCTGGCCAGAGCAGGCAGCATTTAATTGGTTGATACATGCTTACACTGGATAGAAACTAACCCCTTGTTAGAAAAAGCCATACATGAACATAGTTGTGACAAAGAGCCTGGACTCAAAGAAAGACTGTAGTTTAAGCCATCTAAACAAAATCTCTTGTTTACTTTTGCTTTCATCAGGAGGTATCTTTGAATTTTTACAATGAAGTATCTTGCCAAGGTCCCCTGGTTTCCATGACTCAGAGCTGTGGGTCAGCAAGCAGCATAAATGCACCAGCATTGCTCCCTCCTGATGCCAGCCAGCCTGCCCTGACAAAGGTATGCTGTCAGGGTGCATTATTCCCTGAGTGTGCCTCCAAATGTCCTGTGTTTTCAAATGGCCCAGTGATGGAGAGACAGAGAAACCTCACCTGGGGACCTGGACATGGCTCTCAGTTATGCTGCAGGGATACCCTTGTAAGCACAGCCTTGGCTCCCTACTCTTGCTCTGCAGCATTCCTTGAGCTGCTTTGACAGTCCAGAAGAATAGAACATTTCAAGACACCTTCAGTAGCCAAGAACATTGCTACTGAAAGCCCAGTTTTATTAAGAACCTTTGAAATTCCCAGGCTAAAAACAGATTTGCTTTTCTAAAGGTGTTTCTGCTGAAAGGTCAATTTTGTATTAGTTACCATCCAGGAGAGAAATTATGTCATCGGTGTACAGCTAGTAATTTGTCTCTAGAAGGGTTAAAGAAAAGAAAACTCTGAGTCATTAGAAAGAAATAATTCCTTTATTTGAAGCACACATGAAACAGGAGTCCGGATGGCAAAGGAACAAAGCCTCATTCTTTCATGTGCATTTGCTGAACGCCTTGGTGTCTTAGATAAAGGACAAGTATCTACTAGTGGATTAACATTATGAAAAAGTCAGGATTAAAAAAAAATAAATAATTCTCAGCAAGGCTGTGTAATTGAAACTCCATAGCAGTTCAAAAGCTTAGGCCAGTAAGCTCCTGGCCACCAGCTAATTCATGTATTTTATGACAAGAAGGCAGAATGCTAATTAACAGAACAGCATATGGAGGGGGAGAATGAGAGGGCTGCATGGATATTCAGTGACAACCATCTGAACTTCAGAGGCAGTACAGAGGGCTATTAATGCACTCCCTTGTCCTGTCTGAGAGTGCTGACCTCACTTCTAATCCTGCCCCTCCAGGGTACTTAATTTCCAGCATTGCTCAACCCAGTCAGGCCTGTTTAACAGTTTCTTTTCTGAGTTAGTCTCTTTGAAGAGGCCCTATTTTCTGTTCAGGGACATGAAAGAGATACTGATGTTGATTATCAAAGGCGCATGTGCTCCAAACCACCAAGCGTCTAATGCCCAGGGGAGGTAATATTATCTCTGCCTTCAACATTTACATCCTCCAGCCAAGAAAGATGTGGTGGTTAACTAGCACATCTCTTTTCCTTCCTACTAATTTTACATGAGCTATTATTCAGAGGGGAAAATTAACTAATTCTTCAGCTTGTAGGTCATGCTAGGGCAGCGCTCTCATCTAGATTAAAAGGACTGTGGACGGGTGCAAAGTCAGCTGTGCTGTTCCTTGGAGCCAGACAGGTTTATGCACGGTCTTTTTGCTACATTGCACCAATGAAATTTCACTACAAGTCTGTCCAGTGACTGCAAACCTCAGCCCAACTGCACAGCTGGAGGGCTGGCTACCCCCACCTACTCCTGCTTCTAGGAGGAGTCTGCTCCACCTACCAGCTGCCAGGGTAAAGATCAATCAACATCTGCCTGCTCACTGTGAAAGGGGAAAAAAAATCTCTCCTGAAGAAGGAGTTCTTGGGTATTTGCCTTCTGATGAAGAGGGAAGGCCTCTCTACCAAGCAGTCATAATTGTCTGAGCTTTTAACACAAAAACCCTTGAAATTCCACTGTGGGCAGGTGGAGCTCAGAGGCAAAAAAAGGGGAGGATATTGCTGCCTTAAATAAAGATATTGCTCAGGCAATTTTTTATTTATTTTTTATTTCTTTTTTATTTCTTTCTATAATGTTTCCCTACTCACCAGCTGAGGAACTTTAATGCAGGGCAGCAGAGAGAGCTGTGGCTCAGCATTATTGCATAAAGCACTGGCAAGTGACACCACTGCTGAAACTCATCTCCTGAAGCCAAAGCAATCATGCATGGGCAGCAGCAGATCCTCTCTGATGAAATGATTCATTGTCTTTGTCCCATCATGACCCTCACCGTGCAGCAGCTATACTGGACATGCATGTAGATATCATGTATTCTGCTATGGATTCTGGGGTCTGAACTCCTTGACGCAAGAGGTCTCCTTCAGCTTTGTGTCAAGTAAGATTACACAAAACCAGAGAGTTTTTTCTTGAATGGGTATTGAATCCTAACCTCTCACCTTGTGTTTCTCTGCATAACTTCCCCCCCATCACTCTTAAGGTATGTTCTGGCTTCCCAGATGACAAAAATAAGCAATCTCAGAATGCTGGAGGAAGCTGTTTAGCTGAAGTTTAGCTGGATCAGCTTTTTGTCCATTTTAATATCTTAGAAAGAATATTGCATTTGCTGAATTTTTTTATTTCAAAAATGCACACAAATCCATACTAAGGGATTTCAAGATACTGTGGGCACTGATAATGAAAACAATGCAGATATGGTCTTAATTATAACTTAGTTTTGAATTTTTATCTGTGATGACATTTTGAACTAAGGAGCTTTCAGTTGACAAGAATGGGTCATATAAGCATCTAGACAAATTTATTGCAATTTAAGTAGGTCAGGTACTCTCTCTTTTGAGCTGAATACTAAAAAGTCTGGTGGCAGGTATCTAATCTCTTTTCAGTGAAATATGGCCATGTGTGTTTTTAAAAAAATTACAAATATATTTATATATTACAAATATTTATAAAATTTACAAATATACAAATATTTTACAAATTTGCAAATATATATTTAAAAATTATAAAAATTTACACTGACTAAACACTTAGAAATGTGTTGTTTGAACAGTGTCTGAAAGCAGAATGAACATGAGTTCCTCCACTACCAATGGATCCATTGCGGGCAGCTGCCATCTGTTTGTCTTTTGGGTTTTTCTTTTATAAGGATGTAAATTCATGTGCAATAATATCTCATGTAATTATTGCAGCGCAGCACACGTGAAGGACTTCTGGCAATAGGACTATCTGATCTGCACGTGTTCTTGCTGCAGTGCCAAGCCTGGGGAAGTTTTTCTGCTGCCTATTTGTGGACCTGCCCTTCCTACAAGCAAACCTTAGACACTCATTCATTCTAATGAATGTAAGAGCTGATATCAAGTACTTTTTAGGTTTCTCACAAAAATTATTTTGACTGAAAGAACAATACTTAGGTCAAGGCTTTCAAGCCTTTGCTATGTTTTTGCTTTTGTCCTTTATCTGGCATGCACAATACAGATAAAAGCCTCCTTTGGCACTCTTATGTGGTTTTCACTCCATATTGCTACCAGCTAATGAGTAATCCCTTCACTACTGAATTGCTAATGAGTTTCTGCTAGGAAACACAGAAATAACATGTAGAAGCAAATGTCCATGATGTGCCTTCAAAAAGTGCTTGGATTCGGTCTTTCAGAAGAGAATTTAGCAGTGTTTTCCTCAGTCTTAATTAATCCCAGAATGAGAAAGCACCGGGCTGTGTTCAGACAGTTACGTTCTGATGAAGACTGACTTTATTCAATAGTGTGTCTGCACACAATAATACATTTTGTGATGATTTGGCTTATTCTGCCAACACTTAGCTCTGGAACAAAGGACAATGGCAGCAGTGTATGAAAACGTGTGTAAAAGTCCTTTACTGATTAAATCTACACTGGACAGATCAAAAAAACAGGATACTTCACACAGAAGATAATAAAAAAAAAAATTATGATTGCAGTTTTATCTTGATTTGGAAACCAAGTGTTCTGGCTCATCACCAGAATCAGACTTCTGCTCTTTTATGCTTCAGCCTCTGGAAAGTCCAGCTTTGGACTGAGGCCACTGGGTAATAATTGGAGGCTGCCATTGATCCAGAAAACAGGAGGAGCTGACACAATGGCAGGGCTAGATGTAACCAGACTAAATGAACCTCTGTTCCTCAATCGTGACTTGGAGGGAGCCACGGAAAGAGCTAGCAGATAGTCCAGTCTCATGCTGAAATCAGGGCAGGCTGAGATGAATATCAAATGTTGGCTTTAAGCTGGGTGATGTGTTTTCCCAAAAATCCCATTTCTCACTAAGAGCATTGGTCTTTGTTGTAGGATGTTCTTGCATTTCAAACATTTCTTGTTCCAAGGCAAGTAATTTTACCTTATTTTAATTTCATATGTTACAAGTAATACTTATATATTTTCTGATCTACCTTATTCCACGTCTGTCCTCCTGTATATATAAACTCTGAATACTTCATGTAACAACAACAACAACAACAACAAAATTGAATGCTTTAGCAATTTATCTTGCTTTGGTTATTTTAGACTAGCTGTGAACTAATCTTTTAATATATTTAGCTCTTACATTGGCAGTGGCAGAACTATAATGAAAAAGGCTACATTTGCAGCAGGATTGCCAACAACATATGTGTTTGCTCTTGTCATTTGACATAAAATTAAGAATTTTTACAATAGGCAAGCTGTGCAGCTCTGATTAGCTATATCCAGTTATCTCAAATAATCTTCTGCATTAAGCCTGTTTAGAAAATTGAGACTTTTAAGAGGAGGTTGCTAGTTTCCAGGCCTGTAGCTTCATAGGAGTGGAACTCAATAACACACTAGCATTTCCATTTCAATGACACCAGTACCATTTTGTTGGGATCTTCTTGTGTCTTATGGGGTAGTTTTTCTGAAACTGTTTAATTTTGTTTCCTTCAATTTGAACACTCAGCTCCTGATCTCAGAACCACTGGAATCCATCGATCTTTGACCACATCCCTCAGGTATAATTTGGTCTATGCCAGCCTGATGTGATAGGCTACAAAATAACTACATGAATACTATGCAGACCAAACTTACTTAAAGGCTGTTAGTAATGCGGCATTTCTAATATATTATATACTTACCACAGTTAGACTAATATGGTCAAAATAACTCCACTTTTTAATAACTTGTCATAAATGCCCTGGGCTTGGCTGTGATAGAGTTAATTTTCTTCTTAGCAGTTGGTACTATGTGTTTTGGATTTAGTATGAGAATAATGTTGATAACACACTGATGTTTTAGATGTTGCTAAGTAGTGCTTACTCTAAATCAAGGACTTCCCAGTGCCTCATGCTCTGCCATGGCCAAAAGAGCTGACCTGAACTAGCTAAAGTGATATTCTATGCCAGAGAATGTCATGCTTAATCTATAAACTGGGAGGATTTGACAGGAAGCCACCAATCACTGCTTGGGGATGGACTGGGTATTGATCAGTGGCTAGGGAACAACTGTATTGTGCATCACTTGTCTTTCTTGGGTTTTATCCTCTCTCTGTCACTTTTTCATTACAGTTATTATTATTGTTATTACTATTATCATTAGTATTAGTATATTATTTTTTGTTTGAATTATTAGCATTTTCTTATCTCAACTCACTTTTTTTTCCGATCCTACTCCCCACTGGGCAGCGGGTGTGTGAGCCAGCAGCTTCATGGCTGCTTAGTTGATAGCTGGGGTTAAACCACCACAAAGCAGTATATAGGTTTTTCCACTGATGCAATTTCCACTACGAAGTTGAGCCTGTTGGCCAATTTTTGATCACTTAAGTGTCTCTGAACCAGCTGATTAATTATTACCACTGCCAACACTATCCATTTTGCCAGTGGGCTGTGTAGCTGTGAGCAATTAGAGAGGACATTCAGGCAGAGTATGATCTTCCCTAGAATGAACTAATGTTTTGTGAAAGCTCTGTGTCAATTTTTTTCCTTCTCCACTCCCATTTCATATAATTCTTGAGCTCAAAGGACAACCAAACTATGGGCTCTATTCATCTTTTTCATTATAGCCTTGCCAGTGACCAGCACCCTGGAAAGTGTCTTGTGTAGTTTATGGGAATGTAATGGTGCTTAAAGAAGTCACAGTATTTTATCCTGATGATGTTGGTTCTCTGTGTTGTGAAATTTTGCTGTTGATCTGCTCAGTATTATTAAACAATGCTCAATTCTTTTATACTCTGGAAGGGACAGTAAATGGGTTTGTTTTCTTAGTACTTTGAATTGCTATAAGAAGTGCTGGGGGCAAGTCCAGTCTCAGAGAACATTCATCCACTGTATTCTCATGTGCTAACTTCACAACTGTTAAGAACATTTATGCTACTCAATAGCCGTTGTTACCTTAAAATAAGGTAGGCAGTTTCCTCCACATTCCCTCCTGAGGCCAGAATTTTCCCCATATTGTTCATATGATAGTAATAATCCATCAAAATGAATTTCAATTATAGCATTGCATTTTGCTGCTCTCTTTTTCATGCCAAGCCTTCCTGCAGAATTCTGTCAGTTTCTTTTATAGGATTTATTCCCCCAATTATACTTAAGAAGATGGTTTTAATGTTCCATACTAAAAAAATCATTATTTTTCTGAGGCCACTTTCCCTGTCCATTTATTGCCAGAGAAAGATACACAAAAGCATTATATAATTTATTTACCATTGGAACTGATCTGGATAGTCCTTCTCCTTCCATTACACTGCTCATCTGAGCTCAGTAGCCATCAGAGAAACGCTGGTGGTCTTGACCATGAATTGCTATGTTTTTCCAGTTGACAGCTTTTGAGTGGAGGCACAGGTGGCCCAATACCTCTTTTTCTGGGCAGAGTTTTTACATGCAAAGCAACAAATGCAACCTGTGGTTGAAGAGTAACATAACCATTCTTAGTTATTTCATCCTTACAGAAACATCTTTCAAAGTGGCTGTTCTGTACAAGACAACACTTGGATGGTTTCAAATGGATCTGTTACCGTCATTCTGATTATGGCACAGCTGAGGGCTTTGATCAGCACAGTAGGCAAAAAGGCTGCTGGCAGAATGGAAGAGTAATTTTTTAAAAAAGTGCTCCAAAAAGAAAAAGCTGCAAATCCAATTTTAATCTTCTAAGCCCTGAGCTCCCCTCAATAATTCCCAGTTATGACCACACATCTTGAAGAAATGCACATGATGCAGTGTGACCCCAAGCAAGGAGGGGGAGGCAACTAGTTCCTGCTAAACCCTGCACATACTAAACATCTTCTGGTGTTCCCATGTGTGTTAAACCACCATAAAACTCCTAGGGAAGAAAGGGATGTCATTCATGTAATTCTGCCCATAACCTAAACCAGTATCTGGCCCTGGTAATGAAAACATTTGCCCACTATGAGCTGCAGAGTGGCTTTTCCTGCTGGGTCTTGAATTGTGAGGCTAGAGCAAAGCTATACCATTGTGGGAGCAGAGCTGAGGAGTTTCTGCTACACATTGCCTGCTGTTTCTCCAGGGTAGGGAGGATCAAGCCCTAACCCCAGTGGAAGAAAGTCAGTGGAGCTTCTCTTATGGTGGGTCTGCCCAACAGCACGAGGCAGAAGAGCATCTTCTGTAGAATCAGCTTTCTCACAAGCCACCAGGCTATTTGTCAGGCTTCTCCTATTGGTTTTATTCTGCCTGTGACCACATCTCACTTGCCATTTCAAAGAAAATGCAGTCCTCTTCCTGGGACAAGTACTAATCCTGCAATGCTCCACAGCCTGCTTGCTGCTGCAGAAAGCCTTCCCTGACTCAGCGACTCAGCAGCAGCCAGGGCTTTGTGGGTGACCACTCACACAACAACCACTCCCTGCAGCTGCCTCAGGGCTTATCTGCTTGCTTTCGGCGGAAACAAGCGTCAAGTTAAAGTAGCCTCTGCTCAGTCCCCAAATTCACATGGAGGAAATCATGAGAAGCAGCCTGGCCTGTGGAATGTGCCTATGGCATGTGCTTGCATTTGCTAGCATGACAACAGAGGCTTTGAAACACTTTGGGGGCAGTGAGGTAGGAGGCATTCACACCTGTGCTCCTGCTGCACTTTTTTGGTCAAGAAAGATTTCATCACAGAGAACATAACAGAGCAAGAGAAAGCACCAGTCCTTTCAAGCAGTTTTGCAATACATTCATGTGATTCTTAGCGAGGACTCATCTCCTTTTGCAATCCCCATTGCATTACATTTGACTTTGCTGATGGCACAAGGAGCACCTTTTGTGAGCTGGCAAGCAACCCAACGTTGTGGCTTGAAAATCTTCACAGGTGCCTTCATGCTCCTCCTCTCCCCTCCTCCATCTGCCTGAGGGGATTAGGGCCAGGCAGGGAGGGAGGGAGGTGGAAATGATCTTGAAGAAGGGAGGAAGCACAGCTGAAGAAGGCAGAGCTGGAAACCTGGCATGAGAAAGGGGAATATGAAGGCAGAAATAGCAGGGTCAAACAGAAGTGTTTTGAGAAAGGAGAGAGGAAGGAGGTAGAAATAATAAGTCATCCTTTCTAGTCTGCAGGTTTCCCAGGCCAGGAACCTTACCTGTCTCTGTGATTGCATGCTGTCCTTCTCAGGTATTCTGAGAACTGCTGTGCCATGTAGACTTCTGAGCATGGTGTTAGGAATCAAGGGGCTGCAGGGTGCAGCAGTACTTGGTAGTTTCTCTTTGCTAGAGACAGGATGAGATGCAGATGTTATGCAAAGTCCTTCACATTTCTTGACCTGTTAAGAGCTTTCTCTCAGGTAAAAGCTGTTGCCTACAGCTAAGATATGGAAAGACAGTATGAGTGTGTCCTTCGGAAACAGAGCTTAATAATTATAGAGGAAAGGAAAATAAACATCATAAAATGAGATAATGTGTGTCACAGATCACCTTAAAAATCCTGTGCTGAGTTGCTAATGGCATTGTTTTTCTGAGGGCAGTTCGTGACCTTCACTGATCATAGCCTTTGTCCTCAGTCTCCTTCCGAAATTTATGTATATATTCCTGCTCTGTATTCAAGCTGAATGAACGAGTGAATGAATGAATGAATGAAATAAATAGTTAATATGTGGCATGAAATACTAACCTAAAATTTTCATAAATGTATTCCAGTCTATAACTGTCCAATTAAGAAACTGCAGCAGCTTTACAAATCAAGTGACACTAGACTTGGGGAAGCCAAGTGATCAAAGTTATGGCCAAGCCATAGTGAAACAAGCCAAAAAATCAGACATCATCCAACAAGGCTGACTAAATATGTAAAGTATGAAAAAAAAAAGAAAATACGTAATAGATATGCAAGATCACTGTGGCCACCAGGAAAAGGTGCCAAAATATCCCTGCTGGCTTTGGTTCTCTTAGCCTGGATGTACATGTGGATGCTGAGCTGAGACCAAATGAAGCATCAAGCATGAGCCTGGCCTGCCTCCTTCATTGGCTCAACAGCTCATTCTTGACAGACTGTGTGAGCTGGCTTCACTATGGAGATTGGCTTGTCCATAAGGAAAAAAGCAGGAAAGCCTGACCTGATCTCCCCTCAGTGCCCATGAAATGAGGCCATCTTTCAAGGTTTCATCAAGATCGCTCCCACAGATGTTATAACACTAATTTCTGTTTCTGGCTTTTAGCTGTGATCTGATTCCTGAGAGCTAATGCTCCTGAAAGCAGCCAGGTCTGCTTTCATTTGTGGTTCTTTCTCCCCTATGAAAACATCATAGCTTTAGAAAGGTCTGGAATGTATGGTGAATGCTTCCCAAGGCCAAACATACTCCAAATATCACATTGACGCAGAGGTGTTTCATAAGGGTTTTTAATTTCTTTAATGAGATTCTTCATCAAGGTCTGTAGATGGCAGTAGGTTGGTTTTCTTTGAGATATTTTGCTTAAATACTTACGCAGTAGGGCATGTGTTTTTCTCTACACAAACACGGATCCTCTGCAGGGTCAACCTGCACTGAAAGTGGTAACTACATGCCATTCTCCAATGATTTGGGTGAAGGGTTGGGGGGCTACTCAGGGTATTTGATTACTGTATACAAAACTATTGAGCAAGTGCTTAACCACGGATACCAACAAGTAAAGAAAATTTCCTATATATCAACAGTAAAGCTGAAAGACAACAGTACAATATATCAGCTTTTGATATTTACCTGTCTCTGGAGTCTCAAGATCAGCTTTGTGCTCCTTATATTTACAAAGCCTTTTGGCAAGAGAGACAAGTGACTTCGAAGTAGATAAGAAAAGTAAAAAAATACCTGAATCAGCAGTGAAAACTCTATGGAGCCTTTCTATTGCCACCAGTGGCTTTTTGGACCAAGCCTTTCCTGAATTAAAAGTTAGTCAGAGACACAATGCTTGGCTCAGAATATGCACTTAAAAAAAAGAAAAAGGTATTCATTTAGATTTGATGCTGATATGCAAAACAAATGTTAAAATTATTAAGATTACTTATGTGATAATTGTTTTTCTTCAGGGCAAAACAGTAATTTGAAGAAACCAGAACCATGACTGATCTTTTGGTTTTTAATTACCTTTATAGATACACAATTGCATATTTGGCTCTGGCAATTTAAATGATTCTATTTGCTTTTCTTTGTGCATGTTGTCTGTAATTATGGCATCTGAGCACAGAAGATGCTCTGTTGTTTTTCTGTGAGACCAAAAGGATGAGAGAGCCTGTGGTTTAGTTGCTGGATAATTTCAAAGGCATTTTGAATACAACAAAATTCCTGAGGAATTGCATGCTTTGTTGAGTTACTTTTATATTTTTATTATATTTTTTCTTTTTCTCTTTTTTTTTTTTTTTTTTTTTTAATGTGTTCATAAGGGTGTGGAGTGGGAGGAGAGATGACAAGACCATATGGGCTTATTTACTACTCACAGAGGACTTCAAGCATTTCTGTGCCTGCTCTAAGTATTGTGGAATGTTGCTAACAATTGTAAATAATTTTATGCTTATTTTGCAATGTGCTTGAACTGCTCGACTGAAACCCTTGGTTGTTCAGCTATTGTCATGAATGGATGGAAACTGAGATCTTAAACAAAAATGTGATGCTGAAGTATACTTCCCCTTTCTTAAATCTGCAGATAGGTTCATTGGTGCCCTCCTCTGATTTTTGGAAAGCAAAGGGCTGGATGAGAAGGATTGGTCAAAACATGAAGATTATGACTAAGGACAGAAAATTCAGCATGATTGTATCATATTTTTATTTCCCCTGTACGAAGGACAGAGAACTTTTTTCTGTGATCTGTCTCTGCACAAAATACTCATAGCATATAGTAAATTTGTCCACTGGCATACTTGCTCATATATGTTGGGTTTTATTTGTTTAACTGGAAAGGTCCCTTTGCAGCATTCTGGCATAGTAAAACAGCTCCAACAGAGACATAATTTTCAAGGACTCTTGTCTGATGTCTAGACTTCTATCAAGCACACGCATACACACTCTTGTATGTAAGAGAGGTGCAATGGGCTACAACCTTGCCCATTTGGCAGAAGAGGACTCTTTTCCATAAAACAAAGGGTTACATGTGCTGCTTTCAGCCAGTGGAATAAACTCCCCCAGGAGCTGAGGTCCTGCACAGACTTAGCACTGTCTGCCTGCCTGCTGCAAGTGCAAAGTGACTTCCTCAGCCTCGTCTTCTTAGTAGAGATATATATCAACATACAAAACCACAATTTAAAGTAACCCCTGAGAAATAATACAACCCAACAAAGTTCACTGTTCATGCCTGAGGAATGGTGAACAAACCAATGATATGGGCCAAATCTTAATCACATGGGAAGCTTTCAGCAACTACTCAAAAGCTATGGTAAGGTGCA
This sequence comes from Pseudopodoces humilis, assembly GCF_049639895.1. Taxonomy (NCBI): domain Eukaryota; kingdom Metazoa; phylum Chordata; class Aves; order Passeriformes; family Paridae; genus Pseudopodoces; species Pseudopodoces humilis. The sequence goes on from NC_142200.1 coordinate 51,211,687, forward strand.
ATATTGGTACATGAACACAACCAGAGGGAATATTCCCTGCTGCCTTCTTGATGACAGTAAGCTAAGCTTTTGGTCAGGACTGAGGCCTTTCTTTGCCAGAATCTCCATCTTACATGCTATAATTTTGGTTACATACTTAATTTTATAATACACACCTCTCCTTTGCTTTCATGATTATCAAATGGGATATAAATGAAGGCAAGGGCACACCTCCAGTTTTCTCTTGTGAGCTATGAAGGTCTGGTCCCAGAACTGAGTTAAACTGAGTCAGACATGAGCATCATTAACCTTGCTATCAGTCATGAGCAATTCCATGGGATCAGTTGTGGATGCTGATTCTTCAAGAAATTTGTTTCTACAGAAGGATTTTTAGTTTCTCTTACCTTTTCACCTGGACCTTGCTGTGTACTTTGAGGGACACTATACCTGAAGAAAAGAAAGTGAGATGTACAGCCTAGAGCTATCATACTACCATTTTTACCCTACACTTTGTCTCCCCTGATATTTTTTCAATTTAGGGATTTTCAGGAGCATTCAAAATTCTGAGGAGACATTTGAAAACCCTGAGACAACACAGAGAAAGAAGTGATAAAGGGAAGTGCAGTGCAGCCACAGACTGCACTTATTTCTCCCTGAAGGCGCCTCTTTGGTGCGGCAGCAGGTGGAGAGCCCCAGGCAGACGGAGCTGGGTGGAGATGCTCTAGAAAATACATCAGGGGATGAGTGAGGCTGGGGTGCCAGCCTTCTCCAGAGCCAGAGACAGGGGAAACACCTTGAGGGAAAGATGGGATTTTTCCCTGTGTTGTACCTCAGTAGTATCTGGCTCTGTGTTATCAGTGAAGCTTCAGATAGCTTATCTTTTGCCTGCATATGTATGTATTTTTCCTCCTTGCCAGCCCAACATTTCTTCATTTCAATGTGTGAATAATAATCCCCTGAGTAGATATGGGTAATATAAAAGCATACTAAAATTCCCAAATACTCGGGGAAAGATCTTATCTTTTGTTACATGGAAAGATGTCTGCAGTCTGGCTTCAATAAAGGAATAACTTAAAAGGCAGAAAAATAAGCAGCAGAACATCAGCTCTCACTTCAGTGTGTAAACTTTGGAAAGGCCACCTGTCAGATCCCTGGTGGAAAGCCGCATTTTGTTTGGCATCTGGCTGATTGCCATGATGAAATGTTGAAGTGTTTGGAAACCTGTGGAACTTTCTTCAAAAGGCACACTTCCCCTCCCCCTTTCTCTAAATAATTAAATCTTAAATGTTCTGGCTTGCAGTTAGGAAAAGATAAAACACAACGGCAGGATTCTTTCAGACACACTAACTAATAATGTGGGGGCCTTTCGTGCTATTTATTTTAGCTTTCCCCACATGAATTACAAAAGAAATTGCCTCAATGTCACCTTAACTTTTCATCCCAGGCAGTCACTGATTCTGATCTTGCTAACAGTGAAGTAAATCTGAAGTAACTCTGCTGTAATCTGACCTACTCGCAGAGGGCTGCCTATTTATTGCAGTGCGAAATTGGCGTGTGAGCACAACTGTGATCTTATGAGTCTTATCCTGTCAAGAAGTGTATCAGTCACTAGAAGCTACTCCAGATTTGGGAGGCTCACAAACCAATCCTGATTTAGCCATTGTGACTGAAAACAGAATGAGACCCACAAATGTCTTCTGGGTGACATCTTGTCTTGTGAAAAGATAAGAATTTCACGTGAAGTCTGTTTGATGGCAGGCATATTTTGCTCTGATCACTCATTTCGACTGTTTTTCCCAGCAATACATTGTGTTTCAGGGTCCTGCTGGAAGCAGTAGTTTCATGATTCCAGCACTTTTAGGAATTCAAGGCTCCAGATTTACACCATCTGTTGTTTGAAGATAAAAGTAAAGACACTATTGTTAGTGGCTAGTTCTTTTTGTAATTGCTGTTCTTTTAAGCAGCAGACATTACAAAGTTACTCTTTTCCCAGTAGATGTATATGGGACTGCTGGCAAAAGGATATGTTCTCTTGAGAAGCTGAACCCAAATTTTCTTATAGTTTCGTGAGCTATTTAAGAAAAAGAAAAAAAAAATTGGTTTTGTTCCCTGAAGTTTCTTATTGGCTTTAGTGCTCACAGGTACTAGAGAATGGAGTGCCTGTAGTCACCCTTGGCCTTGATGCACAGACTGGGCTGCCAACATTCAGCCTTCTCCACTGTGTCCCACCAACATATCTTAAAGTAAAGCATGAGAAGTCAGTCTGCAGTGTTTCTGCCAGAATGGTAGTGCCTATGGATGAAACAGTGTTCTGCTGAAATACTCCCCACTGTTTTCCAGCATGTGTTATGCACACCATATAAGAGGGCAAGTGCTGGTTCTTCTGGGGATCTGACTCTTTGTCTTGTGTATGGAAGTTGGAAGAGTGCAGGGACAAGTCAGCTCGGTGATCTTGTTTTGCATGCTGGTTAGTAGACCTAAAGAGGGAAATGAATTTGCCACAGGTAAAGGAGCACAGGCAGGACCAGGAACAAGACTGTAACTGTCTGGTTCTCTCTGCACAGGTCTGGCAGCGTTTTGGCCTAACCTCGAAAAAAGCCTTTCTAAGGCTTCCATACTCTGCCCAGCTACAGCTGGAATTAGCAGAGGACAAAGACCAAGAGGCATTTTAGGTGCAAGCACACTGTTTAGACAATAAGGCAGTTTAGGTTACCCTATAGCTGTGCTGTGCTTGTTAGCCTCAGGGCAAAGAGCAGCTGAGCAGAGATGGCTCACTTCACTCACTGCACTCTGATCTACCCTTGGGAGAAGCCCAGCACCCTGTGACTTGATATCTGTTACAGGGTCACTTTTGAGATATATGATGAATTTCCTACTGATTGCCAAGAGGTACAACTCAGGTTTGCTGCCATTATCCCTTGACTCTGGCACAATGTAGTTTATTAACAGTATCACTATTAATTGAGACACAGGCAATTGAAGATACAGGTAATCAGAGGGCAGTCACCAAATTCAGCTTGCAGGAAGTGGTGTTGTCTTTACTGATACATGTTGAATTTCATCCAGGGATTTTGGGGTTCATAACAACCCCAAAATTCCCTGTCTCACATCTTTTGATGAAAATCTGGAGGTTTTATATTTAAATCCAACTCCTGAGTATTTTTTTCTGTGATTTTAGTGAGCACAGTAGTTAAAAGAGGAGTTTTGTGCAAATAAGAAGTGAGAAATCCTCTAGGACAGGACTGGTCCTCAATATTTCAAAACTAGTGACAGTATCATTATTTTAAATAAAGCAGCATAAAAATATGGGTCCAACATTTAAAAGATTTTAATTCTTTTTGCATGACAAAACTAAATCAAAAGAAAAAAAATGTATATATCTATTAATCACTCTTTTGATGTATTACAAAATACAAAAAAACACTGGGATTCAGAAAACACTTAAAAAGGTTTCACTTTAGTAAAACTTCTAGCCACATCCTGGCATCCTGACTTAGGCAAACACAGCGAGAGGCTTATGAGAAGCTTCTTTAAGTTAGGCTTGGGTTAATCTAAAATTTCCGAAAATAAGTGCATAAATGGCTCCTAAGTGGAACCAAAGGCTAAGTAGTTGCTGGTCACATTACTTCATGTTGTCTCAGGGCAATCACAAGCACGAACACAGGCTGGGAGAAGAATGGAATGAGAACAGACCTGAGAAGAAAGACTTCACAGAATCACAGAATCGTTAGGGTTGGAAGGGACCTCTAGAGTTCATCTGGTCTAAACCCCCCTGCTAAGGCAGGGTCACCTAGAGCAGGTTACACTGGCTGGGTTTTGAATGTTTCCAGAAAGGGAAACTTCATGACCTCCCTGGGCAGCCTGTTCCAGTGCTCTGCCATCCTCAGCATATAAAAGTTCCTCTTCATGTTGAGGTGAAACTTGGTTTCTAGTTTATGGCCATTACTCCTTGTCCTGTCACTGGGCACCACTGAAAAGTGTCTGACACCACCCTCTTGGCACCCGCCTTTGAGATATTTATACATCTTTCTTGTACCAAAGGAGCCCAGAACTGGACACAGCACTGCAGAGCTTATACAAAGATTAAGAGACATCCCAATCTCCAATAGCTAGCCTTCAGGGGAATTATACTGCAACCATGTTGGGTGAAAAGCTGACAGCTTAAAGGACTTCTTCCTGGTTTAAGATCTGGGCACAAGCCCTGTATCATGGACCCCGAAGCCTGCCCCTTGGTGAAAAGAAAAGCTAAAACCCCTTAGAAGCTGTGTAAGGGTATTTTCAAATATTTTTTTCTCCAGAGCCTCTTCCTGTGGGTTTAAACTACAATGGGGATAGTTCAGACCACTGTAAATGTTGATACAATTGAAGGAAAACAAGAATCCAGTTTGCCCTTTCCTGTTGAAGAGTAATTTCTTCACTCTGAAAGTGATGACTGAGGCCTGATCCAAAGAAATCCTGAATGCTCAGCAATTCATGTTAAGGAGCAAAACAAAACCAAAAATCCCCCTTTTATTCTGCATTGCGTTTTGGTAACTTTTCAAGATGTTGTCATCTGGTGACAACAAAGACCTCATATCTCCTTTCAAAAGCCTTCCTTTTGACCTTGTACTAATTAGAGTACATTTAAAAACAATTGCAAATTAAAATGCAGAATAATATCTCTGTTAGCTATTTCTAAAAATAATGAATGCCACAAAGAAATATCAAGACAACAGCTTTGCATAAGCTGCTTGTGATTTGTAGATGTCTTTGGTTAGTCTATGAACTTGCACACATTTTTTTGACCTTTATGAGGTTATGCTTTGCTCAGATTGCTTGTCATGTGTTTAAAAGCTAATATGTTGACTTTGTTCTCAAAGCAAGCATGGGGTTTATAACCCCAGGACATGTTTTCACCCCATGGTACAGGGGTGTACATGTCAGGATGTACTACTCAAAGAATCATACATGGGCTTGCTGGATTTTTGTGTTCAACAGAATGTGCACATCTCAACTGAGAGAGGATAATGTAAATAATTTAACTGCAATATTTGGGAATTTCCCTGGGGGATTTATAATATTGCGTCCTCTTGAGGTTCAGTGATGAGATCTCCACATCCTTTATTAAGCATGTAAGAAATGTGAGTATCTAATTCCTATTTGGATCTGGGGGAACTTGACCCTCATAGAGATTTTTGGTCACTCTACAAAGATTGATTCAGTCTCAATAGTGTCTTGAAGAATAAGAGAGAAAATTCCTTAAAGTAAAACCTGTTTCAGTCATGTGTATCCCTCTCTTTGTTTCTCAGTACTGTGAGAAACCAGGAGATTGTAATATAATTTTTCAAGGTTTCATCCTCACGAGGTGCCTGTGGAATAGGTTGCTTGGTGCTATCTAACTTCTGTCCATTTCAGTGAGCAGCTGAGATACATTTTTCACTGAGAAATGATCCTGAACAGCCTACACAGTTATTCAGAATGCCTGTGGGTGTGACAGGAATTTGTCTTCACTGTATGTTTCCTTCCTAAGATTTTAAGTAGGGAGAGCAAGATGAAAGACTACAATGGCAAAACAATGATCCAGATCAAAAGAGCTACTTATTGGGACAGTGGGAGTTGAGGGGGGCTGTGAGAGCTCAGCTCTCCAAAGGATGTACTTAGAGACCTTGTCTCATTCATCTGTCCCACCTCTCTGGCCTATGTCCCTATGTGATATAGTTACATGAGAGGGACCCAGGGGTATATGGAGCCTGGAAGCAGGTGACGGTCCCTGAACAAAGCCATCTGGCCTTGCCTGCCTTGAGCCTGCTCTGCATGGTCTCAGGGCCAAAAATCAGTTCTTAGGGCAGCAAAAATGTGCTTGTCTGCTTTCATGAGCCACCTGGGGATTTGCTGACAGGCTACTTAGGAACAAACAGGAAACCTTGAGTCATTTACACTTTAACAGGTCAACAGCAGATCTGTACACATAGTAAGGGACTTGTAATGATGCAACACCCCCTTTCCTGTCAGTTTATGAATAGAGAGATGGAAAATCTTTCATTTGATGCAGCAAGTGACAGTCCAGGTCTCTAGAAGCAGCATGAATCAGGATCTCAAAGAAGAGCAATGTTACCCTGAAGATGTAACTTACTGTTAGCTTTTGTGGTATCATCTGGAAAGCAGACTGGAATCAGTCTGTATTAGATGCTTTTTACTCACAATACAGGCTAACACTGCAACATAGCAAAAAGCCAAGCCTTTCTGACCTCAGCTTATGCCCAGAAACATGACAATTGGTGAGCCTCATCTTCTTCTAGCCTCACTGGCATGACTACAGCCAGCCTCCTTATTCTCATAAGAGTGGTGCTGAGGCTGGGAGAGGATTGCTCATGGTCCTTGGTACCTTCTCTGGTGTTAGTAAATGATAAAATGATGCCTCCCAATGGGAATGTAAGAAACATCCCAACTTGGTCAGCACAGTGTCCCACAACTCACTGCTGAATAGGACACAAATGGAAACAGTCAGTGTGTCAAATGAAGCTGACTGCATTCCACAGGATTTTTCTAGCTCTCACAGGTAGACTCCTAGGCTGTATGCACAGTCCAGCTCTTATGCCAAAATTTGTTCAGTACTTTGACTCCACAGAAAAAAAAATCTTCAAGAATAAAGACATTCAAATGGTGTTAATTTATATACCCTTAGGAGATCATGCTATCAGTACAGAGGTGGGTTGAGGACAACTGTAGTAGAAATAAGGGGAACAGCACCCAAAAAGTGGCATTTAGTAACTAGAAAGCCCTGATGCAAAGAGGGTGAAGTTTACAATAAGAAGTTTGCAAAGAAGAAAGATAGGCATCAGAGAAAAACAGAGTACTTGGGCTATCTGCTCTTCTCATACACTCAATTTTTGTATTTTGCTTCTCTGACATAATGCAGGTCTGGGTTCTTCTTTGGCAAATCACCAGTATGGAAACTACTCTTCCTTTGTTCAGGAACTAAACTTCCCAGCCTTCATTCTTCACATCCAAAATATATGCTTACACGTATTTAAATGACTGGTTTTCTTTTTTTCTTTTTTTTTTTTTCCTTTTTTTTTTTTCATATTATGTCTCTATTAGATCATGAAGGAAATCCTACAACAACTTACTCAATACAAGATTCCTGTTCAGTGCTGGAGCACTTGTATCCAAGCCAGCTGTCCCAAATGCATTTCCATCATTGAAAATAATTACTTAAGTTTGTCTCACTAATAACACAAGTTCTTTGCTAACCAGTAGAAAACATAGCACTTCTACAAGTGATACTCCCTCAATCTTCACCTTTTTCCCTTTTATTTTACAGTTCTGATTCACAGATTCCTCAATTTTCTTTCATTTAGCATTCTTCCATTACTCATGCTGAAACTTCAAAATGAAGGGCCCAGTTACAGCACTAGGTTTTATGACTTTTTGTGTGTATATGAGTGGAATGTGTGTATAAAACCATAAATGAATATATAAAGAGATCAAGTTAAATATGGCACCTCCACTGGATTGCTTCTCCTCTTTGTAGTTTTTTCCACTTGCATATAGCTTTTCCAGGCTTAGACTGCAAAGGTTAAATCTTGCTTGGAGAGTTTAAATTACATCTTTCTGAACTCGGAAGTGCTTGACATTGCAATTCAATTTTCTTCAACAGAGTTTTTGTTTGTTTGTTTTGCTAATACACCAAATCTTTCCTGTGAAAGGCAGCTCAACATTTATATTATAATAACACCTGGAAGCTCAGAGCTAGAATTAAAATGCTGTTGAGTTTAATTGCACTAACTGCTCTCTAAACGTAGATGTCCTCGTCCCAAACCTACAAGGTATGGCAAATATAAACAGATTAATAACATGAAAAAATAAAGAAATCAATTAGGATATTCCCAGTTCTTAGGAATCAGTGCCCAAAACTCTTTATTCATTTATCCATAATTCAGATGGAAGTGGATGCCTAGGGGAAGAATGTAAGAATAGTGCAATTACAGAATGACCTTCCCATTCCTTTACCTCACAGTTTCCAGTACTAATTTGTTTAGAGGCTCCTTAAACCACAGGCTGAATCTACATTGTTGTCTTTAGCCATGTTGCATCAGCTGTTTTTCCATTAATCTATCTTAATTATTTTATAAAAGTAATTTTAGGCTCCAGAGCATCCTGTGACAATGAGTTCCCCATTTTAATTATTGGCAGAAAACATATTTACTTTTGTTTGCTTTGAACTGCTTGTCTCATAACTTAATTAGTTGCCAATAAATTCTTACAGTTAATTGTTCCCAATTTATTTTCTCTGAAGCAAGTCACTTAGTATCATGAGACCCTACTACAACTCTCTACTGTATGCTTTAGTTTTAGCTAGCCTGAATAATTCTGTATCATTTACTAACTCAATCACCTCACTCTTCAGTCCCTTCCCAGTTCATTTAATGAACATGAGTCAGTATAGCTCTTCATATGGGCCTTACTGGTGACCTTTTTCAAATGAACTATTTATTCTTACCCTTTATTTTCTAAAAAATTAATAATCTATGTGACCACTCCCATGACAGTTTTGTTCCTTTAAGCATTTCTCTTAAAAGATGTCAAACACTTGCTGATAAAATCACTGTATCAATTGAATCAATGTTACTTAGAAGTTCAGTGACTGGATCAAAGAACTGAAATAGATTTATAAGATAATTATTTTCCTCTAGAAGGCTTTCCTCTTCAAGTCCTAGATACATTGTAATTATCCATATGTGCACTAACTCTGTTCTTTTAGATCTTCTGTTGTATTTATCACCTTGTATTTCTCGTGCTTGGACTGATTTAAGCAATATATCATGCACCACAACTCAGTCATAGCCTTCACAGTGAGCTCCTCTGGACCATTTCACATGGTCCTGATTAGCAATTATTGTGTGGTTTGCATTTTTGTCTAGGCACAAAAGTCTTTGTATCAACACTTCTGTTTGAGATAAATCTTTGGACTCTTCCTCTGAAAAGGACAGGTCCCTGGTATGGGAAATTCTGTAAACTTCTCTGCAACAAACAGTGAAGCCTTGGAATAAACATTAGGTTTTACACATAGATCATTTTTCAGGCTCACCGATTCTCTGTCATGTGTCCTGCTTTTATGTTTGAAAAGTTTCCGTTATTAGTTTTTTAATACCTTTATTGTATATTGTGTACTTTGTATTGGCCTTTATTCCTTTATGTCTATCTTGCAAGTGTTTATGATTTCTCCTATTTTCATCTTAAAAATTACCTCCAGTTCTGAAGAATGCAATATCACACCTGGCAGCTTTTATTGTTGCTGTTGTTATTTTAGCTGCATTGGTTTCTTGTCTACTAACTGAAATTTTTTAACTGGTAGAAAATATTTAGTCTTTCAACATAGTGACCCTAAATCTCCTTCTTGCTCTCATTCTCCCAAGTGTTAACTTACCTGTTAGTTATTCCACCTGATTAGCTTTGCTTTATCTTTCACTGGCTTTTCTGAGATCCAGTGCCAAGGGTCTGCATTGTTTCTGAATTAACACATTGTGAATCTGCTCCTGCTCACTCATCAGCCCTAATCCAAGAGCTTCACTTCTTTCGATCTTTCATTATTTTTTCCAAATTGCTATTATTTTCATTATTTATAATTTAGATCAGCCTCCTCTTGTGGAATATTTACCTCATCTGCAGTAGGGTGACTGAAATTGCCAGTTATTGTAGCATTTTTGCCCTGACAGCTCCTCATATCTTCAAGAGTCAGATGGAGTTTCTAGGATTCTAAATGCAGGTTTTTTTCTACAACCTCAGTTCTCTCCAGGTGCTACAGAGCATAAGCTGTCTACTCCTGTCTAGTGTATTTTCATGTTCATTATATTCAGCAAAGTTTGAGAAAAAGAAGCTCTTCAGCTGTGTCTCCAAGTACAGTAGCAACCTTATTCCATGGATTCTGGTATCCTGCCTTTAACAATGTGAAATTCAGAATCCCAGACAAAGGATAGGTCCTCTGCAGTACTTCAGATGAAATAATTCTTCTTAAAGATCTCCATATACTGCAACATGATCAGAGCCAAATTATTGTAGATTTCTACATCAACACTGAAACTGAATCTTTCAATGTCTCTGTGCTAGAACAGGTTTTATGAATATATCCAAGAAACATTTTAAGGCAGATTATAGCAATCTCAAAGAAAGTCTTCTTTGACTATAAGATTCTTGGCAATGGACCTTTAAGCTTAAAAATAGCAACCTACAAGTCTATAGTTTCTTTTTGCACCTGAACCTTAAAGCTATGTCAAGACTTCATATTAGATTTATAAAAAGAGGGCACATCCTTTGACAAGATTATCAATCATACATATCTAACACTTTGAATAACTTTATGTGACTGGTGAACAGCATTGACTTGTGTACTTCTTGGCACGCTACAGCTCCCTGTCTTAGTGTCATAGTTAAAGATGAAGGGAGAAAATTCAAAATATCTAAAAATACAAACTTAGGAAAGTGGGAAGAGAAATATTTAAAGACACTATTTCTGAAAGATAATAGAAGGGAAGTTTCCTCACATATGTGGATCTAAACTACTACAGATCTAAATGGGGAAAATTAAACAAAAGTATTTTATTAACTGTTAAATTGAAAGCAAATGGACCATCTGAAAGAATTATTTTTACCACATGGTACCAGCTGTAATGTTATATTCTTCTGTCTCCCCTCTCTGCATATAGTAAGCCATATCTAGCTCTTCACTTTTTAATCTTGTTTAATACCAGAAAGAAGTAAATGCCAAAATGGCCTATTTCTATGGATGTCATTCATTCCCAATAAGTTCAGTTTTCATTTCAGGTACACAGCAATGATTGCACATCTGTTTTCTGTGGTTGTTACACAAAGTCCCTGGGACGCATCTGCACAGACTCTGCAGTGAAAAAGGGGGTGTGCACAGTGCTAAACTGTGAAAGAGGGGGGACATAAAATGATAAAGGATGAGGATGCTAAGACGAAAAAAACAGACTAGTTGACCAATAAATGATTTTTAAAATTTTTTATTTCTGTTCATATCCAATAAAATAGCTTAGTCCCAGGGCTAATATCACAGATTGGAATTACTCTGAGGCTCATCCTGCATCTCATTTCTTTGGGAAATCTTTATAATGTCATGTCTTCTCTGTTATCTGCAGCATTATTTCAAGCACAGATGTACTCCTTCTTCACATATGAGTGTTATGCTAGTCCCAATCCTGATGTCTCAGAAAAAAAAAAAAAAAAAAAATCCTGAGAAGAAACTTCACTCCTTGCCTGTGAATTTTGTTTTTATGTCCATATTAAAAGTTTCTCAATTTATACTCCAATACCAAATGGGTACCTTGAGAAAATATTTTTCAACCAACAGCTCTTGTTGCCATAGGTGAATCTGAGTGATAGGTTAAAGAGGACATAAAGGTACCAAATTCTGTAGCCTTTAGCAGCTGTGGTTGCTTGGGGTGAGGTTGATGGCTCCAAGAGTCTCAAAGTGACTGAGTTGCAGAACTTGATTGCAAATATTTCTTCCTTGTACCTTTGCCAAGAGATCCAGTTCCCCCCAAGACTGGAGGAAACAGCTATCATATAACACAGTAGATGATTAGAGACTGTTAGTTGGAACAGGAGCTAAGTCTCCAGGAATTGTGACTATTGAGGGCTGAGTACAAAGCTGTTATACTTTGCCCCATTACTGTTTCCTCTTCTGTGTGTGCTCAGAGGTGTATCCTGTGGAAGCAGAGATTTCCCTACCATCTTAAGCTCTAGCAGGATTTAAGGCAAGGAAATACTGAGAGCTGAAGTCCTGAGGACACCGCTGTACTCTTCTTGTGACCACAATCACAAGATCTGTCCTTCCAGCACACTACAGAACACACTGGAGTGCATCTACTGCAAGACATCCCAAAGCATGTATGCTGTAAACAAAAAAAACAGCTGCAGAGAGAACATGAAGATACAGGCTCACACTTTCTTATAGGAATTTTCCAGGTAGCTTGGAGAAGGAATTGGACTTCAGAAGTGTGAACCCAAGAAAGAATTAACCAGAAATATCTGCAGTATTTCCAGTAACAGAGGATAGCAAGGAGCAACCCAGCACAGCAGAAATGTCACAGACCAGATAGCTAGTGTCATTCTGGTCAGGAGACAAAAGGTTGCCTTCCTGGAACTAAGAGCAAGCAGGCAGACATTCGAACAGGTGACAAGCTCTTGGTGAGCAGACTTGATGTCTGAGAGGCTAACTCATCTGCATGGGTTTGTTTTCTTTGCTTTTAAGCTTTTATTTATAAATATTTTTTAATTTATCATCCACTCAAAATGTTATAAGCACTTTGATTTTCACTTTATTTTGGCCTGGATTAATAGGGATTTAGAGAGAGATGAGTAATAAATAATTTCTTAAGCAGGGAGCACTAGACAACAGCTGTATGTATCTGTTAGAAGAGCACTGCCCTGAGAGCACAAATGGATTCAGAGACAGACCTGGTCCTCAGATAAGGGAAGAGATGACACCGATTTTTTTTTAATTTGGATCATACGTTGTAACTTGCACAAAAAATTTTTACCCCTCTGTACTATTAGCAAAATGTAGGTTTCCTTCAAAAAGTTGTACTTGGCTTATGCCCACATTCAGAATCTTTCCTGTGTGGTGCCACAGAAGATTGCCAGGCACTCTCTGAGCCTAGCTTGAGACATAGCATACAGCATCTGCTGTAGGAGGTGGGTCTCTACTGCATTTTCAGGAAGGATGTACTCAGACTGCTAACAGTCTAGCTATGACAGGCTGGCAGGCACTGTAGGATGCCAAATGCACTTCAGAAACATGGTAAATTAAACCCACACCATGCCCTCTCCTGCTGCTGGGAGAATGGCTCTGTACTGCTTTCTGTGTAGTCACTGCTAGCTTGATACCAGCAACCGAGCCAGATTGTTTAAATCTAGTTCAAGTATTTGTGCATAACATAGCGATGCAGAAGTATCCAGGAAATCTCATTACATTGAACAGACAAGCTATTTTATATTTTTAGTGGAAAGGAAAAAAACAACCCCGCAGTCTAAAAAATATTTACATAGGACATTGCAATTATTGTTCAGAATTAATGAGTTTTATCCCCTCCTTTTGGCTTAAAGAACACAAAATCCCAATGAAAGGAAACAGATGCAGTTGTTTAAAGCATTTCCAAAGGAAACTGCAGTAAAGTCTGAAACATCACTGTATAAAAGCCTTGTGTGTCATGGAGATGTTCTGATATTGTTTTCATTTGCCAGCTGTGTGTAAAGAGGGAGTTATGTCTGTGGCCAATAGATCTTCCCACATCAGAGCAGTAACAACAACAAAGTAACGGAAATATTAGGAAAACGCTAACTTTACCTTCAAATACACTTGATTTTCCTAAACAAGAAATGTGGATTAGGAATCAGTTCAAAGAAAAATGGCCAGAATTTATAACGCTCTACTGAAAAAGACAATAAAAGGAAGAAAGAGCATTAATAAAATGAAACAATCTAAAGGGAGTTTGGCCAACAAATAAGATATCAGAATGTTACCTCCTGGCTCTCCTTGTTAGCTATTGCTTGTCAGTCTCTATCCTCCAAGAAAAATACCAGCACTTTTAGTTAATCTGAAGAGATATGGCATAATAAACTAGCTAAGGATTTCTGGGTTTCTGCAAATCATGATTCAACTCCAGCTCCTGCCTCTGCCTTCACCATTGGTGTTAAATGTTATTATCTGTATTATGGTAACACCTAGAAAACTCAGTGTAGCAGACATTTCTACAGCAGACCCATAAAACTACAGTCTTTGCCCTGGAAACACTTGAAGCCTGGTGATAAAAAGATAGAAAGACCTGGTGCTTTGGTCTTTCTATCAGTCAGTCAAATGGGGAACTTCTGTTTGACCGGGATGTCTGTGTGACTTGCCTGTGGGCTTCCGATTGATGTTCTTTTTCACCTCCTGACCACAGTGCTGAAAAAACAACTATTTGAACGTGGCAATCCACTGATCACAGGTTTAGTTTTGTATTCAACACTACACACTGTAGGGATATGTTCAAACCTTACTGCGTATGGAGTCCAAGCTACTGAACACATTGTGAAAAAAAAATAAATCAACACATCCAAGGGATAAAACCTCTTAAAATGCTTTTGAACTTCATGACTGTATGATGAAAGCATCATATGTATGTATGACATATGTGTGACACTTTAAATTACTGACTGCACATGTTTCACCTGGGCTAGTGTTAATTTTCTTCCTAGTAGTTGGTACAGTGCTGTGTTTTGGTTTTAGTATGAGAATAATGTTGATTACATACTGATGTTCTGGTTGTTGTTAAGAAATGCTTACCCTAAATCAAGGTCTTTTCAGTATCTCATGCCCTGCCAGCATGTGCAAGTGCACAAGAACCTGGGGGAGGTGGAACCAAACTGGCCAAAGGAATATTCTATACCACAGAATGTCCTGCTTAGTGTATAAACTGGGAGAAGTTGTTTAGGGGCTGCTGATCTCTACTCGGGGACAGACTGGGTATCAGACAGCAGGTGGTGAGCACTTGTATTGCGCATCACTTGTTTTGTTTGGATTTTATTTCTCTCTCTCTCCCTCTCTCTCCCCTTCCAATTATTATTATGTATTTTGTTTGAATTATTAAACTGTTCTTATCTCAACCCACGAGATTTATCTTTTTTTCCTGATTCTTCTCCCCACTGGATGGGGTTAAACCATGACACTGATGTTTTCAACCGGGAAGTGACAAAATACCTTCTGTGAATTAAAAAAAACATAATGCACAACTAATATAAAATAATGGCTAAGATCTACAGTGAAAAAGATGCTAGTCCCCTATGGACTCTGTGTCTAACTCTGAAACAGAGAGCCTGTAGAAATTGCAGGCCACATAGCTTTCTCAAGTCCAGCCTGAGAAAGTAGCCTGGGAAGTTTTAAGGAGGATTCAAAACAATTCTCAGAGACAGAAAACAGCCATGCCAGGTGCTGTTTGTCTGTCCCTTGTTTTCTTTGCAGGAGAAAGTCAGGGGGTAGTGTGCCCCACTGACCAATGATGGCAATGTAGTAATTTGCTAACCAATAAGAGTTTCCTTTCTGTGCTTTGCACGTATCAGTCTATAAAACAGGGCTGACGTAATAAACTACGAGACATTCTCCTAACCGACTCCATGAGAGTCTGTGTTGCTCATTCCCAGCCGTTCCTAATAGAGCGACAGTCCCCTGTGAAAATACAGTCTTTGGTGTATGGTTTTTTTTATGTATTTCTTTGACAGTGTCTTCCCTTAGTCAGTTGAAATGTTGACACTGATAACCACTTCAGTAACCTAATTTCTCTCTTTGTTTATTCTGGTCACCTTTTGCATTTCAAAGCATTATCCTTCAATTTCCAAGAACTATAGTATTGTCCTGACAGCTTCCAGTTAAACTAGGAGACTTAAAAAGCCCTTAACCCTAAAAACATAAATAAAATTTTAAAAAGCCCTAGTACCCTATTGAAAAGGTACATAGGAATAAACTTCTGGCGATCAAACAGAAAGAAAATACCAGAGAACAATAAACCTTTCTAGAGAAAATATTTCAGCAAGTACATATCCTGTTCAGTGAATACCATCTGCAGTGTTAACAAAATACAGGAAGGCTGTCAGAGCTCACTTGCTGGACAAAAGCTCTAGAAAAGGGAACTTTTTCCACCAAGAGAGGATCCTATTTGTCATAGAACTGAGAAAACATGGGTCAGTTTACTGACAAGGGCCTCCTCTCTGCATACAGGAACCACAGGGAGAGATTCTGCACAAGAGCAGTTTCACAAACCAAAACCTAAAGTGGATTTGTGGTAGCTTGTGCATATCTGCACAACGTTTGCCATCCTTTACCTATTCCACTGCACTGAAATTCATCCATCATCAAGGCCTCTGGTCCTCTCTCAAGGATGTGCAGCTGAGAAAAAGACACTGATGACTGAAGCTGCCGGTAACAGATGCTTGGAGTAATGAGCCTCTGTGGAAAGGCTTCTCACAGCCCTCTTTTGACAATGTGTATGTGTGGTTTTTTGGAAGGGGTGAGTATGCCAGAATACAGAGAGAGAACGAAGATACAGCTAGGAGTCATCCTATATCCAAGGTCAAATGTCTTCAAAACCCTAAAATAAACAGGGGCCATTTGTGATCTTATTCAGCAATAAAAGCAACATTTATTTAGTTCTTTCACTTTTCCAGCCTTCATGCCTGTTAATTCCAACTCTAGACCAAGCTCCAATGCATCTTGTGTTTAGTATCTGCAACTTAGTAACTGTCACATTAACATAGTTATTTTTCTTAACATCATTATCTTTTACCTGTAGCTTGCAATTCTGTACTTTGGACTTATACCTGCATGTATTCAACAGCATTACCACACAGCCGTTCCCTAGAAAGACATCAGAAGATTCATCTCTACAACCAGCTCCACCTTTCCCATTTTAACCTTTTCTATCTCGAGTCCAGCAGGCATCCATCCCAGCCCAGCTCATATGATACTATTCTGGTAATTTGCAATCTAATTAGAATGCACAATTCCAGCTTAACAGCACCAGAGAACTGCTGTGCTTCTGTGGAGTTTATCAGCAGAAGCTCTGCAGATCTGAGAACTTGCTTCTTGAAGAAGGCAATTAATTTTCAAATTAGTAACTTGTACACACATTTTCTCCATCCTCCCACCAATTTTAATTGAAGAAAGTGTTTGAAAGGAACTCCAGAGTAAGAAACTTGTTCAGTTAAGATACCAGAGCTGAGTTATTTCTCTGCTGTGGACTTCCCAGGAGTAATTTGGCAAACCTTGTAAACATCTCCCTTCACTCAGTAAAATATAATAAGTGAGAAGGCTATAGTGAGAATAAATCAACTAACAACTGCTCCTAGGTATCTTGGGATTGAAACCACATAAATTCACAGAAAGCTAAAAATCTAGAAGCTGGAAAAAAGTGAGTAGAATATAAGAAGAGACAGTGTCTTACTACTGTCCCACCAATGTGCCTCATTAGTATGGATTACAAGAAAACATTCAGAAATGAGAGGATAATTTGTCGCTGGGCCCATTAGTTTCTTGGCCCCTGTTTAGTAGCAATGTCCAGGGAGCCCATGTACTTTTTTTTCTTCTTTTTTTCTTTTGATGGAAAATGTTCAGTAGGATAAATAACCTTAAGACAAGCTATGAACTTCATACAGGTCACAAATAATCCTGCAAGCTGAAACAGCTTGATCTTTGCCACTTTGGTCTAAAGTCACCTAGGGACTGTTCCCCTGGTTAAAGTCTTTGATCAGTCTCATTAATCTGACATAAGTTTGTAAGCAGACTCTGAGATTAATGGAAAACAGGGATATGTTCCAACAAAGACCTTGGAAGGATGACTCAGAATCTACATAAAAACAGGACATTAGAAACCTGCCCTCCTAAATATGGACCAGTGCACGAACTGGGCTGGGGATACAGCTAAATGGTTTTGTTTGG
The DNA here is from genome assembly GCF_049639895.1 of Pseudopodoces humilis. Lineage (NCBI taxonomy): Eukaryota > Metazoa > Chordata > Aves > Passeriformes > Paridae > Pseudopodoces > Pseudopodoces humilis. Next base: position 51,229,136 of record NC_142200.1, read on the forward strand.
CTAGGCACAAGTACAGTCTGTATATTGAAACTACGAGTTATATAAGGTGAACAAGAGGGGCAGAACCCTGCTCTATTTGTTCACATAAGCCCCGAAGAATAGATCCTGGTAAATCAAGGGTAATGGGCTTTTTCTAGCATAGTGCTAACAGTACTCTTTTAATCAGCTTAATAAGCCTTCAAGTTTTATGTTTTCAGCATTCAAATTTAATCTTCTATCAAGTTTATTTAGTTTAAAAATGAAGGCTGATCTCATTTCCACCAACTGAATTCCCAGTTGTTATTTACAACAAATAATTCTGACATTATCCTTAACATCGTGTTAAAGACCAGAGAAGAATATATATGGCAGTCTGTCATACCCTGATCCTATATCTCATTTCCCTTTTTGCTTACTAGGTAGACTTGCTTTTCAGAGAAGGTTGCTGAAAGCATTTTTTAATAGATAGAAAGCAAGGGTCTTTGCCTGTGGCCTCTGGAAGAAATTCAGATCTTAGTGGCATAGCTCTGTGAAAAGTGTCTTGTTGCTTGCATTTTCTTCTCCACTGGTCAGCATTTGCCTGTCAAACACAGCATTGTAAGGGCAGTCAGCTGCCATTCAAAGTAGTGCTGAATGAAGAGTCCAGCCAAGCTGCTGCTGTACAGGACAGAGCACTAGCACAGAGGCAGAGATCTGGGCTTACTGTGTTGATAGACTGGAAGTGACGTGGGCCAAGAAGAGAAAACTGTTGTGAGGCAGCAGAGAAAAAGGCTTGCCCTTAAGTGACTTTCCTCATAGAGAAGACGGGTTTAAAAGACTGTTTCCTTTTCATTTTTGTTATCTTATTGTACCGCTCTTCAGAAAAATGGCAAAGCTGTTAATGTCCTCAAAAAGTCTTCTAAAAGTCTTCTTTGAAATTTAACAGATTAGCACTGGGCAGATGCCTGTAGGGGAAACAGTTCACTGAATATTGAACACACTTGCAGCTAGTTCCTCACAGAAGGGCACATCAGCTGTATGCATGAATACAGCCAGGCACATCCGAGGAACACACATCCGAGGAATCTGAGGATCTTGATGCCTGCTTCCAATGTGTCCAGGAGCGATACTCATGTAAGAAACCTCAATGAGCTGCAATCTCAGTATGAAACTTTAATATGACTTAAACCTACATACAGTGGTCAAATTTCAAAATTGTGCAATAGGCGAGGAAAATGTGAGCACATCACTTAAACCAAGTCCTTAAAATATATATGTACTTCAGGCTTGTATAAGAATATTTAAGGAATGTATAGACCCCATTTTGTCATAAAAGCAATTTCACATCTGGAGAGACCGGAATATATGATTCAATCTGTTCACAGATATACAAGAGATAAACTGTGTATGAAGATTGTCTTTGAAGATTGAAAGGCTGCTAAGAATGAACTCTTTGCATTATCTTTGCTAAGTATCTCTGTATCAGAATCTTTCCTGAGAAACATATCTATCTATTATTTCAGCTAGAATCTGGTTTTGAGCATGCACGCTGATTCCACCAAGTACTGCCATGATAATACATTCAAGCATTGCCAAATATAAGCATGTCACACCTATTCTCAGGACTTTTTAACAGGAAACTAGTAGGTCCATAAAATCCCAGCTGTCACAGAGAAGAAAGAGGGACGCTGTTCAGTGTCTCTTCCAGGGGAATGGAATAAAGCTACTAAAATTCTATGTTCAAAATAAATCAAAGAAGGTACACCAGGTAGATGAGCTGTGGGACACCTCTTCAGAAGATACCATAGAAGAGGAAATTTTAAATGGGTGTGAAGGTACACTGGACAAACTCATGCAAGAAAAAACAACCAAGGCTTATGAAATATAAAAAGTAATTCTACTTAGCAAGTCTCCAAAATAAAAGTGTTTGGAAGATAGGAGAATACAAGTGGAAGCATCATATATGATTGCCTTGCTACATAATTTTCTAGGTATTTTGGCTGCTCTTGAAGAGCAGAAGACTGTAAGAGATGGTTCTATTGTCTAACCAGGTGTGACCCGTCTTAGCTTCTGACAATCCTTAGCCTCAGATTTGTCAAGCATGGCAGATTTCAAAGTAAGCAATCCTTTATTTTATTTTGTAAGAAAAAATTAATCAGTCTTTGAGTTACAGTGTAATATTAAAGAACCTTTAAAAAGATAAAGGCCTCAAAGAGAAATTATCATGCAAAATTTGTGAGATTTTTTCCTCCTTGCTTTGTTGTAAAGCATATAAAGGAAGGAGTTTCAGCTAAAAACATAAAAAACTCACTGAATGTGTCTCAAGTGCAACTGATTTAACAAACTGTAGTGTCAATTGCTTCCATCAAAAAACGGAAAATGGGGGAGTAACTGAATAACTGTTTTACTGCTGTTACAGGAAAGAAATAGGCATGCATAATAATGGCAGATGAAAAATTTTCAGATGGATGTGTGATTTCTGTCCATGAAGGCAGAGAACAGCAGTAACCTAATAGAAGGTTGTAGAACCAGTATAAATGTGGCTGCTTGATCTGCTAGAGGCATAAAAGTCTTTAGTATGTTGGACAGTACCTGTGGCGCCTGTATATCGTCTGATCAAGCCTTCACTGGTATAGTCTTTCTTTTATTTTTCTCTTTAAGAATGATCCTTCTCAAAAATATTTCTGTCATTTGTAATGGCTTTGCTGCCTGCCTAGACTTTTGTCTAACAAACCTGCATTATTTTTCCCACTACCTGATAAAAGATTCTTCTCTGATTCCCATCCCCACAGGATAGCTGAAGTGAGCAGAATCTAGTGGTGGCAGAAAACTCATGATATAGGGTGACTGTCCTTTAAAATTATTTAGTTAAAGAGATATTCTTTATGTGTTACACATACAATAAATATGTGTTACTACATAAATGTGTTACTATGTAAATGTGTTACATTATGTAAACATAAATGTGTTACTACTTCTCTTCACCTTCCTCTCTGGAGGAACAGGGCAAGCATCAAATGATGAAATGGAAGAAGGCAATCATTCCTACATGGTTTTCAGTTTCTTTTTTTTTTTCCCAAACTGAGATTAATATGCTGTGGAGAGATTAGAATGCCAAGATATTTACGGTTCATCTAAATGGAAGCAGTGAGTGGGGAATCTGCTGTATAAATGTGTCTGTGGGCCAGATTTGCTTAGCAAACCCACAGCTGTACTGCAGCAACACTCATTTTCTTCCTGTCTTCCTAGGCAGTCACATGAAGAAAATATATGGTCTTTTCCATTATGTAGGTACAGCAGTCAATCTGGAATACTTCAGCAGACCTTGCAACAAACATCTGAGAGGGAAAACCTGGTATTGAGCCAACATTTTTCCTGGTAATTCTAATGAAAGAACATATGGCCACATGAATTAAGATTTAACCCAGAACCTTGATCCAAACTTTGCTGAAGTAGGGGGATATTTTCACCCAGAAGTTTGGCCAGAAGTTTGCAGGTTGTGACCTGTTTTTGTAATCAGACAAATCTAAACATTCAGTGAGCAACAACTGAGAAACAATTTTCAGAAATTCCAATTTCAAAGCTTGGGTCAGTGACTGAAGAATGAAAGATGGATTGAAGATCCATCATTGCCTGGCTACTCTGTTTGCACATGTGTAAGTGTGCTTTGAATTATTTTTATAACACTGCTTGCTGTAAAGAAATGCTAACCTGCTTGTCAAGAACAGCATCTCTATAATGTAAGAAATTAATCTCTTCCTGCTGATTAACTGTACTTCGTACCACTGATCCCTAGAAGAATTGTTACATGTCCCTTTAGAAATATATTCTATACTCTTTTATCACTGAAGGGAGAAGAAAAAGAAAGTGCTTAAGATTACTAGTGGCAATTAACAATGTCTAGTAAATAAAAGTCATTTTTTCAGAAGGAAAAATAGATTATGAAATTATTATCTGGGTTAAAAATTGCATTCCAGAAATCCTTTGTAATGTACTTTCCTTCCCAAAGGGTTTATAAATTAATACATAATTTGCTGTGTCAGTGTAGGTTCATATTTGTTGGCAAAAGAAAAGTCTTGGAAAACAAAAAAGCAAAACTCACAGTTATAATAAATTCTAGCTTTAACCACCAGCTTGCTGGAGGTGGTCTTAACATGACAGATTTAAACTTTAAAGTCAACTAGCATTGAAATTGGAATGTGATGGGCTTGACAACTGATATTGCTTACCGGAGGCACTCACATGTAATTTTAGTGTACAGCTGAACTGAGATAATTAAGTCCTAGAGGATTATCCAAGAGTCTTGTACAATTCTTCATCCTACTGGAGTAACTTTAGCTTTGATTTCTGATTTGGCAATGAACTTGTCCTTTTCATAGATTCTTCCAGACAGCTTGATCTTGAGGTTTCTGTCAATAGGCCACCTTCATTATTCCTAGCAGCTTGGATTTACATAATCTGATTTTTAACAACTACGTTACTGGAAGCCTCTGTTGAGCAACAGATGAGATGGTGCACCTGTAAGATAGCTGAGCTACAACTGGGCTCAGGAACTAACTAATAGATAAACACTCCTACCAAAGGATCTCCAGCAAGATGCTCAGATTTGAGCAGGAAAAATCCTACTTAGTGCCTTTATGCTTCATATACAGTGGTTCTTTTTCTTTTGATGGTAATAAATGTTGGAACAAAACTCCTTCCCTTATGTGGACAGCCATGGATGAGGGGAGGGTACAAGCTCATGACATCTCCTGTGTGAAGTCCAGACCACACCCTGGCCCCAGGAAAGCAACATTCCTCCACAGGTGAGCATCCACAGACAGACAAAGAATCTGTGGCTTCCCCTTCCTTGTTATTACTGTCATTTGTAATCGTCACCCACACTGTTCTCATGAGAATTGGAGTGGTCCTTCTTCATGCAGGGGCTGCCACATTATTGTCAGATTTTATTTACCCTCTGTTTGTTTTCCCAGAATTGTTCTGTGAAAGAGGTGTTGGGCAAGGGATGCTGGGCGGCGAGGAAATACCCATCCTCTCTCAGGGTATTCCCTGATGTGAGACACATTTGCTCTGGCTCATGTGATACAGTGATGCTGAATGGCTGCACAGCCCCACTCCTCAAAAAGAGCCAGAGGCCTCGCCACAAGCAGTTTGCCATGAGCTGCACACTGGCACAGGCACATCCAGTCCCTGCCCCAAGGGACTTGCAGTGACATAGCTGTGCTGCAGCAGAACCCTATTGTGAAAGCCTGTTTGTCTCTGTGGAGGAATGACCAAATCCCATTATGCAATACTGGCTTTTTGTTCCATTTACTGTCTTTACTCCCCATTTGTTTCCATGGTAGCAATATGGAAAAATTAGGATTTGTAATGTAAAATCAAGGAAAGAAACCATTTTTTCCTGTCAGAAGCCAGTTTGTGATATACTGAAATAGATCTGTGACAGCTAAACGTAAATCTGTTTCATGAAGAACAGATACATTTAGCAGAAATGTCAAGATCAGGAATTTTATTTCATTTGTTTCATAATAGTCCCCTTCAGCTGGAGTTTATAGGATTTATTTTTATATTTTTATGCTCCATTACAGAGACAATGCTTAGCTATAAACCCATACATACCCAAAACAAGATGGTAATTTCATAGCAAAATCTTTTACTACTTTAAACTACATTGCAAATTAACTTAAGGTTATGTAACACCAGAACATACCACTCCTGTCTGGCACCAACATAAACCTAATATGTGTTCACATAGAGCCCTCCTGTGTTTGCTAGGTTTCATTACAACAGTCATTACATCTGACGGACAATTTATTGACCTACATCGGTAAGACTGAGCTCCAGAAGGGATTGCCAAGCTCCTGTCCTCGCATTTACACAACATGGACTGTTGAATTCCACTTACCAAATACGGTATCAAGCTCCAAAATGTGACAAGTGAGAATCTGTCACTACTTAGTTACACCATTTTTCAATGATAGGCATCATAAATATTAGTAATTTTTTTGTTGTTACAAGTATTGCTTATGATTTTTATCACAGAATCATAGAATGGCTGGTGTTGGAAGAGATTCTAGATCATCTAGTTACAACTCCCTGGCCATGGGCAGAGACACTTCACCAAATCATGTTGCTTAAATCCCCAGGCAACCTGTCTTTGAATGCTTCCAGGGGTGGGGCAGCCACAGATTCTCTAGGCAACTTGTTCCAGTGTCTCACCTCCCTCAAAGAGAAAAAAATATTTTCAATCTCTAATCTCAACCTTATATCTTTCAGTTTGAATCCATTTCCCCTTGTCCTGTCACTACACACCCTCGTAAAAGGTCCCCCTCCATCTCTCCTGTGGGCTTCCTTCAGGTACTGGAAAGCCACAATTAAGTCATCTAAAGCCTTCTCTTCTCCAGGTTGAACTCAATTCTCACAATCTTTCCTCATGGGTGAGGTGCTTCATCCCTCTTGTCATCTTGGTGACTGACCTCTGCTCCAACATGTTGTTGTCCTTCCTGTGCTGGGGATCCCAGAGCTGGATGCAGCACTGCATGTGGGGGTCTCACCAGACCTGAGCAGAGGACAGGTGGGAAAAGAGAGAACAGTGTGAAAAATGTAGGAGGTAGGAAGCAAATGCACAGAAGCTGGGCTCTGCAACACTGAAAGACAGAATGGCATGTAAGAAGCACATCCATCACAAGGAAGACGTGGCATGCAGAACTGTAGGGAAATGCTACCTTGAGTTAACTTTCCTTCTCTGTAGGTCAATCTGTAGTCTTCACTGATTATCTGCTGCAGGGGCAGCAGATCTGTAAGTTCAGTAACTGCTGTTTGTGAAGCAGGTTTAGAAACAAGAAAATACATTTTTCAGCTTAAAAAAAGACCCTTTACCCTACAGTTCTTCAAAATAAAAATGGAGATCTACCCCCATTTTTATAAATTAATTTCCCACACTAAGAGTAAGCATAAAGAATATTAATTTTACAAGGAGGTTTTGATTCACCTGGATTGAAATATTCCCACTAGTGTTTTCAGAGGATATGACCTTAATGGTAATAACATTTAAGAGAATTCACTATGCTCACATGATTTTAGCATATGAGAAACAATTTAATTATGTATATCTGGACAGCCCAAGGATAGGATATTAAAAATTATTTTCACAAAATACTAAACATTTTCTTTTCATGAGAAAAACATCTCTGAGTTCTGTCCTACATGCACTGGATACCCACATACATTTTCTGCATACATTTTCTGGAGCAGAAAATGAAGTTAGAGTTTTTATCAAAGTAAGTCACACAAAAGAACTGGTGGATTATTTGAAGTGAATGAATTTAAAATATTCTGGTTTACAGGATTAAGGTGAAATACAAAGCTTTAATTAACTATGGGAAAATGCACATGATTTAGAAAGGACTATAGAAAAGGAAATCATGTTTGCTAAAGTTTATTTCAATATTTATTTCTGTATTTCAAGGGAAATTCATGAATGGGCCACAGCTAACTATTCTGAATGAACCAAGACATTCACTCCTAAATGTTTGTCATGAACTCAAAAGGGCTATTTACAATACAGTAATTTTTAACTACTACTGGACTACTGGAAGAGAAATCTAAGCTCCGGTAGGAGAATATGATACATATATAGGAGACATGATATCCCTAATGTTTGCCTAGGCTTTTATGGACTTTATTTTTTTTTAAGGAAATTAATAAAAAACTTTAAATGCAGACTATAGTTGCTACAACTACAGACAGGCTACAGTTAAGACTAGTAGGAATGCACTTTGTGAATGTCTTGTTTAACCCTTCTTAACAGATTTTCCAAAGTTCGTAATAACCAGTGAACCCAAATTGCATGAGAGTGTATCTGTATGAAAAGCCCACTGAACTCTTAGGGCTTTGAATAGCATACAGAGGTGCTAGAGATGTTTGATTCTTTTACTAGAGAATAGAAATTTCAGTCACTATAGTGACTTGAAGGAGATTTTCTCCAGTCCACAGATCAAACTCTAAAGGAGATTTTTGCTACCTTTATCTAGAGACCAAGATCTAATGTACAGATGTAGTCCCTGGAGGGGTAAAGAGTCTTTAGGCTACTCAATCAAATGGAATCCTGCTATCAAATTCCCCTTTAACATTTTGAAAACTAACTCACTGCTATGTTTGAGAGTAAGAATCACCAGCTTTAACAGTGCTAAATGAACTGGAAGGTTTATTTTCTTCTGATGTTTACACAGAGAATAAAAGAGCTTCACTTCTCAGTCACTGAGCTGCCCATGGAACTGAGTTCAGAACCTTGGGAGGCCTTCAGCTGCACCCCCACGTGGCTGCATCACCATTTTTGATAATCAGATCATTGGAAAAGACTTACAAAAGTGCATAGTTTGGGCCATTGCAGACATGTACTGCAGCAGTATGATAACAGAGGATGTAAATAACGATTCAGAGTAGAAGAACTGACTCCTCAACAGGGGGAAATAGGCTTTGATATTATCTAATCAATGGTGTCATGAGGTAGGATGTTCACATACTTGACCAAAGCAATTAATCTCAGAAAACGTTTTATGCTGAGGAATAAAACATGGTGGGAATGCATGAGATGTTTTCCTTAACTCCATGCTGCCATGTGAAACAAAACCTAGTAACTGGGACTTGTCTGCATTGTGTCTCATCCATAGTTCTAATGAAGAGAGCACTGTGTAGCAGCTCTGGTCCAGGCTCGCATTCCTGGTTCTGCCTAGGAGGCTAGAAGATCTACACAATGCTCTTCTGAAGCAGACTAAGGAAAACTCTATGGAAAAAGGTTAAGCCAATCAAAAACAAACAAAAAAGTTATCCCTTCTCCATAAATCTTGCTTCAGGTGTGCAAACTATGCTGTCAATAAAAGTGACCAAAAGCTTATTGATATCCTTGAATAAGGACAGCCTTATTGATTTTATTGGGTATTAGTGATCTCACTTCCCTGTTCATGGGTATAGAGTAGAAGTTGGCACCTGGAAAAACCAGTCATGAAATTTGGCAATTCTGTAGAAAAGTGGAAAAATCTTATTATGCTTTCAAAGCTGATGAAAACTGTTATGTTTTCCTGCCTCTGTTTTGGGATCTATTTCAAACAGTATTTCAGTGAAAAATTGAAGGATACATGTTCTTGTCAAGTTATGAATGCCTCTTGATTTAAGGAGCAATGCTACATGTCATTCCATGAGGCACTGAGCATCTCGTTGATAAACTGCTGCAAAGCAATGGAATATCCATCAAAAGCCATTAACACTGTGTGGATTCTGTGGGAGGAATAGCTGGCTTTCTACCAGAAGAATCTGATGCTAGAGCTTTTTGTAGAGAACAATTCAGAAAAAAGGGAGTATGAAGAAAAATGGGAGAGGTTTCCAGAGGTTCTGGAATTGCAAAGCCAGAGCAGAAAAGGTGTTAACATTTGTAAATTATGTATGTGCTCTATCTTGAGCAAGTTACTTCATCAACAGAAAGAAAAGTTAAAGTAAAGCTATGATTACACATTTATGATGTGGTACTTCAATTGACTTAAGCAATTCATGACTGCACCATATATTCCTGCCCCCTCTTTGTGCAGGTGTGACTGTTTGGTAAATTGCCAGAGGAAACAGAGCCAGCTAGGAAGAGCCTAGCCAACAAACTGTGAGCCTAGCCCAGTAACAAATTGGCACCCAGAAGGAATCAGGGTGATTCCAGAAGTGTGGTTCTGGGTGAGATTTGAGGTGAGATCCCAGTCTCAGAATGGGAAATTTTTGCTTCAAAGGTCATCTTTCCAAGACATAGTAACCAGCAGAATGAAGATATTTTTAATTGGAACAGGTTGTCAGGGCTGTGGAATTACCACCAGTGAAAAATACAAAATTAGTAACAACTTCTCTGAGACCACAAAAACAAGCTCTACAAGTATTTCTTCAGGGTGGGTCAGGCACTGGTGGTGCATACAACCATCAGGTATGAAAGCAAATGATCATCGCTTGCTGATGCAGTGGCTGAGAAGATGAGGAAGAATCAAGGAGCAAGTCTAGGACGTGATAAATGCCAAAAATACCGAGTGGGTCAGATTCCCATCAGAGAATGTGGGAAGTGGTGTAGTGGCAATTACCCAAACTTGGGCTCTCAAAAACCCAACAGGCATAGGTGACTCAACTCTCCTCCAGTAGAGCTATTTTCACATCTGTAAATACGGTACATTTATTTGTGAGTCATACATTAACTATTGTATAAAATTAATTGGGCTTTAAATAAATTACCATTTGAGGGTTGTCGTGACTGAGGGAAATGGATTCTTTTTTGGAAGTGACGGAGACCAGGGGAATAGTAAGTAGAGACTCAAAAGGGTCTTGATAATCATGATGCATCATCTTCCTACTTACTGATAAAATCAACCTGTTTTATCTATGTGGACAGGCCACCTTACTTAACCTTCAATAGGAGCCTGTAAATTACATATGTCCAATAAATAGTGTGGAAGGCATTATGAATGATTCACATTGGCTCATCCTGCCAGAACACCCTCCTCCTCCCTCACGTCCAATGAATCTGGAAAGCCAAGCAGACATTACCACCGTCCCCCAATCGGGATATTTAGAATGCCTCTCTCTTTATTCTCTGACATCTAATAAAAGGCATGCTCACAATACAGTCCTCTGCTATTTAATTAAAGACAAGCAGTAGGGAGACACAAATCTACAGAAAACCAGTCTTTATTAATTTTCCTGCCCTATGAGTTATTTGTTTTCTTTCTATCATATCCATAAAGACAGTAATGTCTGAAAGACAAATGAGTTATATGGATTTAATGCTGAAGATGGAAAAGGAAAGATACCAGAGCACTGAGGTACTGGCACTGGATTGGAGTGATCACAGAGCACATTTTTGTGTATATTATAGGCCCAAAATTTGTTTGACCCAATTGTACATTAGACCATTAGCGATGGCCCAGTCTGTCTGGGAGAAGAAATATACAGATCCCTCTCCCTTCCTCCCAGATAATTTCCTCAGCATGGTGGTGGAGCTGCATTGTACTTACGACTCCAGATTCAGACACTAATAAAATACAAGGCAGAACTTTCCATGTTCTGCTGCCATAAAAGGGTACCAGACAGAGGTGAGAAATCCAGATCTAGGAAAATATAAATTCACCTTCCAGATCCACCAGAGTAGCAGATAGGATTCGGCAGCTGATTTAAAGTACATTTTGCTGCAGTCAGTCCTGACTTTCTAAAAGAAAACAACATATTTATAGAACAGGTAGAGTTAATTAAGAAACAAATTTTAGTTATGGCTGTACTGATAGTTTCATATAACTAACAACAGACCTCTGAAGGAGACCCAGGCAGTCCTGATGCCAGAGCTGGGGGAGGGACCCAGCCATAATGGTGGAAGGTGCTGTCTCCAGCTGCTTGCCTCCAGCTTTTAGCCAGAGGTTATCCCCATGAGGTCTCACACAGGTGCTTTTTAACGCATTTAAGATAAATGAATTGTAAAGCTTATGCACCTTGCTTCTCATAGCTTGATTCCTCTGGTTGCAATGGTGCACATGAAAAAATTCTTAGAAGACAGAAACTCTCTGCAAGGTGAAGTGATGGGAGATGAGGACCGGCTAATGATCTGCAACTTCTACTAATACAGCTATTTACAGAGTTCACATCTTTGTCACTTCAACTATTATCCCTGTAATATTTTTTTCACATTATACCTGGTCATTTTTCACCAAATTCTAATTCACAGCCAAGCACCAGATGCTGTGATATGATCCTTCCCAGATGTAAAACCTCTGGAGGTTCCATGCCTACAAAATAAAAGCTACCCAAGAATATCCTGTTTCATTTAATACTAGTCTTGGAAATCTTTCGTCTGGTCATTCCAGTATAAAGTATAACCAGACAGTGCACATGTGCAGTTTCACTAGAAAGTGAACAGATATTTACAACCCAGGGAACAGAGCAGGCCAGAAGCCCTAGAAAAAACAAACACACAAACCAGAAATCATTAGTTTGGTACTTCAGAACAACAGTCTGAGATTATTCTGTCATTTAATGCTGCTGTCTAGGATTTAATTTTCCCAGTTAACACAAGTTTATTTGAAAGGCACTGCAGCAAAGTCACAGTTATACGGCCAGATCTATCCTGGCTGACGTTATGAGGGAAAGAAAAGACAGACGTGATGACACAGGAATCTTTCCGATCATAGCTGCCTCTGCTTTATACCTGCTACCACTGAGTGCTTGCCAAAAACCTTTTTGGTGTATATATTGCGCAAGACTACTTATTTTCTCCCAGTATTCCTGTGACAACTCATCTGCTTTTGAAAGCAAAAAACCTCTCTACAACCTTTTTCCCTACTTTGATCTAGGACACAGAATAATAGTATTTAAGATTTAGTGGGGATTTTCCACCATCTGCAACAGATGATAACCTCTCAAGTGCAATGCATGAACCAAAGTCAGAAAATCAAGTGTCCATGTCACCAAGGGAATATGGGAAAAGGAAGGGAAAGCAATTCAGACTTGTGAGTTTTATGACTACCTAGAGTAGAACAAATCATGTAAACATTGCTTCTTTTCCCAGTTTGATGTAGAAACTTGTAAAGCTCTGATTCCTGTAAATGGCATGGACTTTCAGAGAATCACAGAATCACAGAATATTAAGTTGGAAGGGACCCATAAGGATAATATCAATGACTTCTAGGCTCTGGGAAGTTCTGCAAATTGAACCAGCTGCTTGCTTTGCTTTCTCTCTCCTGTGTGATAAATACTTTACATATTCACATTGGCATAATAATAATGATGTCCAAGTTTGGAGAATAAATACCTTCCTGCGCTCAGAGACTGATCTTCTGTTTTTAAGGGATGTTTCACATTAACAAAACTAAGGCATAAAGGAAGCTGGACATATGAGCATTAATAGAGACTTTAGCATTTTTTACTCAATTACTGAATGTATAATTTGGGTATCTTGCATGATTGTGTGGCCTGTGCCAGCAACTCTGGTGTGCTCAGCCACCACCATCTTCTACATCAGATCTCTGTGCCAGCCTGGCTGGAGACACCCTCTTGTTTTCACCAACACTGAGTTAGAAGATCATGCCTCTGCAGAGCTGCCTCTGGAGGCTTCCTGAAGGCAGGGCATGCAGTGTTGCTCAGACTGGCCTCTTGAGTTGTGCATTGCTAAAAAAACTGGTCTCCTTTTGAAAACCCTGGGAAACGCAGGTCGTGCTCATTCCTGTTCTGGGCTGTGTCCAGCTCTGGGCTCCTCATTGCAAGAAAGACAAGGAGCTACAGGAACTGGTCCAGCAGAGGCCAGGCATCTCTCTTATGAGAAGAGACTCTGAGAGCTGGGACTGTTTAGTCTGAAAACTGAGAGGAGACCTCATCAATACATATGAATGTCTCAAAGGAGGGTGTCAAGAGGATGGTGCCAGGCTCTTTTCTGTGGTGCTTAGTGACAGGATGAGGAGCAATGAGTGCAACATAAAACGCAGGAAGTTTCGTCTCAACATGAGGAAGAACTTCTTCACATTGAAGGTGGCAGAGCACTGGAACAGGCTGCCCAGGGAGGTCGTGTAGCCTCCCTCTCTGGGGACATTCAAAACGCATCTGGACGCGTTCCTGTGTCACCTACTCTAGATGACCTTGCTTGGCAGCAGGGGTGGAGCAGATGATCTCCAGAGGTCCCTTCCAAGCCGAACGATTCTGGGATTCTGGTTTTTAAAAACCTTCTGTCGGCCTAGCACACGACGGGGCTGTGCACGGGAGGTGCCCGCCGGCCCCGGAGCGCTGCACGGCCCGGCGCCGGGAACCCGTGCGGCACAGGCCGTGCCAGCGGCTCCGCGCCCGGGCCCGGCCGCAGCACTCCGGCTCTCGGGGCGCCCCGGGAGCGGCCCCAGCGCAGGCGCGGGGAGCCGGCGGGGCCCGGGGCGCACCTCCCGCCGCTCCGGGTGCCCGTGATCCCTGCGCCGTTCCGTAGCCGCAGCGCAGGGAGGCGGAGGAGCGTGGCCGAGCCCGGCCCGCCGCGCTGGCGAGATGGCGGCGCAAAAGATTAACGAGGCGCTGGAGCACATCGCGAAAGCGGAGAAATAGTGAGCGGAGGGCAGCGGGGCGGAGGGTGCGGGCTGTGGGTAGCTGGCGAGCTCGGCACCTGCGCTGTCCTGCGCCGTGGAGGCGGCTTGTCCAGTCCTGGCTGGGCAGGGGAGACTCCGGGTGCCAGGCGGCGGCATTGGGGAGAAGCGGAGGGAGGTGGCGGGCCGCGGGGGGGCCGGCGCGGAGGGAGTGGGGGGTGCTCGGCTCCTCCTCTGCCTGAGGGGACCCTCCCTACGGGGGCTGGGTGTTGTAGAGGCCTCCTGCCCTATAGGGGCCTAAGTAAAGCGGCCTAAGGCTCAGCGGTGGGGTCGGTGTGGCCGTGCGGCTCAGAGGCCTGGAGCCCGAGCAGTTTCCTTTAGGGCCTTGTGGCCTCTATTGCTCCGACGCTGACGGCAAAGCGTGACGAGTGTCACTTATGTCCTTCTGCTAAAGTTAGTGGGAGGAAGACAAGTCACAGAATCAATTAGGTTTGAAAGGGTTTCTGAGATGATCGACTACAAGGTGTGACCCAAAACCACTCTGCCAACTAGAGCAGAGCACTGAGTGCCACATCCAGTCTTTCCTTCAATACCTCTGGGGATGGTGACCCTGGGCAGACCATCTAATAACCCTTTCTGTGAAGTATTTCTTCCAAATGTCCGTCTTAAGCCTCCCCTGGCACATCTTAATGCTATAGACAAGTGGGAGAAAAGCGTTATGAAGACTGTTGGATAAAAGGGCTTGACTTTGCTGAGGTGTTGTGTGTTTGCTTCCTGCCCGTGGGAAGTGTGTAATTGGTGCTTCTTAGGTGGCTTCAAAGCTCTGTGCTGTCTTGGAGAGCTTAACATCTATGATACTCTGTTGCTGTACATTTTAACACTGAATGTAGCCATTTTCCTCCTAACTCTGAATTACACGGAGTACAGTAGAGACGTAATAGAGTTGACTAATCCAAGGATGCAATAGTTTTAGTAACAATAGTGACAGGCCCTCTGGAAATCATGGATCAAATGTGTAAGTTGGCACAGAGGGAAAACTTTGAAATTGAAAAAAACACAGCATATTTTACTCAAGTTACTTGACCAAAAGTGCCCTCCAGCAGAATTAATTTGAAGCTTATCTGGAGAGCACTTGAAATAAAAGGCACTGAGACCTCAAATTGTGTGTAGATTGAGTGCATAGTGTATTTCAGCTTGATGCATTTGGGACTCTGATTGTGATAAAAATAACACAATATAAAGGCTTCTGTTAGAGTTACACTGTGGTTGTCATCCAAGTAAGACAAGTCCACTTTAGGATCCATATACAACTGTTTTGCCAAGTAAATAATGTGTTGCATATGATGTGTTGGCCTACAACAAATATACAAGTAGGCTGTAAAGTTACAGTAATATTTTAATTTCGTTTAGAAATGAGGAAGTCAGCATATTGAATTCCAGATACCTAATGACTCATCTAATTTTCCAGTGTTCATTTTTGCCTATTATCTATACCTACATGTGGCACCTTGGAGTGTCATGATCTGTTGTAGACATATAAATGACATATGAGTCTTTGTGTTAGCAAGTAAATTTTTTTATTTGTTTATGCATTGGAGAGCCTTTGATAATTCTCAGAAGCAAAAAAAAATCCTGTAGATTCCTGTAGAGGAATGCTGAACGTTTCCTGATGTGTGAAAAAAAAAATATTGTCAGGTGTTGCAGTATTATAAATCTGGAGATACCATGTTGGTGCAGGAGGAAGTATTTTTCTTCTGCTGAGTCCTTACTGCTGTGAAGATGGACTTGGGAAGACTCTCTGGAAACAGTAGAAGCATGTCAGGGTGAGGGTTGTAATTATAGGAGATAATTGCAGTGCTTTATGCAATTCCTAACAGTGACATTTGTTTTTACCATAGTATTGGCATACAGGTAATTAATCATTTCCAGGGGTATTCTAAAGTTTGAAATGTATCTGAAGTGCCTTGGTGGTAAAACATAAAATCTTGACTAATTGTTTCTTGTGTTTTAGCCTGAAAACTGGATTCTTAAAGTGGAAACCAGATTATGACAGTGCAGCTACTGAGTATGGGAAGGCAGGTATGTGTGGCTATAAAAACCACCAAATATATTTCAAAGTATTCATCAAGCTTAGTCCCCGATATTGTTTTACATATTTTTATTACGTTGCTGTTTAAGTAAAACTGTTTCAAAGATTTGACTGTAAGATGAAGCAACAAAAAACCCTCTTGGTAGCACTGTAAAATAAATTCCAGGTTGTATTTGGAGATCTAGAACAGTTTCCAAAACCAGGTTTTTTTTCAAGCTTACAACCATTTTTTATATTGCTATATGTGACAAAAATAAAACTTTCTTTCCTTCTTCCACTTGTCCACCCCCAAATCCTGTGACTTTATCTACAAAACAACAGACGTTCGAGCTGATTTTAAAATTTTGCTTTATCATCATCTTATGAAATATGTCCTGTTAAAGACTGTCTCAGTAAGAAGAGATGCTGCCAGGTTGATTTTTTTTTCAGGCACAGTAAGGTCTTATTCCTCCTTTTTTCCACTGCCAAGTGACACACTGATTATAAAATCCTTACTAGTTGATTTCATTTTGTTCTTAAGCATTTTCTTCTTTCTTATAGTAGTAATTTGTCGTGGTCTTTTGGCTTCTTACTCTAATTATTCCTACTTATTCACCTAAGATAGAATACAAAAATATGAACTTAGAAGAACAACTGGAGCATTTATAAATTGAAATTTATTTTAAAACTTACTTTATATTGTATTAATGGAATAGAATTAAACAAAATAGAAATACATATTATTACCCTGAAATGATTTTGCTGACCAAGCTGACCAAGGGTATGCTTTGTTGGTGGCACATTTCTGACTTTGTATAACTCCTAACAAATAAAATTATATAAATATGTATTCCTCCATTTCTATAATTAAAATACAACATGAGTGACTCTCAATGTCCAGATAAACACATTGAGAGCTATGTATGATACTGTGGATGGGTATGGAAGTGGTATTGATAATAAATGTCTTTATTGGTAACTAAGTAACTAATGAAACAAGGAGAACTGTCTGTGACTTTTGAGAAGACCTTGGTAAGCTGTAACCGTGGATTTAAAGAGCCTGTTTGCATCTTTAGGTAGCTAAACTCTCGAGCATTAGTGGTAAAAAAGAAGACAATGTCAAGCTATAAATAAAATCCTTATTTGCTTTCTTGCAGCTGTTGCTTTTAAGAATGCCAAGCAGTTTGACCAGGCACGGGAAGCCTGTTTACGGGAAGCTGAGGCGCATGAAAACAACAAAGCGTATCTTTTCACTGATTGAGATTGTTTCTTTCCAAGAAGTTGACTAATTGCTACTTAGATTGGAAGTAATGGGGTTTTGTAGCAGGTTATTTAATGTATTTGCACATTTTGTCAGTGTAACTGAATTGCTTTTTAAAAGTCTGTTCTGTGTGCTCTGAGTGGGAAAACTGAAGAACTGTTGGTGAGAAAGTTAGTGTCTCGAAGAACAGCTGACAGGTACTTGAGATACCTAGGTATTGCTTCAGAAATTTAATTGGTTTTTAATTACAAGCATAGTATAAACTAAATGAAGCTCTGACATTATTGCAGTACTTGTAGTACTATTTAATAAGCAGGAACATATTTTAAGTAAATGTGCTTTTTACAACTTTATATGTAGCAATACATTGGTATATTGCATTTCTCCCATCCTTAGAAGTATTTATTTTTGGCAACTTGCCTGCAGTTTTAGTAGGTTCAGTTTGCCTTTATGAGGCTCCTTGCATTGTAATTAGTAGTTGTGTAAGATTTTGTACATTAATATTTTTCCTGCATTATGTTTTTGTGGCTTTTGTCCTTGACTTCAACAATTTTATGTCCAGTCTCTTTCATGCTGCCAAGTAAGTACAGAAGTGCTAAGTAATCTGAAACAGATTTTTTACTATACACCACAAGCATGAACTGTCATTTTGATCTCAGTGTAGTAAGTGTTCTGATTGAAGTAATTTTGCTGCTTCAAAATTAGTTCAATGGAAGTGTGAGCTAGGAAAGTCTGAAAACTGTAATGGCCACCTGAAGAAATTATGATTTTGGCATTTTTCAGCACCTATGATAGCAAATACTGTTTCTTAGATGAACTTCCAATAATTTTGAAATCCTACACTGTTGAGCTAATTAAGAAATTTTTAATTAAAGAGTACTTCAGAGCTGACAATAATCTAAATATTACCTGGGGATCAGGTTACAATAGATTTTTTACTGGGAATTGTGGTTTAATTTTGTGGAAGATAAAGTTACATGTGTGCTATGTCATTAAATAAAACACTTGAAACATCCTCAAAGCATTAAATATCAAGAGTGAAGATGTTAGATAGTCAATGCACGTTAACATTTGCTTCATAACTACAGCTTGTTGTAATACACCATCTCTAACCAAACTGTACAATTTTTTTCTCTGCAGAGCTTATGAACAAGCTGGCATGATGCTGAAGGTATTTTTTTTAACTGGTTTTTGTTTTTAAGTTCTATTTTGTAGTGAGGAATATTGTGCACTGGACCATTTTACAAGTATACGTAAGCAAATTGCATATTCAGGTGAAATTTTTTTGTTGACTCATAGTCCCCACCTCTACCTTCAGTAGATTAGATACAACATTTGTATTTGGGGGGGAAAAATAGTTTTCCTTTTGTAGAAGGAAAGAAGAGTTCCTCATGTCAGAGGGTAACAGAGGAGTGGTGCTGCTTTTACTTTAAACTACCACAAATTCATTACTTACACATAAGTTTAGTACTTAAAAGTAAATTTTATGGAGTTGGTGGTCAGCTTTCACTAGCCCTACAAGTTTGTAAATAAAAATTAGAATCTTAATAAATTATTGCAATATGCTTTGATTTGTGTCCTTGCACATAAGCTCCTTTCCTGGCAACAGTGTTCCTGTGACTGTTGCCTTGCAGGAGATGCAGAGGCTCCCTGAAGCAGTTCAGCTGATTGAGAAAGCCAGTATGATGTACCTGGAGAATGGGACACCAGACACAGCAGCCATTGCACTGGAACGGGCTGGAAAGTGAGTCTGACTTTTTGGTGACTAGAATCTGTGCAGGGCATGGGTATGTCTGTGCTTTTCTTTTATGTCTTTTTGATGCTTTCAGATAGAAAATATTTTCCTTTCATCTGAAGAGAAAGTATTGATGTTTATTACAGGTTAATAGAAAATGTGAGTCCAGAGAAGGCTGTACAGCTCTATCAGCAAGCAGCATCTGTCTTTGAAGTAAGTGGGGGATTTCTGTGGGTGTTTTTGGTTTGTTGGGTTTTTTTCTTTCAGCTATGAAGTAAAGAAAAAGCCTAAGATTAGGTTCTAAATTATGTTTCCTTCATTTAACATCAGTGCCTGAAGCTGAAGGTTCTCACACTAGAGAAGGAGATGACAAAAGTTAGGAATCAGTTTGCTTTGCCTTTTTCTCAGTTTAGGACTTGACAGAATGTGAATTTTGTAGTTCAAGTGTTCTGCCTCTTGTTGGGTAGCAAGAGGGTGCTGAGACACAGAGAACCTGTCTGTTGTTGAGTACTGGAACCCAAAGTAATTTGAAATCCCTGAAGGCACAGAAGATTTTGCTTGGTGCTTCACCCATTGCATGAGCCAGCGATTTGCCTTTTTGCAAGTGGCTTTGATGTACTTCTCCATTGTCAGTTGTCATGTGTTTCCAGATTAGCAAATTTGCATCGATGTTCCTCTGCTGAACAGATCCATACAGGAGCTAGCTGTGGAACTTGGGAGCACCAATACACTTCATGTTTCCCTTGAGCATGTGAACTGCTGATCTAACAACTTAACAGTTGTTCTAAGTTACAGGTGACACACTTAGATAAGGTCTAGCAGTCTTAATTCTGTGCAAAGGAAATAAGAATGTCTGGATTCTTTTTTTTTTTTCTTCTCTAGAATGAAGAACGTTTACGGCAGGCATTAGAAATGCTGGGGAAGGCATCAAGACTTCTGGTCAGAGGACGCAGGTAATAGCTTTATCTCTTTTTGTTCTTTTAATGTAATTGAATCTTAAAATGTGATTTTGATTGTGTTTTTTTGTCTTGGTGTTGTTTGGTTTATGTACTATTAATTCTTACTTGAGATTCACTTCAAACTATGATCCAGTTTCTGTGGGATATGCCGTGTTCATCCAGGAACCACCAGTTTATGTTCTGTGGAGAACATGGGCTGAAAGACTTTCGCTCTGTGAAAACACCAGTTTTAATTCTTAAACTTCTTCTTAAATTACTTCTAGGATTTTTTTTTCTGGTTTTTTTTTTCCCCAACATTAATATGTAGAAAGTACTTGAAAGTCTTCTATAGCTGTGGGATATAAAACAGAAGAATTAGGACTAACCTGAAGAAAGAAATGTGCAGCAGTCTGATTTTGGACTTAAAGAAGAGTGAATCTTGGAGTCTCAGAGAGACAAATTTAATATTAAATTGCTTACACCAAACTTGACATTCAGTTCATCCTAGACTTGCTTCACTGACACATTTAGGTCCTTTAAGAACTATATTGGTTGTTCATGGATGTCAGACTTACTGATAGCTTATAGTGTATGTAACAAAGCATTTGTCTTGTACAATGTTACAGAAACCAAGGTTTCTCTGAATAATTACCAGAGATGTTCTTAGCATGTACACAGAAGGAATTGCTGACTAGATCTGCTGCTGATTTTTACTTTATTACAGTAGACTGTTTATTCCAGTAGACTTGCCACTGTATTAAACACTTTGTAATTAGCCTTGGGTTCATTGTGTTGCTTTCCTGGCACTGATGCTTCTGGTTTTTTGGTTTTTAGATTAGATGAGGCTGCTCTGTCTCTTCAAAAGGAAAAAAGTATTTATAAGGAAATTGAAAACTACCCCACTTGCTATAAGGTAAATTCTAAGAGACAGCTTCTGATAATACATTTTAATTTTTTTATTTTTGGTGTTACTGACATCTGACAGATGATGGGTACCTCTTGATTTAGTGATAAGTTTCTTGCTAAATGATGAGAGCTTGTTATAGTGGTGTTTCCCCAAACTTTAGCTGTGCTTTTATAATTTTTAAGATAAGATGCTATTATTTACAGGAGCTGTCAAAACCAAACAACACGTAAAAAATAAAGATGTTATCAAAAGAACAAACTTCAAAAACTGTTACTTGGGACAACAATCCATTAAAATGTTATAGGAGATAACCTATTTCATGCCAGCTCTACTTTTTCCCTGGATTGTTGTGACTAACTTGTGTCAGGATTTTAGGATGATTGTAATGGATTGTAAGTGGATTGTAATGACCTTTCTCATACCAGATAATAACAGTCTACTATTTTTATCATAGTTTATTGTTAATTTCTAAATAATCATAAGGCTTACTTTTTTTTTTTTTTTGTTTAGAAAACTATTGCTCAAGTCTTAGTTCATCTTCATAGAAATGATTATGTTGCTGCAGAAAGATGTGTGAGGGAAAGCTACAGGTAAGTGTACGTTGAGTCCTATAATTCTGAACTGAACTTTTCACTAGTGTAGATCTATTTTGTTTGACATTGTTTTTTCATAAATTTTTAACTGGCACTTCTCTTGACTTACAGTGCAATAATAATGTTCCCTGATCTATGTCTATCAGGAATCTTTTTCACACATAACAGATTTAGCTGTAATGGTACAGTGATTCTTCTTAATAAACCTAAAATACAAAGTCATAAAGAACTAGTTATGTGTGACAGGGGAAATGAGATGGAAATTAAAAGCCACGTTACAGGAGAAAATTTTGGTGTCAAAATATGGATTCATGTTTAAACCTGGCAATTCTTCATTTCAACTTTGAAACTTCATTGGAACTTCAGTACCAAAATCTCAAAACAACATGTTTTTACTTAAACTGTGTTTTTTAGTGAAATGAACACACACATGTATAAGTTAAATAGTACTACTTTTCCTTTAGAAATAATATTTCAAGGTCAGTCTTTAAACATCTTGCTTATGTTTTCCAAATCTCCAGGTCTCCAGTTTTATATACAGAAACTCATGACAGAATTTTTCTGTATGTAAAGTGGAGGAAGAGTTTATTGACTAATCAGGAAAAAAATATTAAAAATGTAATATTCTTATTTTGTCTTGGCTATGATTGTGGTCTTATTTGCCATCTGCTAACTAATATTACTTAAAGCTTAATTTTTATGGACATGATTCATGTACCTGAAGAAATCAACTCTTAATTTCCTTCAGTATACCAGGATTTAATGGAAGTGAAGACTGTGCAGCATTGGAGCAACTTTTAGAAGGGTATGATCAGCAAGATCAGGATCAAGTTTCTGAAGTCTGTAATTCTCCACTCTTCAAATACATGGATAATGATGTAAGTAGGCAGATCCTGTGATTGGGTTGTTTTTTTCAGGTTAAGAGGGTGGGGTTTTTTTTCCTAGTAGAGGAAGATAAGAAGAGCACAGTCCATGTATTTATTGTGACTTCCTGTCATGCTGCCCAACTTTGGCTGTGTGCTTCCTGCATTCTTTCACTTTGCCTGCCAGTGATGGTGCTGCCTGCCTTTAAGATGGTGCGAAGGATTGGGTGAAAGAACAGCTTGTGAAGGATTTTCTTGATTTGTTTAATGAGTTCAGATCCTCTTTTGCTTGCTTCCTTAAGGGCAAGAACAATTTGCTGCTTCTGCTTTTTCTCAGAAACACCATGCAGCAGATAAATGTGCATAAACATGAACAGAGCATGATGCCCACAGGATGGCATCACTGAATGGTTTTTTCCATTGCTTATTCTTAGCAAAGTACTCATTGAGGATAGATTATGAATTTGGAGCAAGTAGTGTCTCTTTCTGCACCATTTTTTATTTAATTGAATTTGTAAATTGTAGGAAGTATAAGATAGAAAAGGTGTGAAATAATGGAAATATCCATCCCTGCCAAATCTTGTAACAGTATTGGCTAATTTTATTTCGTTGAATAGTAAAAATGAAGTTACTAGTCTTGATGAACAACACTTGTAAGACTGTTTACATGATCTAACACTAGTTAATGTATGAAAAGCTACATACTGGAATTATTTTTTTCCTACATAAAAAGAGAAGGAGAGAGGAGCTATGTAGCCGATTTGTTTGATAATAAGCAGCATCAATACAGATCTCATATCTCATTCTCAGAGTATTTGAGAGAGAGAATAATGAACCAATGTTGTATTTATTCCAAGATGGAAAAATACACCCTGAGAGCATCATCACTCTGTTTTTGTACTGAGCCTGCTTGCTTATTGTGAGCATCAGTCAATTCTATGATAGTACAGAAATTAAACTTGCTTTTTTATTGTCAGTATGCCAAGCTTGGTCTTACCTTGGTGGTCCCGGGAGGTGGAGTCAAGAAGAAATCGCCAAACGCTGCCCAAGACAAAGCCAGAGGACCAGCTGCAGTGGGCTCTCATGCTGATGAGGAAGAGGATGAATATTCTGGTGGACTGTGCTAGCTACAGACTAGGTTGTCATAAATATCTAACTGACCTGTGATGCTGAGCTTATCCAAAGGTACCAGATTTACCAGAGCTTCATTGCAATTGTGGTATGGGAATACTAACATTTACTTGGCAGCTTCTGGATGCAATGCAGGAGAAAAAGCATGATTGTACCCATCATCTTGAAACATCTTTGGACTTCATCTCTTACCTGGCAGGAGCTTCCTTAGGGCCTTGCCTTCAGCTGACAGGGAAAAAAAATTGAGAAGAGTTTTACTAAAAGCACAGTTTAAAAGAAACTAAAACCTCAGAAGCACTGGAGGGAGAATGGTATAAAATTTCAAATGCTGGATTTCAACAGCTGACACTTTTGGTCCCAGTAAGATGTTTGCAGTTGTTTTCAAAGTTAAATGTATGATCATTCATCTGGCTATTTATCTGCTGTGTAAGACCGTTTAAGGCAGACTGTGCCAAGCAGGGTTTTTACTTGTGTAAGCACTAGGGGGAGCTTTCAGTTTATTTTCAACACATTTTTACTCCACTGGGCAATATTATTTTCATTACCTTATTTTTTACAGTATCCACGTGAGTGTGAAAAACACTAAGTCAACTAGGTTGAAGTTATCTTGCAAGCTTTAAAATACACATCTGCCTTTCCTCATAAAGAAATATATTGACCTGAAGTACCTGTAAATAAATGTGTCCATAGTGTTTGTAATGTCCACCTTAGAAAAGGAAGGAGTGAACAACCATTCTTAACAGTGTTTTTCAAGTGTGCCATGACCAAAAAAGAAACTGAAGTTAACAGAAAATGTGCGCTGAATATAAACTTCTGAAGACAAATGTTTAACAAAAACTTAGGTTGAATGTTTCAGTGGTACATTTCAGTTTGTGAGTGTCCTAGGTGTTTATTTGCTAATTAGCTCGCTAGTCTCAGATGTTTGATTCTTTCATATTTTCAAAGCATTGAACTGAGATCTCCTTTAAGTGGCATTTTTCAAACTAGCTTAGAATCCAAGGTAACCACATTTTAATGCATCCTATTTCTATTTGGTTTCAAGTCATCATGTGTTTTGCAAGCTTCTTTAGTGTCCCAAATTTGTTTTCACCATTTTATGTTTAAAAGTTGGCAAGTCTAGAAGTTGTACCTGAGGCTTGTTTCTTCAGCGGGACCTAAGCCAAGGTCTGCACTAGGGTGACATCACTTGGAATCCAGCAGGGATTTGTATGTGATGTCCAAAGCTCTGTAAACAACAGACCAAATGCACAGTCTAAAATGTTGGGCTAATTTCTGCCATATTAAGGAATTGGATGTCATCAGAAATATCAAGCACGTCTGACAAAATTGTGATGAAGGTTCAAGTTTTAGTGTGCTAATGCTCGCTTTCCTTGGGGTGAATAGCACTCAGTAGCATTGAGAAGGGAGCACAAACTGCAGCATAATTTGCTGTCACATTAGAAAGTCACAGTATTTAGTTTAGTGGGTGTTCAAAAACCAGTTTTGTGTCTTTGTCTTGTGTAATAATAACCATGAGTTTTAAAGCTATTTAAGATGCACCTGTAGTTCTTCAATATCTAATGGGTAACCTCCCTTTGTTATGATGTATATAAAAGCTTTGGCTCTGAAATTTTAGGAAGGGAGTTGCTTTTCTCCAAAAATGCTTGCAGGTATACATAAAAGGTGGTTTTGAAGACTCTAGAATTCTAGAACTCTTATAGAATTTTCGCTTTTGGAGGAACTCGCTTCAGTTCAACTGAAGTTTAACTTCTGCCTTCTGGATTTGTTAATCAAGTTGAACATAACACTTACTATGGCAAATCTTTATCACAGGTACAAAAAAATGCACACATAGGAACTCAGGGAACACTAAGTAATTTTCTTCAAGCATTTCCTGCTCCTTCTAGTTCTGAAATCAGTTTTATTGCGTGAGCCCAAGGAGTCTGCTTTTTGTGTGTGTGAACACAATTGCATGTATCTGAAATGATGAGGTGCATAAGAAAACTGGGAACTTTGTGTGCTTCTGTGGAAGAATTTTCAGGTTTATTTAAACTGTGCTTGTAACACTAACAGTCCCTTAAAAGAAAAAATTAAATTTGTGTTACATTTTTAAAACATACTTTTCATATGGCCAAAAAAGAAAATAAAAAATAGAAGTGCAAATCTCTCTTCCCCCCTCCCTCAATTTGTTTCTTTGTTCTGTGCCAAGTGTGGAAAATCTGGAACAAAAGTAACTGGTACTAAAAATGTTAAGCTGCCATTGAATTGACATTTCAGATTCTTCGTAGTAGAATCTTAATCTTTAATTGCAATGTTGCTGCAAAGACCAAATCTGAAGAAATGGAAGCATCTGAAAATAAGATGGTCTATTTTATATAACTTATTCTCCTATTTTAGTGAAAGTGTGTTAGGAATGTTAACTGCCTTTTAGTAAATGTTTAACTATAGAAAAAACTGTCTGTATATTATGTGTTAGTGTTTGTTTCTATCTTTCAAAGCAGTTTGCACACTTATGTAAATACCATTTAAATGATCTAAAATGGAAAATATAACATTTACAGCAAGAGCATTTCCAAAACCAGTGTTGACTCTAATAAAAAAACAAAAGTTAAATTGTGCATGGAGGCTGAGCAATGGCCGATGCAATGTATATGTAAAAACAGAAGATTTCTAAATTATCTGTAACTTAATACTCAGATGATCAAGTGCAGTGTGAAACCTGTGCTTTATTTGTTCTTTTCCCAAATCTATGGTGTAATAGAGTACAAAATGTGTTTGTAACAGCTCTACAGATGCTGCCTCTTGAGAAGAGGCTGTGTGTTTCACCAACATGAAAAATAAAACTTGAAATTAAGGCGGGTGTAGTAGCTTTCTCTGTTGTTGATCAGGTCCTGCTGAGGGCCACCATTTGAAAATGCCTGTTAATTATATTTCTCACTGGAATAGATTTTCAAAGTGGTTTTTGGCATGAGAATACAGGATTGTCATTATTCAAGTTGGAATCAAGGGGGAGTTTGAAAAACAACTAGATTTCACACAACCTAAGGATGTGAATTCTGTAACTCTTTGGAGACTTCATAATTGTAGAAAAATCACCTTTTCTACTATTTTAAACTGAAACTTGCTGGAATGTTTGAAGGTTGAAGAATCTGGCACTGAAGTTCTACCAGTGTAGCAGGAATTGTTCCTTACATGCTGCAAATATGCAGCTGTGTAAAATTATAAGAACTAAGTTGCTCTCAGAAAAAAAGTAAAAAAAAAAAAAAAAGCCATGTCATCTAGATTTATAATAAGTAGTGAACTTTTTTGGATGCAGGAAATGGAAAAAAGAAGCGACCCCAGCCTCTGCGACTAGTAGTGGTAATAAAATTGGAGGAAGTAGATGTAACTTTAGAGAGCAGAAGGAAACCACTTGGGATCTGCGGTTTTGAGTCTGAACAGGGACATGAATCTGTGAGTTAATGGTCCGTAGTGGCCAGCATGCCCAGGAGCTGGGCTCGTCTCTGCTCTCTGTTGCAGAGGATGTGCACGGGCGCTGTCTCTGACCGCCTTCCGCAAAGCTGGCGGGTCTTTGTTTCAGAGCCGCTGCCGTGATTTCCAGAGCAGCCGTCAGCCTGGAACGGGAGCGGAGAGGCAGCTGCGAGGCTGCACGTACGTTTCGAGAACATGTGGCTCTTGTGATTTCATCTACTGAGTCCAGTGGGAATAGTGATGGGGAGCGTGGCCGGACTCGGCAGTGCGCGCTGCCAGCATCTTCACTGGTGTGCGACCAGTTTGGACTGAGCCAGAGAAACGTTCCAGTCCTACAGTGACAGAAGCGGGCCCCAGCATGTGCACTGTGAAAATGGGTTGCCAGTAGTTGTCTTGCTTGTTTTCGATTTGTATTTCCGTGCCTTTATCTTGCGTGTTTCCTGAGCTCTGCGTAGCCCGGCGTGGATCTGCTCCCAAGAGCGTTGTTCCCTCTCAGCGCTAGATGGTGCCGCAGAGCTGGCTTTGCTCCACTGCCGGGATCCTCTGCTCCGTGCCTCGAACAGCTTAAAGATGCTCAGCTGGAGTGTTGGTTTGGTTAGAAAGAGCCACACGGGGACCTGCCCTTGCTGCTGCTGCTTCTCGTGGCTTGAAAAACCTGCCCGAAGTCGTGGAAGTCAACTTACAGCTTACAACTTACAGCTTAGGTTGTTGTGTTTTCACTTCTCTCAATATGGGCCTGGGAAATTGGGTGATTAAGAGCCAGGTTATGGATGGTGGGTGGGAAAATAAAACAGTAGCCAGTGTGCACTATAACCTGTTAAAAGAAACTTTCAACTACAGGGCTGGCTGATTCTGCTACAACTGGCAGTCTTAGTGCAGGCACAAAATTTTATGAGATGCCTCCTGCACAGATATCAACTAATATAGGGGGTGGGGAAATTATCAAAATGGAAGAAGTGAGGAAGCTGGTCATCAGGCAATGGTATGTTGATGGATGGAACTGAGAGCTCCTGCTGTAATTTGCTGAAAGGAGTCTGCTTAAAAAAAATAATGCCACTTCCTGACTCATCCACAGAGGCAGGGAGGGAAGGAAGGACTGGCATGACTGATGTCTCCGTGCTGGGGAGGGGTTCTGCTGCTGTGTGCCATGTGAGGGAGTCTGAACACAGATACATCCTTTGCCTGTCACTAACTGGCTGGAATTCAGGAATGAAAGGTAAAACTTTATAGTTGCAGACAGGGACTTCTTTGTGTGTGTACCTGACAACTTTGTCTAGCCAATGCTTGCTGCACTGCACTGCACTGCTCAACAAATGTTCCAGAGTAATTGTGTTGGTAATAATAGAGCAGAGAATTCATGAAGTGTAAAGACCTATGGTACCCCTTGTGTTTTATGGGTGCCAGCTATTTTATTTAATTGGGCACTATCCAGTAATTTTCTGGTTCTTCTTTTGTGTCAATTTGTGATTTTCCAGGCTGAATAACTGGGGGAAGAATGAGGATCCTCTCAGCTGCACTGGAGCACAGGTTGGGTGTGTAAGGAGTGAGTGGTTAAAGCTGGGTGAACTTGGGGTAAGCCAGCTGTGTAGCAACACTGGCTGAGCAAAGTATTGCAAAGCTTTAGTAACAGAGCTGCAGAAAGAGTAGTATATTTTAAAATTCTCCTTTAAGTAAGACATGATCTGGTAACTTCTGCTACTGCCTTAATGTTTATCTTCCCAAATGTACCAGATTCTGCACCTCATGGGAATCCCTGAGAAGTCATTTTCTTTGAAACACCATCAAAGAGTTACTTCTCACCACTTTGAAATACTTCAGTCTAATCCTGATGCAAGACATGTGTTTGGTGAAAGACCATGCTGCTGAGAAACATTGGAAAGTGAAAGAAAACACCCTTGTTTTCTGTTGATTCGGGGTTTCTTTTTTCCCTTTAGATTTTAATATTCCCCACTATAAAGATTTTTTTTTTTTTTTTTTTGTAGCTCATGCATGTTAGTATGCAAACTGAGATGCATTTGTTTTTCATCCTGCAGCCATTAGGGAGCAGAAAATTTCTTGTGACTGAGATGGGGACAGGGGGAAATCAGGAGAGAAAGTATGCAGGTGAGTGCACACACTAGTCACTTTTTGGTTCTGGGTGTACTAATACAGAACTACTTGTGATCTCTTCATGGATTGGCTGTCAAATGGCTTCACATCTGTGTGGTTTTGCTACCTTTTCCCTGGAGATGCCATGATTGGAAAAGTTCACACCTTGGAACAGGTGTGAATACCTTATGGCCAAACAAAATCTGGTATTAATGACATGCAACCGAGGTAGTGAAGTGCAAGTA
Source organism: Pseudopodoces humilis (assembly GCF_049639895.1). Taxonomy (NCBI): domain Eukaryota; kingdom Metazoa; phylum Chordata; class Aves; order Passeriformes; family Paridae; genus Pseudopodoces; species Pseudopodoces humilis. The sequence goes on from NC_142200.1 coordinate 51,258,439, forward strand.
GCAGCCTGGATGCACACACATGCTTTATGCTTATCCCTACTGGTATTTACAACATGATAATTTTTATTTCAGAAGGTCATGGATATCTAAACCAGAAACCCTATTTCAGAAGAAGAGTTTCTTCACAAGACTGAAGTGCAGTAGTGGGATGCCTTGATATTTACTGTAATTTGGGCTATACTTTAATTGCTTCAACACTTTTGGGGAGTTTTCTGTTTCTAGGACAAATTTCTATGTATCTGTTTTGCAGGCAACAGATATGGGAACACTCCACATCTGTGATCAATTCACTGGACCTTGAAATATTTTGTTAAAAATGTAGGAGGGGAGAATTCAGAGTAATCTTTTTTAAGGTATTTCAGGTATAGTGACTGTTGGGTTTTCTCTTTCTGAGTCTGTATTGTGGATAATTCCACTGATGGCTATGTGTAGTATTGTATTGCTATAATTAAAAAATTGGCCACTTTTGAATATAGATACCACCGCTACTAGGACTTTGATCTTTATGAATGAGAATATGGGAGATGTTAATCAGTACATTCACAATGACTGAAGTATGGAAAGAGACTGGGAGGCAATGTGTGATGGAAAGGAGTGAACTTAGAGAGAGGAAACCAAGGAGAATTCCAGCCCAGTGCTGAGTACTTGTGCCCTCTTATGATTTCCTGATCATTGAAGACAGGTGAAGGAACAGCTGGAGACAAAATACATTCATTGACAAATAACAGAACAGCAGGAATCACACATCTGATAGCTTGTGTAGATCACAGAAGTCACTATTTTTGTCAGACACTTGAAGGCTGTTTGAGCATAATTCTGATGCAAGGCAGCAGGGGAAAGCATTTTTTATGATGTCACTTCAATTAATGACAAATTTATACTGTTCTATATCTAATGCATTTATTCAGTGGAGTTTCCAGATGCACAGCAACTGAACAGAGAGTGTAATAAAGGGAATCCTGTTTACCTCATTGTTTCCTTCCCTTTTTAGTTGTGTGCATTTTGTCTTTGCTGCAAGAGTGGGAGTGTTCCTTGAAGGCTTTGTTGTATATCAATTTCAAGTTGGGTTGTTTTGGTTTTGGAATTTTTTTTTTGTTTGTTTTTTTATTTTGGGTTGAAGAGAAAATAAACATTTTCTTTAGGTGGATATTCAAGTAAATTTTCACCCTTTTGACCATTTTTAGATGGATTCTCATCATCTTATTATTAAAATCATTACTTTTTAATTTAAAAGGACCACACTTGGTTTATGTCCATTGAAGAGAAACAGTAGCTTCTCAGTAGACTTAATTATCATGGGTCTGGAGCAGATGGAAAAACTCATGGTCTTTGTCAGGAATCCAGGATGTGCTGTGCTAGTGGCAGAAAGGCTGGCATTTTGTCACTGTTTTCCATTTTGTCTTTGACCAAATATAAATAACAGGTGAATATGACACAAAATCATTAGATTTAGGCCATACCTATGTTGAGAGTTGTGGCAGAGAAAATGAAGGCTTGAATTTCAAATGTACAAACTATTTGTCCACCCTGAAGATGGCTTTTTAGGGGCTGTCATTTGTCACCAAACTCTTTTTCTTTTGAGTGTTGAATTCATACTTCTTTAATAACTATATAATTCTTTAAGTTAACTGTGCCTCACTGACATAGCACATGCCATATGACACAGAATTATAGCATTTTGAGACAGCTGGGTTGAATGTGAATTAATTGCTTAAAATAGGAATGCTATGATTTTTGTCAGTCTTCTAAGTTATTTCTGTGTCTTTGGCTCTCTTCCTAATTTTCCTAAACATCATTTCTGAGTAGTTTTTAAAGACATTGATATTCCTGATTTCTATATGAATGGTTGGAAGTATCTGGCAGTGATTTTCTCTTCAGATGAACATATAAGTTACTGCTATATTTTTGTTCACCTTCTCAATTTCTACACTACATTTGTCCCTAGAGTTCACTTTGTAGAAGGGATGCCACGTTATATATCAACCACGTGGGTCTTACTTCATGGCTTTCAAAGTGTTCTGAGCTTTTTTTGGATGGATGACTGGCAGCCTATGGACCTTTGCAACTCTGATAGTCAGACTGTAATCAAATTGTTTGGAGCAGAAGTCTAGAACATTTCTTGATTATAATCTTGTCTCTGCTGGTTGGGCTCTTTAATATAAATGTCCCTTTAATATAAATGTCTCAGTGAAGGAGAAGTTCCATGAAGAGCCTGGAAGCTGCAATCCCATCTGTGCTGAAGCTAAAAGAATGAAAGGGTGAAACTTTTGTAACCAGCAGGAGAGGATGAAACACTGTGATAGCCTGTGCACAGATCCATCAGCACCCATGAGTGCATATGGCTTAAAAAATCATTCAGGAAAGGACAGGAAGTAACTAAGGTAAGGAAATAGCATTTATTTTTTATTCCTTCAGTGATGCAGATTTTTTTTAAAAAATAATTATGGATGCTTTTGTAGCCAATACTGCAATCACAGTATGGAGCTAGAAGCAATTTCTGAGCTCTAGTTTCAGATCTAGATCATCAATTCAATGTCCCTGGACCTCAGTGTGGGAGATAAGTTGTAGTCCAGTGCTCTCCAAGTACATGTTAAGCAGTAAACTCTCTCTCCTTCTGTCTCTCTCCCTCTCCCCCTCTCTCTTTCTCTCTCTCTCTCTCTCTCTGTCTCTCTCTCTCTCCCCCCATTAATGTATTTGCCTACAGACAGAGTACAGCAGATCCTCAGCTGTGCAAGGTGCACTGCCTTGAGGCAGCCAACTGTGCCCACTGGCCAAAATTCCTGCAGTGAAGGATTGCAACCTTTTGGTTTTCCACCCTTTCTCCCAGACAGGCCTCCATGGCAGGCAAGGGCTGGACTGAGACTCCTATATGTGTTTACCAGCCACAGATTCCCTCTCTTGGGGGAAAGATACTTTCTTCTTCTGTCAGGGTTTCTAAATGCTGGAAGGTGCTTGCCAAGGCACTGAGTGGAAGAGATAAGTGGACAGGGAGATTGAGGCCATGGATGAGTTGCAGGTTGAAACAACATCTACCATTTGTCAAGGTCATTAATTTCCAGGCAAATTGTCTTTAAGCTTCTTGGGACTGTTTGAGTTATTACTGAAATGCAGCAGTTTCCAGAGCTGAAGAATCCACAACATAATAGTATGCAGAAACCTCACTTTGTAATAATATGAAAAATATTTGTCTCTAAATAGTACTACTATATGGATTTAAAATAGCAATTTGATGCTGTTTAGACTAGTTGCTGGACTGGTTAGCCTTCCATCATCACTTCTGGTTCTGCTACATGCCTTGGTTCAGCTTTTCCCTCCTGTCATGAGAACTTACTGTCACATATTGTGGTCATGGCCCTGTTACACCCAGTGATCCTGTACCTGCTTACTCTCCTCCTATTTGTTTCTTAGAAATAGCCATGTTTCATTCTGTTGGTCTAACAGGCTTTAAATTAGACAGTTCCTAAGCAGTAATGGCAGGTAGGAATAAATCTTCTAGACAGTAATGTTGCCGTAACTCTCCAGTTATAGTGAGTGGATAACCTCAGGTCAACAGCATTTGTATTCTGCCTTTAGTGAAAGCAGGACTGAATGAAGAGTTCTGGAAAGGTATAAACATACCTGAAGTATTGGCATTCAGAAATATGGAAAGACTCCTGAGTTAATCATTTAAAGCTTTAGCACAAGTCTGATATACTGTCAGTCCTTAGTTAATTGCTGACATTAAAATACTTATAAGGCCTGGAGTCTGACATTTGTTGGCTTTGTCCCCTCCCTGCCTCCTTCCTGTGTCTCCCTCCTCAAAAAAAAAAAGAAAAAAGGGGGAAAAAAAATGCACACTACTTGTCTACTTTATAAGACAATCTCATAAATTACCATGGTGGAGTTAGTTTTCCAGCTGCCTGTGACCTACTGGGTATTTGTCAAAAAAAAAAAAAAAATTCTAAGAATTTCATGTCTTAATATGAATGATTCTCCATCCTCGAGTTTGGACTGGATTGACTATTCCCCAGTTTAAAATATTTTCCTCTTTCATTCCAAGAGTAGTAATATTAACCTAATCCCAGGGAACCTGTCACTCAAAATGCAGATAGTATTGGGGAGATAACATAATTGGAGAGAAAAGCTGGCTATTTGCCCATGATTTCAAAGATGTTATTGGTTTCTGATCACCACATTAAATGGAAGCCAAGTTCATTTCATGAGTGACTTACTAACCAAGAATGGAGTTAATTTTAACAGAGAACATTTGAAAAACTTTTCAGCCAATGCTAGTGCTGATGTTGTGTCTTCAGTGCTAAGAAGAGTTGCAAAAACATGCATACATCACTGGCCCAAGGTCAGAAATTTTTGTGAACTTGTGGCCCAAAGCTGTGCAGCACAGCAGAACCAACTTGTACCTCATAACCCACAAAACAGGAATAATGCTTATCAGCAATAATCTTGCTTCTGCCTTTACTTTTTATCCTGGTTCATTTAGTTTCATCTTCTGAGATGTGCATTTATAATGTTTTATGTGATTTAACTGGGAGTGATGGTTAAGAAGCAATCCAGCCATAATGAGGACAGGGCAGCTAGGGAGAGTCTCCTCCAGACTTTCTCTCTTGAGGTGAGAGATGTACCATTCAGTTTAATCCGTCTGCTTCAGGTAAAGCTGCAAATAATGGAAAAAGGATGACCCACAGAAATTGGGAGATAATTCTCTGGTGGTTTCTTTGGATATGAAATGTGAACTCATGGGACTGACTGGTCCTTTTCTCTTGCTCACCCGCTTCATTTCACCTATCTTCAGCCCCTGGAAGGAGATAGAACAATGAAATCAAGGCAGAATATTGTGAGAAACTAAACTCTTCATATGGGGCAGCTGAAGAAGTCAAGCATCTGATAGTAATTGGTTAGTAAATTAAATTTTAACAACCTAGAGGTTGCATGCAGTCCAGTCCTGCTCCCCTAATATAAATCACTCAGATTTTCAAATATGAAACACATGTTTTCTGTCTGACCTTGTCTTTTATGGAGTAGTGGAGATTGCAAACGCAGATGCTCAGGTTTGTCTGCTCTCTTGGCCGCCGAGGCCACAAATGGCAGCTTTGCTCTCGGAGCGCATGTGACACTGACGTTGCTCGGCACACTGGATACTGGATGGAGCAGTAAAGCTGAGCTGGATCCTGTTCAAACACTCCCTTTAGGCCTTGTTCACCCAGGGCGGGACTGTGACTTGGGATTGCAGGCCCAGCCTCTCTGTGTTTCCTTGCTTTGGGAGAGAGGGGGATGCCAGCTGCCCCTGTGATGTGGCTTACAGCAGAAGGCTGGCAGTCACCTGCCCTCTCTGCCTGCAGCAAAATTCACACTTTACCCTCTTCTGGCTTAAGCCCAACAGCTGTGGAGCGCTCTGGCTCAGCTGGTCCCTGGTGGCTTTCCCCATGCTTGTTCCCTGGAGCCACAAGCTCCAACATGGCTCTTGAGCACTGTCACAAGTGCTTACCCTTTTCCCAGAGGTGTTCAATGGACCTGCCCACTCAGGTTTACCTTTGAGGACCAAAGCCCTTGTACTGTTATTCCCCAGGAGGAAGCTGGGGCTCCCTGCAAAGCATTTCTTCCCTCTTTCTCATCAGAAGGACGTGTCCCAGTCTGACACCTAATTTTTAATTTTTAATTTTAGCACCTAACTGCTATTCTGGACCTGAAGGGGAAGCTGCAGGTTTAAAGCTTCAGATCTGCTCTGACTACAGTCAGTGGGAATTTTCCTATGTAGGTGCTAAGTATTATTCAGTGTAAGCAAAACTTGGCCTGTTAGTTGTAATTTTTTCTTTCCATTATAAATCAAATCCTCTCTTTAATTTTTGCTTGAAATCTTTCCTCCTAGAGAGGAATTTGTTGTAGCTATAACATTGCCACGAAGTATTCTAGCCATGAGAACTTGAAAATAGTTTTCTTCCTTTCTAGATGTTTCTTAGGGAGTCTGACTTGGTCTAAGGTCTCTGTGACTTATTGATGTATTTTGACCCATAGAGTGATGTTGCTGCTTGTTGGAAGAGCAAATGGATTTGGTCCTAAGGGCAGCTTAGTAGTCTGAGGGGTTAAAAAAAGCTTCTGATGAAAGCATGTGTTTTAATGCCCATGTGACACTGCTCCCTAGGGCTTAATAGGACAGCTTGAAAAATTAAAGTCCTGCACTTGAACTTCCTTATACCACCAAAATAAAACAAGGCTTGGCTTCAGGGGAAGCTAGGGCGTGCCTTCCCTCAGATGTGTTACAGCACTAGGAAGGGGCACTGTGGGACTCTCCTTCCAGGAAAGGGCAGTAGACCTCCCCATTCTCAGTCACACTGACCCACCAGTGTGTTGATGATATGCAAGACTGTGTGCTGGAGTCCGGGAGAGGAAATAGAGGCAGTGGGGATGAAGTGAATAAGAACCAGGGAAATAAGAATGTGCAGAGGCCAAAGGCTGGACCATCATTTTAACCTTTTTTTTTTTGAGGAGACAATGTTATTAAATAATCTCTGAGAACTCCTATTTCCTTCTGTCCTCACCTGTGAATAGGATGGGATAGAAAGGACACATCAGGGGGATAAATAGTCAGTACCAAGGTTCTAGCACTGATGCCATGTGTGATTTGGGTATTTTACAGTGATCTAGCTCTAGCCTGGTCCTGTGCATCATCTTTTGTACTCCTCCATGACTACCCCATCACATCTCCCCAGAAGCAAAAGGGCTGAAGACAAAAGGAATCTGGTCCCATGGACTGAATTGGCTGTAAGAGGTTATAGCATATTTAATATGCACCTGCAGAGCACCTCTGAATTAGATTCAAATGAAATGGGTTTGGACAATGTGCTACAAAACCACCTCATAACACAAATTAGACTTTGATAAGAGGGATCTGCTTCGGAAGCTGCCCCCAGTCCTGCACTGCAGATCTGAACTACCATGCTTCTGCTTGGAGACACCCCTAACAGGAAAAACAGACATTTACAATTTACTGCAAAGAGGAGTCCCCAGAGAGCCCTGTGATACCTTCACACTAAGCAACACTTACCAAGATTTTCTTCTAAAAGTATTTCATAACCATATAATATCTGGAGAATTGTTTAGAGGCGGGAAGGAATCCTTTAAAGCACTTTGGTTTAGTTGCAAGAAATAATTTCATTCACATGACCAACAGTACAGTCTGTAGTTCAGCATTGCTTTGGATGCTCACTGATCATCTTAAATCTTATTTACATTATTGATCTTTAAATCTTGCTGATTGCATGAGGCATGTGAAGCTGCCTTTGTGCAGACTTCTCTCAGAAGCCTTATACTCTTTCAATGCCTGCTTTCTTGTACAGCGTCTTCAGCATCTTTTTTTTGTGTGTAGTTAAAGCTTTTTTATTATTTATTTTTTAAAGGCTAGAGTTCTAATTTCCAATCTGATTAAATCCTTATCAAAGTTAAATGAGCCTTTGAAGTAGTCAAATATATGGTAAAGGTGGAAATTAAATTTTCACCAACTGAAAGTTTTTATTGTAAATGTTTTAGCGTAACATCCCTGCACTAGCCACTTAATACAGACAGTATATGCTGACATCTTTAATGTATCTTGTAAAGTAAGACTTTCCACTCATATAGGGACTTGACTATGCAGTCATTTCTATTAGAGGGCTATAGTGCATATGGATTGCAGTTTCATGTAGAAAGATAAATTGAGGTGCTTTATTCTCCAGATTAATAGGCTTATTTTATTTGAGATGGTGTCTTTATCACTTGTTTTAGGCTTTTAAACCTGGAGATGTTAGTCACTAATGCCTATTATTGTAAAAACTAAAAGCTAAAACTTCTGTATGAATTGCTGTTTGTTCATAAATTCCTGAATTTCAGTGTAATTTTGATTTGTGTGTTGTTACTGTCTGGATGTGGTTTCTAGTTCTGCATTAATTTAAAGTAATAACACTGGAGTGATTTGTTTAGGATTTGCTTCTTTTTTGGTTTTTTTTCCCCATTTTCCTCTGAGGGAAAAAGTGTTAACAGCAGCCTTGGACATGCTGTGACCAACAGCATGGCAGCACTCTCCAGTGAAATTCCCATTTGCAATGATGTTTGCAACCAAGTATTCTTTCATCCTATACTGTGTGGAGCCACCAGGCTGATGAAAACAGACCTGCAATCCATCAGTTCTGAGCTCTACTGCAGCCTCTCACTATTGCACAGGCTGCCTTCATCACCCTGCTTCAGCTGACTTCTTTTAATCCAAGCATCATATTCTTTTATTCAGCAAGCAAGCTCTTCCTAGCAGCTGCAGTGTCTCCTGTTAAAGCTGAGGCCATCTGGAAACCTGGCTGTTCTGCTTGCTTGGTCCAAGACTGCACTGATCTACTCTGCACTGTGTTTGGTTGTGGAGGTCTCATGACTCTCTCCAGCTGGACTGTGCTAGGGCTGAACTATGCTGGGGAAGAGGCCACGATGCCTTCCTTGCACGGCAGAGATCCGTGGCTGTTTCTGTGCATGAACTGACAGGGAAGAAGGGGAACGTCTCTGATAGGAGATTTTGGAACCTTGCCTTTGTGCAGGGTCCTTGTTACTACTTGGTAGCCACCAGAAGCTGTAGGGCTGGGGACTCCAGGCAAAGGTGGCCATACACAGGCTTGTGGAGTTGACCTTGGAGACCGAATCTTTCCCATGAAAAATGAGTGATTTCCGTGTCCCTGTGGTATCTGCAGCTTTAGGAAAAGGTATCAGATGTTGGACTCTGTAAGCTTTCAGTGCGTTACCTGGACCTTGCTTTGCTGGTGTTGTAGAACCAGCTGTTTGCTAACTGCCGCTGACACAGGTCACTCTAGGAGGGGGACTGCCCTAAAACCCTTCCGCTTGGGATTCTCCCAGTAAAAGGTGCCAGCTACCAAGTCGACTCAACCCATCCACGATATTCTTAAGTATGTCCTAAGCAATCTGCCTTCAAGGAACATCTGAGTTTGGTTTATTTTAATCACAAATTACTTAAAGGACTGGTTTTGCTGAAAAAACCCCATACTGAAAAACCTGCTAATGTAACAAATCTCTGCACAATATCAATGCAATGTATATGTTTATATGTAAAATATACAAATATAAGCATCGCATTAGCTGATACAATAATTACTTAATGCAGCATCACTCCTATATGCCATAGGATGATGCATGTGAGTAAGTTTTAAATGTGTTTTTTTTTTTTTTCCAGCTGTGCTACATGGCTATGAATCTTCTTGTTTCCTGGTGGCTATATACAGTATCTAATGGGGGAGATTGCACAGACTCTGCTACAGATGCAACTAATTGGAGGGGCATTTCAATGCTGAAGGCTCCCATATTGTTGCCTTTTTTCTTAATTAAGATAGTTGTTAACACTTCTTCCCTCAGAAGTGAGATTTAAATCTGAAGTGACATTTCCACCATAACCCCCTCCAATCTATCTGAGAGCACAAAGCTCTTACAGCAAATGTTGTGGTTTTCTCCTGTAAGCACCTTGAGGCCCAGCAAGTTGCTCAGGGCCACAGCTGAGCTGAGATCAGCCATCCTGCTGTGACAGCAGCAAATTCCACTAACCCTCCAGTGCTCTTCTCTCTATGTTGTATAATTATTCATCTGCCTAAGCTTACATGTATTTTTCCCTTTTTATTCCAGCCCCTGGGGAATTAGGGAGTTAAATTTTATTTAATGTCAGTCCAATTGTCTGAAAATTCTTTGAGTGTGAACTGGGAAGTCCCTGGGAGAGGGCTGGAAGTCTTCCAAACTTGTAAGACCTGGAGATCTTAGGGAGCTCTTGCACAGAGTTTTTCATTGTGGATTTCTTTGCCAGATCAGCTCTTAAAAAGACTACAGATCCTTGTGATGAAAGCTGAAGAGGGCTGAATGCTAAAGAAAATATAACAGCTGCTGGAATGTGCAAATGTACAGTCAAATCTGTACCTGATGGTGGAGAGAGATCCAAAATACAGAAGTTCATGGGCTAAAACTCACTGAAACATCAATCACCGGAGTGTTCAGTGTAACTTCTTCAGAGGTGCTTGTATATTCAACTACCTGAAAGAAGGTTGTAGTGAGGTGGGGGTCAGTCTCTTCTCCCAGGTAACAAGTGATAGGACAAGAGAAAACAGTCTCAAGTTGTGCCAGGGGAAGCTTAGGTTGGATATTAGAAAAAATTTCTTTACCTAAAGGGTTGTCAGGCATTGGAATAGGATGCCCAAGGAAGCAGTGGAGTCATCATCCCTGGAAGTGTTTAAAACAATGTGTGGACATGGCCCTTGGGGATGTGGTTTAGTGGTGAGTTTGGCAGTTCTGGGTAGTGGATTTGGACAGTTCTGGTTGGACTTGATGATAGTAAAGGTCTTTCCCAAACTATCTGGTTTTAGGATTTTATGACAGGACTTCAAAAACTAAATCTCTTTATAACCTTCTCAAATCTGCATTCATTTTTTGCCTTTCAAAAGGACTGGTTTGTGCCATTGTCTTTGGATCTTAGCTGATCCCAGTCCTCCACCCTTTCTTTGCCTTTCCTTCTGTGTGTGCATCTGTCACTGCTCCCATTGATTGGTGTGTTTTATAGAATGGTCTGGCTGGTGTTTGGATCACTTTCCCTGCTTTCCCTACAAGATGACGCCAGTTGCTTCATGCAGGCATTGGGCTAACCCATTCAGTTGGCTTTAGCTAGGACCAGCTCTCCTATTTCTCTTTCATGTGAGCCTTTCTGATCTTGTTCATCTCACTCAGAGCACGACAGCTGCAAATAAACAATTTGCTAGTAGTGAGCACAGAGACTTGGCTATACAGACTTGTTGTCTCTGAAAGTAAGCCTGAAAGTTATGTAAGCCAGGAGAATGGGCAACCAACTGCCTCTACTAGCCCTGGAAAAAATACTTGCCCAAAAAGGAGACCTGGGCATCTCTTCCCAATCACAGCCTTTTTGTAAAGGTCCTAGAAATCCAGGGAATTGTTTCTAACTCAGATGAGTTGTCTCTGCAATCCACTTGAAAATGAAGAGACACATCATCCAGCAATGTCTGCTTTCCCTGTGGCTTGCTCATGTCTCTTTTGGAGAGCTGCCTATCTTCAGAATGCTGAAAATCTACTTTTCCCCTAGTTATTGCAATACATCCATAAATAATCATTTTCCTCTCTAAATCACATTTAATTATTCTGTCAAGGTTATTTCAAGAGCATGCAGCCATCACAGGTAAAATCCATATCCACCTTTCCCTCTGCCAACCTCTAACATCTCCTGATTGTTCAGTCAGGAAAGCTGATCTCTGGTTTGGGGAGGCTGTATATGCCCCCCAGCAAGAGACAGACAGCTTTACCTAGGCAGAGATCTGCTTACCTTGAAATGTTACCTCTTCATTTCACTTATAATTTAGCAGTTCAGAGATAAATTCTGCCTTATGTTACTGAAGTAGCACAGCAAAAAGGCTGTTTTGCATGACTCACATGTTCCACATTTTCTGTAAACTTTATTTGCTGTGTGGCATTTGTCTGATGTGATGAAATCACTGCTTACCTGATGCAATTTTTTTGTCCCATTGGTGCAAAGCTGTAAAGACAATCTAACCTTCAACAACTGAGGTCCAGACACTGCTGTGGCACATGGTATTTATAATCCTACCACTTGATTAGGTGCTGAATGGTGTCTGGAGAGGCATATGTGCTAATTCAGTTAACTTGAGTGGCTCTGTTTGAAAAAAGAGAAAAAACCAACTTAAAAAGAGGAGAAATTACATCATGGAGCTGCTCCCTAAAATCCATTCTGCTCAGGGTCTTCCACCTGTGTCAAATACTTTAAGTCAGCAGCCTTCAAGCTTCTAAACAATGTGTTGAGAATCAGTGCCATAACATCCTCCAAACAGTTTTTTAAGAGACTTGATCTTGCTTTTGACAGGCACTTCTGATACTGAAGATGTGAAGAGAGGCAATTCTTGATGTGGCCCAGTTTATTATACTTCATTCTCCCTCCCCATGTCAATTCTGATGAGGCTCCCGTGTTTCTTGTAGAGATGCTGTATCTGTCTTACATCTGTATGTCTAAATGCTCAGACAAGGGCCGTGGCAGGCGCAGGAGGGTCACAGTTCTGGCTGAGGAGGGCCAGGAGGGATGGAGAAGCTCCTGGCTGAGAGCAGGAGGCAGCTCCCCCCTACCAGCCCCCTGCCCGCCCACGCCGGCATGTCTAGACTGCCGCCCTGCACGGGGCAAGGACTCTGAGCTCAGCCCTTTCAAGTTAAGGAAAGCTCTCGTTGAGGGAATTTCGCTCCAGAGAAGCATCCAGTGGATTTATAAAGCACTTTATATCCCTAGGCTCTCTGTGCCTGCATTTTGCTGGCTCAAGGCCCTGAGCGGGTCAGTGCTTTGGGACATTATTGCTACCGGCTGGCAGCTGGACAGCTTGTGTCTCACAAAGAAATTTCTCTGCCATTTCAGACCTGGTTTTGTTCTGACCCGGGGTAAGACACACAGCTCCGAAGAGTTTTATGGGGCAGGCATGCCATAAAAAGTTGACAGCCAAAAATAACTTTTCCCCACTCCCTTTTTTCACCTCCTACCTTCCAAGCCAATATTCACGAAGGGTGGGGAAAGGAAGGGAGAGGCATGAGAAGACTGTCAGAACGAGCAGTGCCTGTAAAACTTTTGGGGTGGGCTGCAGTGTCTGCTTTGGCTGCTGAGTCCTGAAGCATTTATTCAGTAATAAAATTTCACCCCAATGTTGTTTTTGACAGAACCGGAACTCCTTTTCAAAACCTCCCTCAGACATTTTATCAGATGTAATAAGCACATGGATGGATTGAAGAAGTAATAGCTACATCCTAAATGCAACCGGCACTCTCCACAGGAACAAAGGATTAAGAAATAACCTTTCCCCAGGAGACGGTGATTATGTGTGTTGCAGATGTCTTTAAAAACAGAGTCTGATGCAGTCAAGGAGAGGGAAGTTAAGTAAAAGTGTTTTGCAGCAAGGTGCTGGACTTAAACATCTCTGAGGACAGAGATCCCCCAAGTTTCTTTATCCCTTGTAGTTAAAGAAATTATTTCTCATATCTAATGGGAATCCGTGTTTGGACTTGTGAATGCTCCTTCCTGTTCCATCATAGTGCACCTTGGAGAAGAGTCTGGTTCTGGTTCCATCCTCTCTAAAGGCAGCTGAAGATGGGAACTCCCTTTAATCACCCCAAGTCTCTCTGCCTATTCTTACTTGTTTCTTAACATTGTTTAATGTTTTGTATTGCTTCCAGAGACAAGATCTGGGGTTAGGAAACAGCATAAAATGTAGGTTTGCCCCACAAGCTGTATCCCAGTGAGGAGCCCACGGAATGCCAGAAGTGGAAGGAGAGCTTGTGGGGGGACAGGTGTCATAGGGAACATGTGGTGACTCCTGTTTTAGACCTTTGGATTGATCAGCATAAACATTTCCTATGGCTTGGAATTGAATGGCACTTAATCTTGGTAGTAAAAGTCTGGAAACTTGTGCTAGTGATCACTGCTGGAAGGAGTCAGATTTTAAGCTTTATAAAACATTCTTAATAAATGCAGTACTTCATAGACATCCTTTCTGTAGAGAGGTTTTTCCCCCCCTGGTGTGGATATTTTCCAGGAAGTGTGCATGATGGAGGGCCAGCTGTATAAGAGTGTACCAGCAGAAATGGTTTACTCACTGACTACAATGGCTCAGTGTGGTTTTTGATCCTTTTTTAAAACTGTTTCTCTGCAGCAGCAGGAGGTGGTCCTGTGCAGAGTGCATGGGCTGAGAACTTCGCTCCTCTTGTTTGCTGACTAGTAACTGTGAGAGGGTGAAGTTAAAGGCATACTTTCCAGAAACAGAAATAATCAGATGCTTGCACCATGGTTCAGAGTTCAGTTCCTATTCCACTGGCTGAAAGAGTCTACTTAATAACAAAGAAGATGAAAACTTGAGTGGTACTGCTCTTGAAATCCAAATCAATTCTCTCTGGTTTTATTTGAAAATGGGATATAAGTTACAGTTGCTTTGGGAAACCATACTTCAGACTTTTTTGACTTCTGTGAATCTAATTTCTAAGTCTGTCTGTTCCATTATACTTATAAATTGAACAGGGCTGTAAACACCTGCAAGCAAATGTTTTGTTATATTAACAACATAAGCATGTACGGATGGCTTTTTGAATGGCATAAAAGACTGAATCTGATAGTGTCTGCCTTTGTGACAGTCACCACTTGGACAGAGGTGTGACTTCCATCAGTCTTGGAGCCTTTGTGACTTTGTGCCACAGCAGAGTTATACACCACCCTTCCTTCCACAGCATGTAGGTTAAAAAGGGCTAAAAAGGAACAGGTGCAGTGGCAGGAACCCTTGTCAGCTACGTGTGGGTGCAGCTGCATTTATCACCTCTAACAGTCATCCCCAACTCACCTCTCTAAAACTCCCCCCTCTCATTTCCTCTTTACTGCTGCCTTGTTTTTGTGGGGCTTATGTGAGTTAGGGGTTTTACAGGCAAGAAAAGGGGGGGGGTTCATCTGTAGGTTAAACTCAACCATGGGAAGCAGGTTTTTCAAAGTTGTAAACTAGAGTGTTGGCTCAGGCCGAGTCACAGTGTCTGAATCTTGGTGAAGTGCAGCCAAATCATGCTGTTGATTAGCAACAACAGTCCTTGATCTATTTTGATCCATCCTGATAGGTTTCATAAGTACAGTCTGGGAAAACTGATGAGGGAAAAAAAAGGTTCAGTTCCCAGTCAGCAGCAAGATGCAGTGCACTGGGAGCTGGCTAACCTCTCTGCTTTGTGGACCTTCCAGATTAATTTGTAATAGAGAAGAAGGAATAATTTTGGAAGTAGGTGTTCCCAGGTGAAACACATTTCTGTAAACACCACTAGTTGCATTTGACTTTATTTCTCAGAGTTAAAACTGGTGTTTTTTCTTTAACAATCCCTCAAGTCTGGTCACCCTTGCATCATTTTTCCACATTACCTGTTGCCATAGTATTCCAGAAATTGTGCCAATGTGATTTGAGATGAGTGAAATCGCACATTGCTGTGTGTTTACCTTAAAGTTGGACAAAGAGAATATAATGGAAAACTGCACCAGATGTCTAAAACTAGTAGGGCTAAGAACTGTATTTGGGTGAATATATTCACATGCCCAGCTTTAGGTCTATCCTTTAGCTCCCTTGTCTAATACTTTGGCCCCTTCTTGCATGGTCAGTAGAAAGAGATGCCCCAGTTCAAGGTATGCATGAACTTCTTCATGCATGTTCTTCTTTGCCCTCAACCGTAGAGGAAGCATGAAACTAAGTATTAAATGATTGTTCTGTGCTGCTGCCAAATGACTAAAGCTTCTCTTCAAAAACTGACTGTCAGACTACATATAGATGGATGCGTGTGTTTTTCTTTTGTCTTCCAGTTATCATGTTGAACTGCAGCCCCAAATGCAAGCAGACTTACTGTCTTCTCTTGCCTGTGTGTCCCATACTAATACTGCAAGATGAAGAGCTCTAATAAAGAAGGCTTACAACTATTTACATGTTGAATAGTTCTGGTGGGAGCCAGTGCATGACTAATAAGGAAAAACTTCAAAATGGGTACATCCTCTCAGATCCCTTTTAGAGAAGTTAATTCCTCTGTTTCATTGCACTTATTCAGCTCCTGACCTGAAAGGCAGAAAAGCTCTTTCCTGAGTCACTGAGCCCTAGGATAGGTTTGCTCCTTTTCCTTTTCAGTTGTTTGTGTAGACAGCATGCTTCCCCAAATCCTTTCATCCTTCCTCCTGTAGTTCATATTCTTGTTGCTGGAAGTGGAGGAAACTTCAGTGAGCTGTGCTGAGCTACAGGGAAATGCTCCAATGTATCCATCAGAGGCTGCTTCTTGGGAAGATGCCATTTTCATTGCTCTGCACACCCTGCTCTTTACTTCATGTCAAGGAGCTTGAGCTCAGTGCATGGGTATCAACAAGCCTGGTCACAGGAAAAAGGGACTCTACCTTAGACTGCAGGTGTTGAATTTGGCTTTCCCAGGCTGCAGCCAGGACATTTGGTTCAGAGGTGTTTCCTACAGCGTTCAGTGGAAAGTGGCACTCTCTGTTTGGGGCTGGCAGCTTTGGTTGGTGTCTCCAACCTCTGCTCAGGAGATGAAATCCAAATCAATTCTCTCTGGTTTTATTTGAAAATGGGATAAAAGTTACAGTTGCTTTGGGAAACCATACTTCAGACTTTTTGACTTCTGTGAATCTAATTTCTAAATCTGTCTGTTCCATTATACTTATAAATTGAACAGGGCTGTAAACACCTGCAAGCAAATGTTTTAATTGTTATATTAACAACAATAATTTGTTTATTCTTTGTTCAGCAAAGAGGGCACCTCCCTGGATTATTTGGAAGAAGACCTGGGGCCATCTGAATCTCTTCTTGGTCGGCTGAAAAGGAAAGAAATGGCTGGAGCAGGGAAAAAGATAAATGCATCCACCTTCTGGTCCAGCACATCAGACTCAATCAAAAACCCTAGTGGAGACCAGTGCCCTTCCTCTCCTTTGGACCCCAAACACACCACCACCAATTTTTTCAATTTTATTTTTTTTAGCTGAAAGCAGTTGAAGTAGCTACATAAATCCCACAGACCTGGTGGAATGGCTATGGAGTCTTGTCTAAGCAAAACAAGCAGGAGAAATATTACTTCATTAACAAAGTACTGAAGATATGTTTTGAATCCATACATCATGAGCTAAGTAGCAGATGGGCTGAGTACTGTAAAAGAAACAGCTCAGATGGATAAACATCTGATAGATAGGATGGTTCAAAAAGCCATCCAAAAATGCATTTTGAACTTGTGCAGATTTTTAGGGGACAGGGAAAGGGATCTGTGATGTGGCACATGGGAGACCTGATGACAAGGGATGGAGCCCAGCAGTAAAGGCCACGTTGGTCACAGTAGGCATGAGGAAGAGAGCAAGCAGGGTGCAGCCATGCAAAAATGATTTTTGACCTCTAGGGGGCCCACTGAAACAATGTGAAGTGATACACTTTTATTTGTCTGTCAGAGCAATTGGTAGATAGAAGCATTTCTAAATCTAACTATTTGTTCCTTTATCTGTTTTATTTTTTTCCCCTTCCCCTTTGAATAACAAGACTGCAAGCAGCTGCTCATCTCTCAAGCCATCATTTGTAAGCATTATGTTTCTTCTCAACTGATGGTGAGCTATGGAATAAGAATATAAAAAATTGGGATCTTTTGCAGATCCCACTTGCTTTTTTACAGGCCAGGTAACATGGTGTTTTATTGAGCTTGGAGTATTTGGAGTTCATCCTTATTTTGTGACCCTTTTTGAGGAAGAGAATTTCGAACCTTTAAAAAATAACTTTAGAAGGCTTTCTCTGAAAAGGAGAAAGGTACAGTTCAATTTTTTGTCCAGACTTTCCATGTGTTTCCTTTTGATATGTGATGAACTTTACAACTGGTCTTCTCTTTTATTTCTCTGATCCACCCCTCCCTCCCTCCCTCCTGTCCCCAGCATTGTTTAAAACAGGGAAAATCTTTTATAGCTGGATTAATATCTAGATAATTCACTGCCTTGACCTCCAAAGTTTATACTCTACAAGGTATTTGGAGATGTCAGCTGAAAGGGTTCATAAATATTTTAACTGCATTACCTCACTCTTGCTGCCATAACATTAAAAATGTGCTTTTCCCGAATGTTTGCTACAGGAGTCTGACGGTCACGTCCGTGTCTGCTGGCAGCTCCCTCTTCCGCCCCAGCACGGGGTAGCTTGAAATATTAATGAGAGCTAATGCAGCAAAACTGTGCACTTGAAAAACAGACAGACACACACACACACATGCACAGAGGCACACTGTCCATGCATGTGTGTGTTTGATGTACTTGAATGTCCAAGGCAAGATGCTTAAGTTGCAGAACAGGCTTAAGCTGGTGTCCAGCGATGCAGCACATCCAGCGCAGCTGGGCTGCCTCAGGCCCCATGGAGATGTCAGATTCCTCACACTAACACCAGATTCCCACTGAAAAATGATCTGACCTCATGAAAGCCTTTGAAGGAGGTTTGGGCTGGAACCACAGCACTGAGAGCTTTGCGCTAGGAAGGGATCCTCATATCTTCATTTGTGGCCCCCCACACCAAGGAAATGATTGTGTGTGAGCTTGCTGGTGAGGAGAGGCTGGAATAGATGGTCACAACACATCTGAGCTCTGTGTGTGATGTGTGTCCCTCTTGATAACCAATCCTGCTTTGGAGTCTGGTGAGTCCAGAGCCTGGGATGGGACAGGGTTAGTATTTTCCTTTTGTGCATTTTATTAAGCATATCAGTAATTTCTGCATGTTGAGGAGGAACAAAGATAGTTTTTCATACATGAATACTCCTCCAGTTACTCTTGAGAGAAGAAAGTCTGAAGGTTCCCTGGTCATCAGTCATTCTCCAACTAATCTTCATAGCAGGAGATGGTTTTCATTAGATTTCTGCTTTAATGACAGTTCTAAATGGCAGTCAGTGGAACTGGCCTTGGGAAGTGCCTGTCAGGCCAGGAGAGCCAAGAAGAGATGTTTGGTGGTCCCTTGCATGGCTTGCTACTTGTGCAGCACATTCCTCAGACAAATCTTGAAGCTGTGGTGTGAATAATTTCTCATAGCATGAACTTTATCAACTTGAAACACAGGATTGAAGGGGCTCCTTCAATTATAGGAGTCTCACTGAATGATTCTGAACATTTATTTCTTCTCCAGCTCTTTTTTTTTGCTGTCCTAAGTGTCCATCTTAACTCTTAATGTAACAAAAAAACCTGGTAAACCTTCAGTACAGTGGGTCAGGGTAGTACTACACTTGTAGGTCCTGCTAAACAGGGAATTTGCCTTTCTTTCTGCATGCTTACAGGTTGCTTTTCTCTTGTTTTCCCCAAGCTTTTAATAAAGTGTTAGATTTCCACTGGTTTCCTTCCTCAAGAAGGAAGCAACAAAACCTGATGTAAAATAGCCCATATGCACCCAGAGTAGAAACTCTGTTTAAATATCACACAGTGCCAGGCAGAGCAGCTGCAGTTTTTATCTATCTATCTATCTATCTATCTATCTATCTATCTATCTATCTATCTATCTATCTATCTATCTATCTATCTATCTATCTATCTATCTATCTATCTATCTATCTATCTATCTATCTATCTATCTATCTATCCACAGATTAGCCAGTTTACCAAATCAGAGAAAACTGTGAAAGCTTTAATTACACAAGCAGTGCAAGCTGAACCTTTTGCCTTGTCACAGAGGCAAGTGAGAATTCTAGGATGCCTGGTGGTACAGCTGGGTGTGTTGTCAAAGCACTTGTCCTTGCTCTGACTTACAAACTCAAACCACTGCCTGCGTAAGCACATGCAGGTTTCTAAATAGAGCCAAGGAAAACAAACTGCAGCTGAAATCTGTTTCTGCTTGTGCTTTAAGGAGTTATGTCTGGACTATTGATGGGCAGAACAAGAGAGCTAATGCATCCACAGACCGGGAAAGCACACCAGCAGGTTACTTTGCATCTCTGACAGGATCTTAAAATCGTGATGTAATTCAGATCACAAGGGACATCAGGAGGTTTCAGATCAAACCTACAATCCAAAGCACAGCCAGTTATAACAGGTTGCTCAGGGCTTGACCAGCCAAGTTTTGGAAACCTCTAATGCTGAGGATCTCACAGTTTCTCTGGGCACTTGCTCCAGTGTTTGACTGCCATCATGGTAAAAGTAATTTTCCTTTTATTTAATTAGATCTATCATGCAGTTCTGCAGAGATTGGCTCCACCTTTTCTGTATCTCACCATCAGGCAACTGTAGATACTTTTCCATGGGACTTCTCTCTTTTAAGGCTGAACAAGCTCAGCTCCTGCAGCCTCTCCTCACATGTTATGCTCTGAGCTGCTCAGTCCAGTATGTCAGTATCTTTCTTGCACTGGAGCCCCCAAAGCTCCATGCAGTTCTCCAGATGTGGTCTCACAAGTGCTGAATACAGTGGACTAAGAAATTTCCTTGACTTTCAGCTGTGATCCTGTAAGTACTGCCCTGTATGTGTTGGTTTTCTTTGCCTCCAGGACACACTGAAATTCCCACCTCTGGTCTTGTCTCTTTCTATTCTAAAGCTGTTCCCAACCCATCCACCTAGTCTTAATTGCTGTAAGGGTTAGTCTGCCTCAGAAGCAGGACTTTGCTGCATTTGCCTGAGTTCATGAAGTACCTGGCAGACAATTTCTCCAGCATCCTGAGATCTGCCCTTTCAAGGAAGTCCTGCCCCTGCTGTTGCCACTGCCCAGCCCAGGCCCCAGGAGAGCAGCTGACATGCTCACGTTATCACAATCCTCCCAAGACCCAGGTTCAGTGAAGTCCACACACTGCTAAAAGGGCACTCTGTTGTGTCCTCCATGATGTTAATAAAAATGTTAGATGGTACTGGTCCCAGTACTGACCACCTAGAATGCCACTGGAAACTGGCTACCAACTTTATCTGTACAGCTGGGCTCAAAGGATGGTCTGGTACACTCCCCACCTGTTGCAAGTAGCTACTCAGTCCAGGTCAGTGATTTGACTATAGGCTGTTTTGAAAATAAATAAATTAAAAAAACCCAACAGAAGAATCCTTTTATTTTCAAAGTTTGATCAATCCATGAAAGAAAGAGCAGCACATTTTTGCAAAGCCCGAATAACTGTACAGCTCATTCTGAAGACAGATTTTTCCCAACAGAAAGGCAGTGCCTGTTAAAGAGAAGGAACCAGGAAGGGAGCTGGGACCAACTGTGGCCAGCATGGTTCTGCTGGCTGGTACCTTTAGAAACACACTACATCCTTCATGCTTCTCCTTCCAGTGTTGGTCTCCTTAAAATCACTGAACAGCCAGGTGAGGATCCATCTAACTATAAAAGACATTTTAGCATCCCTGAGTGCTATGTCAGGGCTGCCCTGTATATTTCAATTTTCATCCACAGGACCTATGGAAGAAATGAAGCAAAACTTTCCAGGGGGAAATGCTTCCTGGCTGTATGAGCAGCCACCTTTTCACTTTAGAGGAAATCAGGTTGTCTTCCAGTGAGTTCCAGTCACCAAATTATTTTATTGTTACAATATCATGAAGCAATTTTTTATTTTGTGCACATCAAGGTGCTCAAAGTGTTAGTTTTCACAGTATAGAATGGATGTGACAGCATTTGTCATGGAAGCACTCAGCAGAGTATGTTTCAACTTCATTTAGTTGTGCTGTTTTATGAAGTTCTGCAGTAAAATGTGCCAGTAAATTATGTTAGTTTCTTTCTGGTGATTAACTAATCATTCATATAATAAATAGCAGCTAACTACAAGAAAGAGATTTATTTGTCACAGATTAAGAAGAATGTCAAACTTTTCCCATTTCATGTAAAAAGGCAGAGGAAAAAATACTTCTAAAATGACTTTGCAACATGTGCTTTATTTTAAGTCATTACTGAATCAAAACTACAAGTATATCCTTTTAACATACCCTATCCACTCAATGATTTTTTTTTTCTCAGTTTTTTTTTTTTTTAACATGGAAAGAAACCTACATTGCAATTGTAAATTTTCATGCTGCAATGTTCTCTAATGAGCCATTTGTTTCACTAATAATAGCAATTAAAAAAAAAAAAGGCATTTCTCAAGCTCATACGTATGTCTATATTTGGGAACTTAAAAAAAAACCCGTCTCAGATGTAAAAATGTGACTTGGAATATGTAAACATTTTTGTATACCTGAAACACTGGAAGAAGAATATCAGCTAACAGCAAAACAACAGTTGCCTTAAATCATCGAAATGGGAAAAAGCATGTCATGGGGAGCAGAGAGAAGCACACACTACTCAGTCTTTAAAGGGTTATAAGAAATGAAGTAGCTCATTAGGTCATCAATTTCACCTTCTTTTTTCATCCAATGGAAAGCAGTAATGCTGAAGAGAATGGCCCAGCAGAACACCCCATAATTCACCATAATTAATCTAGCCATTAGTTAATCTCGACAAAGTGTCAAGTTTCAGTTGCTTTTTCTTTTTCCTGAGAAAAGTCTTTGATGTTTGGTGGAAATGTCTCCTGTGACTGTACAAATAAAATAAGGCATTTCAAGAGATTGTTACTTGTTTTCTTTTTGCTGACAGAGGCTTGTCCACAGTGTCCCTTGTACATCAAAACCTCTGCTTTTCTACAAATGGGTATGGCTAGAATGTCTTCAGTTCCCAGTGTGGCCCTGGGTGCTGGGTGTCCTGAAGGCTTGTCAGTGTCCCATTACTGTAGCTTGAAAGTCAGTGATGTACAACAGCATATTGCACAATCCAAACTGTGTGGCTCCAGAAAGGATTAAGAAGGAACACTGGAGTCATCTGTGGGTTCATTCCTTTTGTTTCTCTCTAAGTTGTAATGGTCGTCTGGAAAATTAAATTAGCCAGACAAAGATGCAAACTTTTTGCTGATTAAATTACAAAGCAGTCCCCAGATTGTAGAGGAGTGGCACATTAAAAAGAACAGATCATTCAACCTTCTTCACTGTTGATCCTTAATTTGAAAGGCAGCATGGATTCCTAAGGCCATAGCTTCCAGGATTCCTTCAGTGAAAAATCATTGCTACCCAACTATAAAAGGCTTAGCTCTTAAGAGAATATTGTGCTTTTTTTGATTTTTCCTTTAAAATTCAGATTTAACCAACTTGATTTGCAGTGTGATGCCGAAGAGATCAATTAGTTTTTTCCCTAGTCCACTTGATCATAGTCTCTGGTGAGCGATACAGGAATATTAGCTTGGCGTACAGGTCTTCCTCCAGTTCCAGTTCTCCAGTCTCTCGCACTAGGAAAATGTCAGTACACAGCTTCAGGATTCGGTCTACATTGGGTAGCTCCTCAAACATGATGGAGTGAGAGATCCCACTGAAAAATTCACGGACAAACTTGCCTATCACCAGGACAACTGAGGCATACAGTCCCATAATGCTGAAAAGAAAGAAAGGAAGAGTTCAAATTGTGCCTCGTAAAAGGGCAGCCAGGTGTGAGGAAGCTCATCTGCATGGCCAACTGTAGCCTGTCAGTGGGGTGGACATCAATTTCTAATTAGGGTCTTGTTTCTGCTGTGCCACAGGATGAAGGAAAATGAGATCTCTTTGAACACCTCACAAATCTGCAATCATAAACAGCTGAGCCTGCTGCCTTAAATTGTTTAACCCCAGTTGCTGATGGTTGCATGTCCTGTGTGCTGCAGCTTGGAAGTCACAATTGGAAATCTGACAGCAGCTGGCTGCTAAAGGCAAATAATCTGTCAGGTTTCATATCTAATATTTTTTATTAAGGTATATGTAACTGATGACAAGCTAGCATTTACCTGTCTCCCCTGATAATCTTCCTATGGGGACTTCTCCAAAATCCTACCAGAAGATTGTATCTTCTAGGAATGCTTATTCTCCTGCCTTCCTCTGTCTATGGAGATGTATTTCATAACTCTTTCACACCCAGGGTCCTGGCTACAAGATTGAGAAAGTCACCAAAACCAGGCAGAGTTCAGGCAGAATTTGGCCTGCAGCTAAACTAATATATTTTGAATTATTTCTCTTCAGTAGGAAATTGGTGTGAAGGGTGTTTCTGTTTTTATTCCTACTGGAGTGCAGTTATAAGGGGTAATACTTGCAAATATTAATCATCCTATACATAGTATTAGTAGACATGGATTTGAAAATCCCACAAAACTCCTTTTCAGAATGTTGCAATGTTCAAATACTGTAACAACGAACAAGGAATAACCCCCCAAATCAGCAAATAAAGTCACCTCTACTTCTATCTTATGTACTTTATTTAATTTTATGTAAAGATTTCTTACCCATAACCAGCCAAGAATCCAAGGCTCGGTGGACTGACTTTATCACTGAATATGAAGAGTTCAAGACTCTCTTGAGACATCTTATGTCTTTTTCCAAGCTGATTCAAAACCCACCACTCTTCAGATGTATTTGTTTTGACAAGGGAAACTGTAATATTTTCCCACTTGCAGTCTATTGAAAAAGAGAAGTGTTACTATATAAACAAGAATTGCAAAAATCAAACATTTTGAGACAGATACTTCAAACATCTGCACTATAAAATGACTGAGCAATGCAGAAGCAAAATTCTTCTAACTCCATTTTTCATTATTTCTGTATACAAAAGTATAAAACCCAGACTTCTGTGTTTTTTCTTCTGCAAATCTTACCTGAGTCTGCATTAAATATTTAAAATATTTCATATAGCCTGCATGCTCTTCAGTACAACTGCCAAATAATTTTGGTATTTTCAAGCCAAAATATCAATAACACTCATCACGTCTGCATTTCAGGCCTAGAGAAACACATTTAACCTGGAAGGGTAGCAGTCAGCTTCTGTATCTCTGCGTGAAATTATCACCATAAACCATTTATGTCTGACATAAAAGAAATTATTCTTTTGTATCAAAAAAGGATGCTATCCTGTTTTATGCATACTGATCACACAGACAGGAGATGAACTCTGGTCCTCCTGCATGTACATTAGCAGTGTAAATTAGCAGTGTAATTAAAGCCCATCTGAAGAAACTCAAATTAGGGACCTGACCAATGACAGTGAAGCACTCATAACTTATTGCTACTTACAGAGCTGGTTGAGGTTCATCTCTTTCCTGATGAACCTTGACAAGAACATACTACATAGCACTACTACTATTACATTCAAGGTCCAAGTTTAGCCTCTGTTGAGAAAATTGCTCTTAGTTAAAGACTTGCTCCTTCTTTTCAAACCCAACAGGTTTTCCACAAGTGTGTGTGCATGGGTGCATGTATTCTGTATGTCTGTGAGTACCTGTATGGAGTCTGACTGGGTAACAGCACTCTGAAATTTCATGAGTAATTTAAAGTGGATTCTTTGTAGCCAATAAGGAAGGAATGGCTTTAAAAAAATAAAATAAAAATAGTGCAGTGTCATTATTTAAGCTGAAGATCTGCATTTATAGACATGCAACACTACTGATGTTCACAGTAAGGTAGCAGAGAGATGTGAAGTGAAACTTGTTATCACTTACACATAAAAAAAAAGGAAAACAGTTCCTAAAGCAGACTTGAGGGAAAGGAGATGGACTTCATCCTGTTAAATCCAAATCTAAAATATATGGAGATGCATTTTCTGCCTTATTTTGTATTACCTTATCTCTCCTCAAGCTTGTAGGCACGAAGTGAAAAACATTTTAAGTGCATTTCAGACTGAGGTGCCCCATAACAGCTGTGAATGTGCAAGTGTTAGTGCTGCCTTGCACTTCTTTAAACCACAATCTGTTTTCCATGGTCTGGAGACATACCTCTCAATAGCTGCTTTATGGGTTTTGCCAGAGAATCACTGGGAGCCTTGATGTAGTATGGGTACACTTCTTCTAATGTTCTGTAAAAAAATGAGAAATCAAATATTTCATATTTTTATACCTCTAAAATAATTTAGAAATTCCTAACAGTGCTATGCACAGTTCCCAGTAATTCTTATTTTAAGTTATGACTTTATAGTGTTCAGATGTCACATCTGAAAATTAGCTGGTATTTTCATCAGTGTTTCTTCAGAACTTCATCAGAGTTCATTCCATCCATAATGTCACCATTCACACACCATGAATTCCACACACCTGGGGAATGTGTGTTTTCAAGGAATGTAGACTTTATATTTTGTTCCCCTTCTTAAAAAAGCTGCTTTAATGGTCAGCTATAAAGTATATAATAAAGGCAGCACATCCCCAGTAGTAAAAAGCTAGAAAAGATATGTGGTGAGCACAGCTATTTCTTCAGAATTGCAAGGTGTTTTGATAATAACACCTGAAAAGAGTGACCATTTTTGCCAGAATTTTTCACTGGAAAATATTCTCACAGTCTTTAGGAGGATTTCAAACTTAGAATGAAAGATGTTTGCAGAGGTTCTTCCACTGGACTCAAAATCATCTTGAGTGGGAATAAATTACCAGTATCTAGAGGGAGACACATTTCATTACAATCAGAGACACTATCCTAACATTTTCCTCAAATGATTGAAAAACTCCAGGGAAGAGGAGCTCTCAGAGAAGTCCCGTGACACTTGGCTACATTGCATACACCAGGCTGAGGAGGAACAACGGTGGCCAATTGAAAATCCCCTCTGATCACTCCAGCAGGTGCAAGAAAAGAGCTCAGCAGTTAAATAGTCCTCACTGAGGTGCTGGCAGAAAGCTCCCTGATGAAGTATCTGAGTGGCTAATAGCTATCACAATCATTTTTGCTTTATGACTAAGTAAAAAAACCTTAAATCTACAAAATTAGTGCGAGACAGGTAAATGCAGCTATATCGTCTGTGTTACTGCTTGTCTCTGCAAAGAGAGAATTATGAATTAATTACTTCTTCCCACAAATGAGAAAAATCTACCCTCTTTGGCCCTACATCACCTTAGGAAATTCTGCTCTAAGGCAGAAAAGAGGCATCAAGTATTTTGGAAGTGCAATGATCACATGTGCAAAATCCAAACATCTGTTTGGATGTATGAGTGTGTGTGGGTGCAAAAAAACAGCTGTGCAGAGAAAAGGCAAGTCTAATTTCTACCTACTAACAGATAAGAACTTCTCAGAGTTTTCACAGTCCCAGTTGGTCTCAGCTTTAACTTTTCAACTCTTGTGGCCACAAATCAGACCAGGTGGCCTTCAGGGATGATGTGTTGGTTTATCAGTACTTAGAAACTACTGCTGTAAAGTAATCCCCAGTGAGAAGGTGGAAGAGGAAGAGCCAGACTCTTTTCAGATCTAAAAGGAGTCACCACTGCTGTTAATGCTATAAGGCTATATCTGTAGAATAATGTTTTTTATTCATATGAAGAGCATGCCTTGTGAATTTCCATCACAGGAAAAGATCTGATGTCAGAATCGACAGCAGATGTTACCCTTTGACCGCAGTGATTTAACACTTCCTTGCCAACCTAGTCCTATTCAAGAGTAACAATGTGAGATACAGCCTGGATGGTTATTTAGAACAAAAAAAACTTCCATACAACATCCTCAGATCAAGCTGGACTGATGTAACTCAAAGGTGAGTTGAACTGTACACTGAACTTGTGCTTATTCAATAAATCAAAGAAAAGTTACTAATAGCTTCACCATGCTTGTTGTTGATAATCCAATGTTCATGGTCCTCTCAGCCTACATTTATAATAGGAAACAAGCTTTCACCTTTAATATTACTATTACTTGGCTTCAGTGCTATTGGCATCTCTTGTTAGAGGGGGATAGATGGGCAGAAAAAGGAAACATTTGCACAAACTTGGCCACCTTAGGAAATCAGGCTTCAAAGGGAGAAGTTTGCATATGAATAGAAAAAAGAAAACAACTTACACCTTTTCCGTTTGATTTCCATCCATCATTGTAGCAATATGTCTTCTGGTATGGTTTTTTAGCGTAAAGGTAAGTTTATCTGACGCTATTTCAGCTTTGGCACCAAGGGAGAGATTTCTGTTGTAAGTAAAAAGGAAAACACATTGACAACCTACAAGGAGAGCATACCCTAAGCTGGGTGAGGCAGCTCCTGGGCTGCTGGGGCTGCAGAGAAACACTCACAGCTGATGATGTGCAAAGGCAGGAAGTGTATGTGTGCTGCCTCTGTGACACAACAGGGCCACCTTACTGCTGCTGGTGGCCTCCTGGCCTAGATGAAAGGCAGCAGTTAAGTAGGAAGTCACTGTGGTAGGTCTATAATACTTTCAGTCATTCATGTTCACAGCTTAACCCACAAGATACAATCTGAGAGTGAAAAATGTCTCTTTCCACTAGTGTATGAATGCTTGTAGCTATGAAAGCATACGGGCAAACTGAGTAGCAGTACTAAAAAATAAAGTAAGGCCCAGAAATGATGGAGTGATGTAATTCACTAGTTAATAGTCTGTGCTTCCAGGAAAATAAGGGGGGGGATGGGGTGGGGGGATGTAAAATAAAGTTGAATTAAGTGTGCAGATTCATTACAAGTCTATTTCTGACTGTGGAAGAACGGACCCAGCATGTTCAGAGCTCCCACAGTGATTCAGCTGAACTGCCTCTTGTGCATAGTCTTACAACAGTCCAGCTTCTACTTCCAAGGAAACATGTAAATATGGAGGCTGCAAAGGAACTTATTTCCCATGGAGTGATGACTTAACTCCAGTTTAATCCAGCAATCTACAGGAACCCCATCTGGCAGACAGTAGCCAGCAAATTATCTTGATGACTGGGTGTGCTCTAGCCTGAGTTCAACAACTTTAAACTTTAGGATGTCTCTTTCAAAATCTTCACTGTAAAGTTAGTTCACTGGGGCCAAAGAAATCTCATGTGAGCAGACAAAGGTCTCAACAAAATGGATCAGTGCTATTGTTATGGTATTTGCACATAAAAATAGTTTGTGTCACTTCCAGACTCCCTTGATAAGAGGACCAATAACTTCTGTTTGTATTTCCTCATAGGTTTTCTGCTTAACTAGGTCTAGGTATTCACTTTCCATAAATGATAGCAACTTTGTTGTTAAGAGCAGTTCATTGGAACATCTCTGTCTAAAACTGGCTAAAATATTCTTATTTTTTCCATCCTTCCTGTCAAGTCCTGTTGAAAATTCCACCTGGACATTTTAAATAATCTACTTGGTAGTGGCTCCACTTCTTTATTTTTTTGAGAACTGCAGGCAACTAATGTTTTCATGGGTAATAAAAGTGACTTCTCTCTGTCCCTCTCCCTCCTACTTTCAGTTTTTTGCTCTGCCATACAATATAATTTGCTAAACAACTAAACCAAAAGTGCAGTGTGGAACTGTTCTACTGAGGTAATGCTTGGCAAAAGATACATCCACCTCATAACTTTGTTTAATTACCTCTGAATGGTCCATGAAATAACTAAAGTGAAATCAGCATCAAAGTCTAGAAGCCCCTGTATCATTTTCTTTCTACTGGGAGGGCTGATGGTCCATAAAGAGTTTGAATTTCCCTCCAGATCTGCTCGAGTTATATCTTCTCTTGCATAGCCCTCTAGAAACTGCAAAGCAGCCTGTAGGTGAAGAAGTGGAAAAGAAAATTTCAGTGCAGTGATAGTCACAAGACACAGAGCCACACTTCCCAGTCAGACAGATTTGTAAATGTTTGATTAATTTTAAGTGCAATGGTGTGCACTGATTGTTTTCTTCAGGTACAGCCTGGGACTTGAGATAGGAAGGGAAATCATAGACAAATTAAAAAGCAAACCAAAAATGGCCTCATTGTTTGATGGCCATGCTGGCCAAAGTGAGTCTGAAAGTTCATGAAGTAAACTCTGCAGAGGCTATTCAAACTCGAGTTAAAATTTTACTTTGTCTTTTGTTAAGTATCTTTCTGCATATTAAAGTGTCTGCAAAGGATAAAGCAACTAGAACCCTGCAAGTTCCAAATGGATCTAGGTTACAATATTAGTGCTATTATACATGGGCTATTTGGTAGGATCTAATATCAGGTTCTAATATCAAATTCTTTAATGGGCTAGTAGCAAGCACTTCTTTTAAAGTTACAACTGATCAGATGCCAGTTACATTAGCAATGCAACAGCTCCTACTAATTACTAGTCCTGTAGAAACTTGTGAAAGCTGGGCATGTTGCTCCATGAAACACTGAGACTATGCTTAAATGCTTTTGTTTTGACATTTTAATGTCAAAACATTTTTAGCCTACGCACACTTTCTTTTGACAGCACCACCATTCCTCACTGGAAGGTGAAAGATGTGTGCTCTAGGAAGGAGCGTGGGGCTTAAAAGGGCATAAAATACAGTTTTGTCCTCACAGGGTGTTTTCTTTGGCAGTCCACAAACAGCATCACGTCTCCTGAAGGTTTGTTTCATTTAGAGTGGAGGATTTTATTCAGACAACAGGACAAGTAGGGTTTCTGCCTTCCAAGATTTTGTGCAAAGATGTCTACATTAATAGTAGTTTGTTGCACCATAACCCAGCCCTGTCCTGACAAATGATGTGGCTGAACCTTTATTCATGCAAATCCTCTTTATAGAAATGTCTTGCAATTGATGACAGCCCTGATGACCACTTACAACTACACAAACAAAACTCACAAAAGGCTTCCATGGAAACATGCACACATTTTAAAGTAATGAGGTATTCTATGTTTTACTTACAGTGTTACCCCTATAGCTTCCTAGAAATTCACTGAACTCATTTTGATCCAAACTTTTGAGCTGATTCTGCTGAGCGCTCATGGTAAAAATAGGCTGGGAAACAAAAGAACACATGCTTATCACATTTACTTCATGTTGGCTGCTACATACACAGCACAGTATCCTGTGCATCACAGTCCAAGACAATTATGGCACTCAATTCAACAAGATGATGTTATAATCTCATTCCACTGAAATGCAAGTCACCTACAATTATCTTATGTCTACCATGTGGACCTGTAGGATAACTTATTCCTTTTCCACGGCTGGTAGAGTCTGGTTTTTACTTGAAAAATAAGATAATATTTTTCATCAATGATTAATTAACATATTTTTAAACCCAAAAGGGGTGATTTGTGGAATCTTGACAGATATCTTGCATAAAGCAGGAGGGTTCAATTCAAGGAAAGGAAGAAGAAATAGCACAAGGAAATATAATGTAAAAACCAGAGTTTGCTTTTAGTGTTCTTTTTTACCTGATAACCTCCTAGAGTTATTGTGATTGATACATCTAGAGGCTTGTTGGTGATGCCTGCAACAGATTTGATTAAAGACATGAAGAGCAGTGGGAACCAGACAATACAAATCAGCAAGACGATAATCATGCCACCCATTCCATACTTCACAACTTTCTTTTTCTTCTGGCCTCTTGGTTGAGGATATCTCTGCAAAAGCAAACAGCAATATGGTAACATCTCTTCTATCAAAGGTACACTTCATATGATTTTGTGGGTGAATATATAATTATCTTAAGGCTTCCCATCTCTTGTGGTAACTTTCTACCCCATGTCAGGCCAGATATTTTGAGATTTTTTTTAGCCAAACCTGCACAGACACCCACTTTCTGATGACAACAGAGAAAAGTGACAAATGAACCCAAAGTGTGTGTCCAGTGTGAAGATTGTAAACCTATGTGATTTTGATTCTTCGCAGCCATAAAGGAGAAAGAATTTAGGTAGGATAATTTGATTTTTTTTTTGTCTAAGTGCAAGCATGAACTCAAAAGAACAAAATATAAAATAATAGCAGAAACAGTGATACAGCAATTTGTTCCAAAAACTGCTATTGTAAGGACCCAGTTTCTTGTATTTGCACTTCCAAAAAATTTTATCTTAAAACTCCTTAAGGCAGATTTCCTCTCACAGGTATTGAAATGCTGCAAACTCTATATTGTCGGGGATGGGGGAAGCAGGAAAATGGTTTGCCAGCAACTGACATACACAATTAGTAAAATGTCTGATATTGCACTACCTCCACATTCATTTCATACCTCACTTAAAGTATTTCTAAGAGTTGACAGGCTTGATCCAATCTGTTTCTAGTGAATTCCACACCAACTCAAATTAACTAATGTTTAAAATTTTGATGCCATTCCTAAAATCTGTATGTTGCTGATGTAATATCCTTCTTTTTCTCTAGCTTCTGAGGACCAAAGTGACTGCTGGCTTCTCCCTTCAAAGCAGATCACATGGCATGTCTGCTCTGCCTTGCCTGTAATTCCTGTCCTCTGTTATTTGCCTCATGACTGAATACTCTTAATGCTTTCACCATCCTGTAAAATGTCTTAGTTTCACTGTAATTTATTTTGGTGTAAGTCTCTTACAAGATTTAACTCTGCAGTGTTGCGTAGCCTGTCCTCCATGCACTGCACACCACACATGCAAAATAAAGATGCACTGTACTGCACTGCACCTCAAACACACCAGGAATCTGGCTTTCAGGAAATTCTTCTTGCTTTGCAACATGAAACCATAAAGCCCTATGACAATATTGCATTTGTAGTACAATGTTATATTTAAAATCAATTATTTACTTTTCAAAAGCAGTGTATCAAGTCATTTGTCTTGTGCTACAGAATACTGTTTTCATTAAAGTATCACATCTAGATCAGCAGGGGTACATTATTTGTCTGCAGGAGATTAATTCAGGAACTTCTAATGATGTTGTAGAACATCTCAGAGAGAGTCTAGCAGTCCAAGTACTTAGGCATACCACTCAGTGAGAGAGAGGAAGAGAGAGCCAAAGTACCTTGAACAACACTTGGAAAATCGTGACACAGTTATTTTTCTGTATGGCATTAGCACACACATGCCAGCTTAGACATGGAAATCTTCCCATGTCAGATCTCTGCTACACATAATGTGAATTGTAGCTTAAAAATGCAGCGAGATGGAGAGTCAAAGTAGAGCTGGGTTATTACTTCTCCAACTGCTCAAGTCCTTCAGAACTCCTTCCATCCATGGCAGAAGTGGGAGTCATAGAGAAAAAGTCCATATGCAACATTTGTGTGCACTTTAGCTCTGAGTTAATCCACGTGATATACTTAGAAAGCAATTGCCATTAAGAGACAGGATTATAATATAAGTAGAAATACGTCAGTAACACTTAAAAATAAATCCACTTCAATACAGATGTAGAATTTCTGACTGGTTTGGTCACTCTTAAAATAATGTTTAATTTCTTTTTCAAATTGGCAAAATAAGCAAGCATATGGTTGCAATCTTTATAGCAGTTATAAAGAATCCAGAATTTGCAAGTTTAATTTAAACTGAAGCTTAAATGATTTAAAGAGACTGAAATTTCAGTGAGACAAATGGTGGGTTTATCTGGCCTGCAGTTCAGTTCTGGGTGTGCAGGGACTCTCCTGAGATAAAGGGGCCAGCTGAGTTCCCTCTGCAGCTACATGAACCCGGTGTCCCTGGGACCTACTCTGCGGGGCACGATCACTTAATTCTACTGCTATTTCTCCTAAGCAGCAGCTTCCCTGCTCCTCCAGGTTACTCATTTAATTGTGTGTGAGACTGTGTGAATGCCAGGACTTCCAACCCCAGCCTTGAAACCCAGGCATGCAATGAAGCCAGCAGGAACATGCTTGTGGAGTTCACATTAATGGTGGAAAAATCAGCTGGGCACAAAAGAGAAGCCGTTTGAAGTTTTATTCGCGGCGGCTGCCAACTGACATAAAGTACCCAACAGTCTGAATTTTTCTGAACACAAGTGCCAGGCATATCTTCCAACAAACTTTTTATGGTGAATTTCTCAGTTATTTAGGGACTCATGATTACTTCCCTTCTGCATGGGGAGAGAAGGCCTGAATCACTCATATGGGGTTTCCTTACTTTTTCTGACTCTCGCCAACACTTCAGGATGAATATATGAGCATAGATATCTTCAACACAGATCCAGCTGGAAAGACTGAGAGTGGTATCAGTCCAAACCCAGTCCATTACTGCTCTCAACTCAGTCAAAAATGGAACTAGGCGGAACCTGAAGGGAGACCACAGCAGATAACTTGTCAGAAACAGAGGCATCACATCAAACAAGCACAGCAAGTGTATATATGACAAGAGGGAGAATTAAGACAACATGAAAAGAGCTTAATTGGGGATTCTGTAATGATCACATCCTGAAGCTGCCACAGCTCGTGTTACTTTAGATCTTCTTGCCAGGCCATAAAGATGCTTATGCATCATTATGTCCATAATTGTGATTGAGCCACTGATGGAATGGTACAAGATTTCCTAGATTCACAGGATGGTGGGATTTATTTTGTATCTCTTTACACTAAGTGTTGTATGGCATCTTTGCAGTAGGTGGGCAGCCCTCTGCTACATATGGAACTGGGCTTTGTGACTCAGGATTAAACAGCAGAAGAAGGTGGGAATCAACAAACAGGAAATCAACATGCAAAGAGCAGCTGTTCAAAGGGCATCATTCCCTTCCCTAGTACCACACTCTCCTGATCAACCACATCTCAAAGAGTATTTCGTGTGAAGAAAGCTTCTGTAACTTTTCCTTGGAATGCAAGAAGCCCATACTGCAAATACTGTGAAAAGGCTGAAATGATTGCATTTTTTCTGTGAAATACATGTATGCTTCAAACTGGCTTAATCAGAAGGTCACTGTAACAGTGTAAATGGAGGATGTGGTCTGCCTGTGTAAAACCACTTTTCACTCTGAGGTGATGCTGTGCCTGTTCCTTGCCCTAACACTCTGAACTCCTCAAGAGTTAAAAATGTACAACACTTCTCAAAGCAAACATTTTTTTTTTGTGCTTATTATTAAGTTCTTATTTCTCAGGTGTGCTGTCTTTCACTCTATTCCTTTCACCTACTGAGGCACAGCAGGTAGACCTGCTCCAAAGATCTCTTTGGGATTTGACACCTTACTGCTTTTTAGGACTGCAGAACTAATAACATTACCTGTTTTCTAGCACAATGTGTAGCTCCTATTTCTGTTCATAAAGGTGATTTCTTGGAAGTATTAAAAATGTCTATTTCATAGGGAACTGAATGGCTGGTATGTCAGGCTTCTAGTTTCAGAATGAGAGATGGAATTTTATGAAGTTTGCCTTCCAGAAATATTTTTTCTTTTTTCTTGTGGACTACAGGGGACATATGGCATATACAGAGTGTGCTGTGCAAAATTTATTGTCTTATTTCCAGCAGTCTGTGAAGAAAAGTAATGAATAACCCCAACATTTCACTATAGCAAATCCTCATTGCACAAAAGAAAGTAGAAAGACAGTAAGTCTGTGCTTACCCTTGAAATAAGAACAGGTTGACATAGTTATAACTTTTTGTGAGGAAGTTGCCAAGAACACGAGTTGGATATCCGCAGCGTATCTGATAAGCCGATAAGCCAAAATAAACACATTTCACAAAATACCAGAGCTGGGCAACTGTGTTCTGGCTAAATTTCCTGTAAAGGAAAAGATAAAGGAAAATTATGAGCTTTTGTATCTGCAAAATAGACCAAATAAGATTTAAATGTTTTTTTGCTCCTGGCAGTTTCCTCTTCCTGAGGTCCTGTGAAAAGGCCTTGATTACAGACCCCATGGCAGGGTTAAAAGAGTGTTGGAAAGACACTGAATGAAAAAGTCTAAAACCAGCATCCATTACCACCCCAGGGTCACAGGAGAGAGACAGGGAATAGGCTCCCCAAAGAGTGATAGCTTTGAGCAGTGCCCTTTCCCTTGGGATGCTGAAGGCCCCTTGCAGTCTTCCTCGGCCCCCATGATGGCTCAACCCTCTGTGAGCCATGGGTAGGGGCTCAATCAAGGCAGCTTTAGTGGCTACTTGTGTTCATGGCAGCACCTCATACAGGAATTTAAAATGAAGTGACCTCTGAAAATATTTTCTGCCCTTCCCTGCTCAACTCAAGTCTTATTCCAATAAATAGTTCAGACAGCTCTTCACTTTCTCTTCTCTGGACTGAACTAACTCTCAGCCTCTCCTCACATGTACCACTCTGGTTGTTATTCAATAGCACAGTGGATCTGCAGCAGGTGCCTCATGATGGACAGGATTTGTCAGCCAGCCATGACTCAATATTTTCAATTAAATCCCACAGAAGTATTGTACTTAAGACATTTGCAGGGGTTTCTAATCTCACTTAGAAGGAATATAGGATGTTTCAAATGCAGATTTGAGATAAAAAACTTGATATAGATTTCCCAAAAGCACAAAGTCAAAATTATTTTATTTCATAACAATTCTCAATGAGCAGTAGATCAGAAATCCATTTGAAAAATGGTTGGTTTTTTTTTCAAATTTGGGCACAATTGCTACTGCACTTTCTTTTTGAGAGAAAGTGAGACTTTTCTGTTTTTACATTTTTATATAAATAAATATATTTATTTTTTCCCAGTAAAATAACTTGACTGTTAATGAAGTGTAAGGTGCCCAGGTGACACACTCAATTTCCATGGACAGTCAAAGGAGTGAGGAAAATACTTCAAGGCAACTTCAAGTAGGACGAGGGGAGCCAAGAGGAAAGTAGGAAGTAGGAAGAGGGTTAGCCATAGAAGAGGGCTAGGGAGAGAACCTTAACACCTCTGCACTGCAGACTGCAGTGGTCAGTGCCCTGGGCCATGAAATGTGAAATGTTAGATTTGGGAGTGAGCCTGACCAGGTATGTGACCTGGTCCATGCAGAGGATGACCACCTCCACATCACCTCCAGAGCCAAGTGGAAGGAGCATGGGAGAAGTTTGCTTTTCAGAATAGACACATATTTTAGACGTTCCTCAGTTTAAGGAGATTTAAATCCACAGTTCACACATTCCAGGAAAGTGCTAAGTTACTCTGAGGGAGACATTTTCTACTCGCTCTTCTAAAGCAGCATGCAGGAGTCCAGGGAGCAGGGAATTGGATCAGAGGCCAACATTGTCTCAGCTGAAGGCTCTAATCACTCAATTACAGGCAATTTCTCTTTCACCTGCTTGCATTTTGGCCTAAACTGAGAATCTTCCTGTGCATATATAACTAATTCTTCCTCAGACTTATATTGGCCACAGTTACTGCTGTGGAAAACGCATTCCAACTTTCTGCTTAGAAATGAGACAAAGAAGAAACTTGATCACGATTCCAATGCCTAGCTGTAAACACCTCCAATTTAAATACAGAGAACTTGGTAGAGCATCAGTATTCCACCCATATTGATTGTTTATAAGGCTTATACCTTTCTGTCACTCCAGGCAAGATAAAGAACATCCAGAAATGTATTCCGAAAACAAGGATGACCTGGAAGATGACTTTTCCCATGACAGTCTTTTTGAGGTACAGTGCTCGATCTACCACCATGGTACCAAACTGAATGAGCACCATCACCAAAAATGCCTCTGGGACCTGGTCCTCTGATAATGAAGAGGTGATATCAGCTGCAGCAGAATGTTTCTGAAAAGCAAAATATAAGGGTGGTCAAGGAAAAAGGACACTCGCATGATATTTAGCATCTACAACACGTAAATCCTCAGCAGGATTTACAGATAGATGCCTCTGTGACATACCCCAAAAGCCCAAAATCCAAACACAATGATGATGAAGTCCACTGTATCTGCGAGGAACATCAGCACGTACACATCAGTCACGGCACTGTAGTCTGGATGAATAAGATTGTAGAAAAACTGTCTGATGGGCACATACACCTGGAGAGTCCTAAAACAACATAGACCACAATGTGATGTAATAACACATAACTTGCACTGAAGAAAGTAAAAGCCAAGTGTGGTATGATTAATATTTTTAAAGATACCTAAGATCTACTCTGACAGCCTTCACAAGGCTGCAGAGACACCAGTCCTTTGTTCTGATTGCTTCTAAACCACTGTATTAGGATTTGTTCAGTAGAAATATACATAGCCAACCAAGGTCACAGGGGACATTTAGCTTTTTTATCAGGCAGATGCTATTTGAACAACTGCTGATTTGTCTGATGTTCAGCTGGTGGAACATCTGCATACAACAAACACTTGAATTAACATCAGTAGCAGCCTGCTCAATTTAAAATGCTGGCTTATTGCTTTGCTGTTTGGGACATCCCCCCAAACCCACACAACTCCTCATTTTGCTCACTTTTTAACTGTAAAAGCCTTGGCTTTGATCATTTGTTCTCGAAACTTTTCCATGAGAAGCTCTTTTCTAGATTTTTGCTTGATGCTTAACACACTGCTTCCCTTCTGACTGCTGTTCCGTGTACTGGTACTTCCTGGAAAAAAGAGGAAGGAAAAAGAAGTCAATTCAAAAGAAAAGTTTAAATACTAAGACTAGAAAGAAATAGATCTTGAGATTTCCAGCTCATATGACTCCCACATTTGAAAGAAGCTTTGAAATGAAATCTGCTTTTTCCCCCCCAGTATGATAAAATCTTGAGAGCATCCAGTAAAGGTTGAATCACTGGCAGATCAAAACTTGATTAATAGCTATAAAAAGAGAAAGTGACTAGCGATAAAAGCAAGTATTTGATTGATCTGACTCAGTCACCTCAACCGGTATTATTATATATATTTAGGCTAGGGTACCCCTGCACTTTGTACAAGATGGGGCATGTAATCTGTTTCAATATAACAAATGAAAATATTTTCTTGATTCAAGTGTCTACAAAAGTAGGTATGAAAAATACATGTGCTTTGCATTCCTTTTAGCTGGAGATTATGCTGGACCAGAATTTCTGGACCTGGGCCACACTGAGCATTCCTTTTCCAGCTTTTGGATTATGTCATTTAAAAAGCACAATGAATCACGAAGTATGGCTCTCCATTTGAACTTTAGGAAGGCTTGGAGTGTGTTCAAACATGAAGATACATTGGTTCATACCCTATTTCATCACTGAGAAGCAGCAGCATTCAGTAGACCCTGGGAGCTCCTCAGCAACCAGCCCAAGGTTTCAGTAGAGTGATCCTATGGGAAATGAACATTTGTCCTTCAAATCCCAGAAATGCTGTGACATTTACCTCTCTTAGATCTGTGTGAGGAGAAGCTGGACCTGTGAGAAAGCTGGGATATGCTGCTAGAACTCTTCCTCCTGATGGCAGCCTGCTGCTCGGGGAAGTGGACATGGATGGACTCCACTGATGCAGCAAGATTGACAGATTTCAAAGAGACAGAGGAGTCTCTCCTGCCTCCTGCCAGAGAGAGCTCATCATCAGTATCTCCTTTGTTACTGGAGCTGTCTCCTTTCTCATCTTCATCCCACAGTCCATGGCACTAGTAGAGAAAAACAAGAAGAGAACATATCAAGACTGTATTTCTGTTGCAATATTTATCACAGGCATTGCTCAGCTCAGTCATGTGTTAACAAGGGAGAAAACAAATTCAACGTGTCAGGATATCATAGAAATGTGTAGGTTGCAGAGGATCTTTAAGATCATCAGCTCAACTGTTAACCCAGCACTGCCAAGTCCACCACTAAGCCATGTCTCTCAGTGCCACATCTAAACGTCTTTTAAACACTTTCAGGGATGGTGACTCAACCACTTCCCTGGGAAGCCACTTCAAATGCTCAATAATCCTTTTATGGAAGAAATTTTTCCTGATAACCAAGTGAATGACTTCTTTATAGCACATAGTGATTTAAAAAAAAATAAAATTAAATATTGAATATAAAATAATAAACTACCTAAACCCAGATTACCTTTAAAATGGATCTGTGGAAGAATAAAGCAAGAAGCTGAACAAGATCATAGTGCACATAACCCTCTTTCTTCTCAATGCCAATAATATTGGGTGGATGGTAAGGTTTGTCTTTTGTGTAATCCACATGTTTATTCCAAGGAAAGAAGCCAAACTGGAAGAAGTATTTGATGACAATGGCCACCTGTTCAGAAACACAATACACTTGGGGTGTTTTATAAGCATGTCAGATACAATAGCCTCATGACAGTAAGAGGGATAAAACACGACTACTTTGTCAGTTTTATGAGAACATAAACAAGCATACTCATTACTATAGAGGAATAACACTTCACATTTCTCCAGTAATAAAGTCAATCAAAATTCACCAACAGATGATACTCAGGCACTTGAGATACCACAAGCAGTGCATTCTCTCTCTTGATTACCTATATTACAAAGAACAGTTTGCAAACGGTCCATTCTTGTGAGAACTGCTTTACATGCCAGGAAGGATATTGCTCATTGCAATGAAGGAAATAAGAAACAAGATCTTTCCATACCACAAAAATTGCTGAGGACTTTAGCAAATACTTGTATTACTATGAAGGGCCCAAAGCCCAGCCCAGATCCCAGAGATCGAAACCAGCTGAGGGACCATGCAAAGATTACAACTTCAATTTTTTGTGTTAGACATGGGCTTGCAAAACCAGCAGCATTACCTCAGTGTAGACAATGGCTGTCATCCAGAAGCGTTTGCTTGGCCGAGGAACAGACAGCATGGCCCACAGGAATATAAGGATGGGAAGCACCAGGGTTATCATGGAGGCAGAGATCATGTGGTTGAGGATGATCACAAAATAGCACACCATTTCTGACCGGGCCACCAGTGTATTGTACAGGGCATAAATAAGGAGCAAGACTCGAGGCTGACCAACATAGAACTTCTCTGACTCCTCCAACTCATCATCACGAAACATCCTGTGAGGAGCAGAGTACCACAAATGAGCAGAATATGAACTTCACAAGAGCTGCTTTTCAAACTGCTATTTTTCCTTTTGAAAAGTATTAAAATCTACTGCTCAGTCCAATGGAAGAATGAAAAAGGGGGGGATTTGGTATTATAATCAAATAGCCTGATTCTAAGCTCAGAAAACAAGAATTTCAGGCAAAATAAACTGTTCAGCTGTTTTTTAAATTTATTCAGAAAGAGAATCAGCCTGGCCTAAGCACTTCTACAAACATGGATTTCCTACAGCTGTTCAACCAACATATCTCATGCAAATGACCCAATACTGGTATGTATTCCCATCTGATTTATCAACACAGATAGGAATTTGGAGAAAAAGCAGGTACATCATGAGACCTATGTTATGAATCGTCCAGAGGCATAAGAATAGAACATAAAAAATACCCATGACCATTAGATGTGTCCAATCTTCTATTTATATGACTGAAATAAATATAAATGGCAGCGACTTTCATATAAATTCACAATCCTCACTGCTTTTAATAAAGTTTCCTGGCCTGAGAAGAGATCTTGCTGAAAAGCAAAAATTACTATGGAAAACCAGAAGACAAGACACTGCATCTGATAAAGTCAGATATATATACACTCTCTCTCCAGGTACAGGCAGGCTGAAAGGCAGTTCTGTGGTTTAAAATTTTGTCCCTGCTTCTGGGGAAGCCCTCCCCAGCTGAGTCAGACCAGAGAGCAGCTGAAGATGTGCAGGGGCACCATTCTCACCTCAATGCTGGTTGTGCTACTGAGCACAGTGTCTAGGGGGCAAAGAAGGGAACATCCTCTCCCTTATGAAAGCATCTAGCAAGGTGGTAAGATAATCCTCATCTCCCACTGGCTTAAACAAAAATTGCCAAAGGTCAGAGTTTCCCTTACAGTAATCAAAAATAATTAAAGGAGAAACATTTCCCCAGGTAGCCCTGGAGGAAATTCACTTGGAATCACAGCTGCCTAGAGAAGAGAAACCCTCTCCACAAAGAATATTTAGAAAAGCCCTTGACCCCAAGACAATTGCAGCGCAGAAATTCAGTGCTAATCAGAACAATTAAATATGGCATCTAGGAATAAAGCAGAGATTTCTTCCAAGATGAAATTGAATCACTTCAGAAACCTCTAATTAGAACAACTGCGCAGGAAATGAGCTTCTTCCCTTAAACTAAACTTAGCACAAGGTCTGTATCAGAATTTGCAGGCTAGCTCTGAGACAAAACCCCAAAATAATAACAGAATTTTACACCTTGTGATCAACATCTTTTCCTGGTAGAGGATTCTTACTTGTTCAGGAGCAGCTCACTAGCTGTTAGCTCGTGCGTCAGTGGGGGCAGAATCGTGTCAAGTTTGTCCGTCCGACTGTCGTCTGGGCTCACCATCATGAGGCTCTTCCCAGCTGAGTCATCTGGGGAGCCAAAGGGAAGGTGTTCAAAGCTGACAGCTTTGCTATAGGAAGGTGGAGCTTCTGCATTGCTGTCCACTGTGGAGTACAATGGCACATCGGTATCAGGAGTATATGCAGCTCCTTCTGAATCCAGGCTATAATCTTCTACCTCCTCTTCCTCCAACCTTGATGCAGAATGAGCTCCTTCTTCCTCATGCTCCCCTTCTACCTCCTCAATGGTTTCTGTGGTCCCCTGGCGGGAATAGAGCATGGTGACCTGTGTGGGCTCACTGTTGGAGATGGATGAAGAGAGTCAGCTGTGTTTTACAAGAGTCATGATCAAGAAAAATTTGTTAATTGTACCTGTATGCAGACAGCTGAGCAGCCTCATTGCATTCCCAGGCCTTCAAAGTTTGTATGATCTGATAGAAAAGATATTATCCTGATCTCCTCTTACACAGACGGAACATCTGGGTCCATCTGTTCCCTGAATGACATCCCATTGAACTCACAGTGATTCACCATCTTTTAACACCAGCAAGGAGCAAATTAGTATTATCAACAAGAGAAACTACACTACCTTTCTGAAAGTAGCTCAAACATTTCTGAACAGAATCAACACTGGCTGTTACATCTACTTAAGACATGCTCCATGGTGAAGGATAGGCAGCCATTGGATTTCTTCTAAACATGGTGCTTTTAATAATCACTGCATGAGTGTTGTATACAACTGAAACGTGAACTGAACACACACATATCAACTCTGATTCAAATAAAAGAGCACGTAACTTGCTAGCATTAAGAAATACAAACCAAATTATGAAACTGGTCCAGTAACAGGATATCTTGCTTACCTTTAGATTGCCCTATGTTCTTCAACACAGTCTTCCCTTTTTCTTTACCTGCCTGCTTTACTTTGGTATGTACCTATTTCTGGATTCAACTCTCTGATGCACTCTGATCACTTCTTTGCTTGATTCACCTTCCTTACTCTTGGCTTTGCATAGACTCGTAAAATGGTTTGGGTAGGAAAGTACCTTAGAGATCATCTAGTTCCAGGTCCCCTGCCAAGGGCAGGGACACCTCCCACTAGACCAGGCTGCTCTGAGCCCCATCCAACCTGACCTTGAACACTTCCAGGGATGCAACATCCAGAACTTCTCTGAGCAACCTGTTCTAGCATCCTACCACCCTTTGAATGAAGAATTTCTTCCTAGTATCTAATCTAAACTTGCCCTCTTTTAATGCAAAGCCATTTCCCCTTGTCCTATCACTTCATATCCTGTAAACAGTCCCTCTCCAGTTCTTTAAATACCTCTCCCATCCTTTAAATACTGGAAGTTTGTTCTGTGTTTTCCCTGGAACCTTTTCTTCTCCAGGATGAACAGCTCTCTCAGCCTGACTCCATAGGAGGAGTGCTCCAGCCCTCTGATTACATTTGTGGCCCTCCCTCTCAAGTATTTTTTTTTTACCTCTCCCCTCTCCCTCTCCTCCTCTTTCTCTTTTCAGTCTCATTCCACTCCTTTTCCACGGGTTAGACAACAGGCACCAACTCCGTGTCTTTGTTGGCTGCATACCCCTGCATCTCAACAGAGATGAAACAAGATTTCACATAGCTCCTATGAGATTAATGGGGACATATTTTCACATAAACTATAAACTTTTAGAGAAAATTGGCACAGGCAAAGCCATCCAGCACTACCATCTTCCGCCAAAATTAAAAATTAGGCTTCCTTTTTTTTTTTTTTTTTTTCTTTTACACTGCTTCCAAACTTATTGTGGCTATGTTAGATCATGTTACTTGTAGCAGAGTTTTAATTAGACCATGTAACACTTATGATGATGTGTGTTTGGATCACTCACAGTAGCACTCATCCTGGTTAAAATATACCAAATCATAAAATCCCACAATTTCAAAACTGATTGACTCAAAAAAATTGTCAAACACTTTCAAAACTGAAAAACGATGCAAAATTACATGAAATTTCAGATTTATAATATTTACAAATGATTGAAACACTGCTTCCCAATGTCATTTAAATCCCTGGGTTTTATCTGCTAAAAAGTGAATGAACACTTCTGAGCAGTCTTCTCTTGCACTGGATATTAATATTATTTGCTGCTTTTTCATAGCTATTTTCCCTTTCTTAATTCCAACACTTTACTGTAAATCAATGGTAAAGTAATCAAAACATATTTCAAAATCTTTCCTATATGGAGAAAAATAAAAATTGAAAAACTGGCACAATGGTGCCTTAGTTTCTAAAATTACACATCTCAGTCCATATTTAGGATAACTGATTAGCTGAGAAACTTAACTTCCAGTGTCCAATTTAAGAACAAGCATCAGCTCAGTAGCTCTGCAAATAAGACACTTTTTTAGCTGAACAAATACGGACTTTAGCCTGTTTTTATACACCCAGCATAATGTTATGGAACAACTTTAAAAAATACATGAACTGAGGATGAAAGCAAAACCAAAAAACAGAACAAGGAGTGAAACATCAAATGGATCCTAGATTATGATCCTGACTTTGAATC
This sequence comes from Pseudopodoces humilis, assembly GCF_049639895.1. Lineage (NCBI taxonomy): Eukaryota > Metazoa > Chordata > Aves > Passeriformes > Paridae > Pseudopodoces > Pseudopodoces humilis. The sequence continues at coordinate 51,302,413 of NC_142200.1, forward strand.
TCAGAACCGTGCCACGACACAGGAGGGAGGAAAGCTTCCTGTAACCATGCAAACCACTCTGCACACCACACACAGATCCATGTACACTGCAGTCAGAATAATGGTATGGGTAAACAAGTGAACAAAGCATGCATGAGTTAAGCACCTTGACACTATACTGCCACTGTCAGCTGATGAGGAGGACATATCCATGCTCTGCATTTTACGAAGCCTAGGTCGGGCGCGCTCACTTGTTTTAGGAACAGAGTCTGGTCCATCTAAATCATCAAGGGTTGACTGCCTTGAGAACAGCATGGTTGCTTCAGTGTAGCAGCTACAGCAGCGCAAACAGTTATAGAGACAGTGTTAAATACAAATGGTGTTATGATACACACGGTTCAGTAAACAAATATGCTCGCCATGCAGCTAAACACTGACACAGAGAAAAACGGTTCTGAGAGGAGATAAGGATTTGTTTAGAGTCACCACACACTCCCACGCACAGGTTAATCATGGTCAGTCTCATGTAGGAGCTATAGAAGGCCATCTATTCAAGCAGATATGGGACCAACATAGTGCTCTACATGCTTTCCAGGGGAACAGACTTACATATGTGAGCAGGTTTTATTTTGTTTACCCCTGAAATTTCCAGATTCCACAAAGATGTTTTGGGAAGGGACCTCCTCTGTACAAATTCTGTTTTATTACTGATATAATTGCTGAACCTTTTTACACAGGTACAAGCCAATTTCCTAAAAGAGCCCATAAAACTGAGTAAGCTCATATTCCACAAATAGAAAAATAGCTGTCAGACATTGGCTAATCCTCTTTCCAAACCAAAGATCCAAATCGGATATGTTACTTAGCCAGTAAATGAATGCCAAATATAACTTGCCCTGCATGGAATGGCTTTTATTTTGATATCTACTAGGAAGCCCTGATGATTCATTCCAGAAGATTTCATTTATTTCAATCACAGCTTAAAAGTATTTCAAAATTGGTAACATGCACATCTTGAAATAAAGAGCAGATATAATAAACCCTTATCTCCTTTCACTTATCAAATACAACAGGACACCAGAGACATACACAATACATTGAGCATTCATGTGTAACCGGAGAAAAGAAGAACTGGGTGAGTTATGAGAAGGAAAGTACATAATTAAATACAAGCATTTAACTGAGCAACCAGAAAGAAGCAAATACATTAATGGCATGTGATAGGTAAAAAATTATTTCTCCTGAAAAAATCTTTGACAAACACAGATAAAATGAGTTGAGTGACCTGGTGTAAACACATGGAGTGACCTGCCTGAGTCTCTCAGATAGAATGAAAGAAGAAAAGACTCCAAAATTCAGGATTTATACTCTACTTTTCTTCTTTTGACTCCATTTGTGTTACACCTGAGCAATGGCAGCAGGGGATTTGCTTCCTTGGCAAGCATGATGTTTGTCCAGGGGCACAGAGAATTGGGAAAGAGGTCAGAAAGGAAGGGCAACAGTGTTTTCCACGTTCCTTTGGTCTTGCTAGCTTGAAGTGAGGAAAAAAATCTGCTGGCATGAAGTCACAGTCTGCAACTATTGCCTTTAGGAAAATGGGGAGGAAAGAGCAAAATATGTGGAGAGAAGAAGTTATTCTTAGGCTTACCCTCACTGATGATCTTTTTTTGACAGAATGGCTTTTTTGACTGAGACTAAAAGCATACCTTGGCCTTTGAAGAGAAGAAAAGAATCACCAAGATACCAAAAGTATTGTGAAATACTTTCCTTAAGAGCCACCTCAATGGCAGGGGCACCGCTGTCCAGCCAGTTCACTTGGCCAAAACCCCTTGCAAGCCACTTCATTATTTCTGTGTGTGCACAAAGGCACACAAGGCCCTCCAGACAAAACCTGGAGGGCTGTCTGCGTGGAGTGTGGTTTATGACAGGGGAGCAGGAGGTCTGCCCTGCAGGTGTGATTCAGCACCACAGGAGTTCAGTGGAAGCTTGGTGTTACTAACCTGAGGGGCTCTTGAGGGAGGTCGTTTCCCTCTGCACATACAAACACGAGACACAGCCAGGCTGTTCTGTCAGCGAGGCTTTGGTGCTAAAATATGAGGAGATGGCAGCAAGTAGACAATACAGTTTTGCAGATGACCTTTCTGTCTATGTGCTATGGTGTTTTATGTACGTGTCATTTCAGATCTCAAGGGCTGAGTTATTCTTTTGAAGGGCAACACTTAATAATAAGGTGTTGAAGGACTTTAAATGCAGACATAGTTCAAAGGGAACTGTCCAAGGGACTTAAGCAGAACAGCTGTTTATGTTCACATGCCTTTTCATATATTTTCAATGGAAGAAACATATGCCAGCTGCCCTCCCAAACATGCCAGCTCTGACCTTGCTCCCAGAAAAACCAAAGGAAAAGCATTTATTAATCCTAATAGATAAAAACATTTGTTTGGATGAGTGCCTGCAACATTTGGTTTAAAGCTGTTTTAAATGAAGAATGAATCATCAGAGTAATTACTGACTGAGCAGCTGCACTATATCCTCAAATATCAGGAGATGTGTGTGAGTTGTCACCTGTAGCACAGTCTGTGTATTTGTTATGTGCTTTAGGAGCATGCCCACAAACATGGAGAAAACACCAGCGAAGTGGAGAGATGCACACTGTGCAAAGCTGATGTTGATGCAAGTCATTGCCTCTCACATAAATTTGATCCAAGCATATCTTCCTAAGTGATTTTTAGAATTTGTGTTGGAGATCTTGAAAGCATTAGCTTCTTAAAATCATTCAACAACTACATATTTTAAACTGAATTCTCATTAAAAGCTCCAAGTTCAAACATTTTATATAAAGTTCATAAGGTATCCATTTTAAACAGGGATACATATATAGCAGAGATGTTTTTATCCTTAGTGAGTAGGAAATTTTTAAGTTTATGACTTTTTGTTAAACAAATTTACTGTTCACAAAGAATTTTTCAGCTTAGTGGGTGAGCTATCTTTTTTTTTTTATTATTTTTTTTTTTCTCTCCATGGGCTAATTACTGACTGGCATAATTTGTTTATTGTCTGTATTACTACATTCCCAATGCCTCCAAGAAAAAACCACAATCAATCCCTAACAATCACAGGCCTAAATTGGACTTTAATCCAGCCCAAATAGGGATTCTCCTTTCTTTTGCCTCCCTAGGCAAAATTATCTCTCCAGTCCTCCCTGTCTCAAGCCCTATTCTACCTACTAGTGAGGGAAGCAAAGACAAAAGGTAATGCTCTTAAACACCCTGATAGGGATTCCCTCCTTCAGCTCCTATAAAAGTCTACACAAAGGCAGAGTTTTTTTCAGAGGAACTGAAATTATTATTTGTGATGGGCAAAAATTAATATAAATTGAACAGGATACAAAACCTTAGATAACCTGAAATCTGACCTGTGTGTAGCTGCTATTACATAATTGTATGCAAAGCCCCAGGAGGGAAGCCAATTAGTTTTAGTAAGTTCCCAATCATCTTACTGAAATTCACAGTTTTTTAAACTAATAACCAGGTCATCAGTCAAATGTAAACAAACTGCAGCAAATGCTCTGCCATGCTAGATCCCAACCCCTTCTGGTGGTGTTCCTCAAAGAGCTTGGTAAAGGAACAGCATCATCAGTCCCTTCTCCTGGCCCATATGAACTTTGTGTTTTGCCTTTAGGAAACATGAGAGTATTTATATATAAAGAGAAACCAATCAAATACCCTATGAATACCTCATAGTTTCTACTGTGTAGAGAAATGACTGAGAATAAATGACAGCCCTATTAAAAGAAAAGAAAACAACACAAAGGACACTCTACATAACTCCTTTCAGTACTTTACCCAGGCTAAGAAAAACATCCCTCAGTTAGACTTATGAGGGTCAGCCCTGAACTTCACAAGAAATTTACAGTTCCTGCAGCTGATCATGAGACTTTTCCTCTTTGGCTATCCAGTGTTTACCTACAGTAATTCCTATCCCAAACACTAAGGATTATGTCTTATTATAATGGAATAGCTTCTGTGCTTCAGCATTCCTGCGTGCTTGTTCACCTTACTCAGGGACCTAATGTCCACTAGAGAATTTTAACACTACAGAATTTTTAGCAGTGCAACCAAAAGATAACCAGAACAGAAACACTCTGCCCCTTCCCAAAACTTTTCCCTTGCAACCTGAAATCCATGATCACAGGGATGCCTTAGATTTAATTAGTCACTTCTACATTTACTGGAAATCATTACTTTAAAATGCAAACTGCCACCTGCTGTTGTTTGGGCAATTAGAGAAAATCAATCAATAAACTCATAAGAATTTACAAATATTTCGCTTTTCTCAAAAATGACATGGGCACTTCTGTAATTCGTGGAGAGATATGCAAGAGTGCCCCAGTAGACAGATGGCATTATCATTCAATCAACAGACTCATTATTGCTTCCTCTATTATTATAACAGATGTCCACAATTTGTAATACTCAGTCCAAGAATATTTGATTGTTGATTACCAGAAAGAGAATTTGGAATTAGAGAAATCAGTCATAACTCTGTCTTTGCTATTCCTTTGTTCATAAACCCTGTGACAACTTTGAAGGAAATGGAGATGACAGAAACCCATGTGAAAGATTTAACTTCTGTTACAAAGCATCACCACAGAATCACTGAATTCTCTGAGTTTGAAAAGAGATTTTAAATCACCCAGTTTAAAGCAGGGTTAAAAATGGGTGGTTACTCTTGAACACACAAGTTGGGTTCAACATTGGATATCATCTCATTGAAGAGGCAGAATCTATTCATTAAAATTACAAGACAAGTTTTTCTTTATAAAATATTATTTTGGAATTGGCTTCCCTTTGTTTATGGTTAAAGCTCCTGCTAATGATTTTATACTAATTTTACTAATTAGTATACTAGTTTACTACAGATAGAAGTATACTAATATATACTTCTATCTGTAGTAAACAGGATGACCAAAAATGATTTAATGAAAGCAGGACTGATATTACTATTTATTCTTTAGGTGAGACTGAAAGAGTTAAAATCTGCCCTGCAGATATCAAAGTGGGTCCAAGTGAGCTGGAAACAGAATTGACTTTACATTTTTTCTCACATCATCTGACTCCTGTGAAACTTTGAGACAAAACACAAAGGTGTTGCTCAGTTGGGCAACAAGTCACTGAGAAAGATTTGCTCAGATTTAGTGTTTTTACTGGAGTGAACCTCTCAAAGGTCAGTGCTCACTAAAGAGCAATTTGTGGATATTTTGTTGAAGCATAATACTCACAGACACTCTTACCCTTGCATTTCAATACTATCTGAAAGGAAGACAACCCCTCATTATTTTCATTCTGCTGACATCTACCCATACCTCATTAGTAAAAGCTATGCATAATTTACTGTACACAGAAGTTTCTGAGTTTGCTGGGAGTATCAAACACGATATGATACTGCCACAGTTCACAGGACAACAGGACACAACAGAAGACCAGGGATTTTGAAACAGCTGGATTTCCAAAGCCCTCCCTTCTCTCCCTCTTGTTATACAAATTCTGCAGTATCTTAACAGTCAAGAACTCCAGGGACATGGTGGAAACAGACTGGCTCTGTAAGAGAAGGAAGTGAATGTGTGTGCCTCTGTGTGCATGAAGCAGCAGGAGCAGGCTGTAATTTTGGCAAGGGACTTGATGGCATCCGTTTTCAGAAAAGAATGAGGAAGGTGGTTTTCCTGAACTAGTTTGGATATTTGATTAACAAACGTGTAGCTCTGCTGGACTGTAATCATGGCAGCTGGGAAACCAAACTCTGAGGCTGTTCAGATGGTTTTTGCCCTGTGGGTGCAAGAGGGAGTTTTGTTCTTTCAAATGCAGAATCTCTTTCAATGCAAAGCCTTTTCCAATTTGTGGACAGCAGACAACAATTTATTTTACAAAGATGAAATATTCACCATAAATGATCCCTCCCCAAATTACATGCCTGAAATCCTAAACCATTATCACAGAAACATCCTCAGCACTACTTACTTTCCATTTCTTTTCACAAGGAATAGAATGCCAATGCAATGACTCCTAATTCTAGGGGAAACTGAAAACAGTGGGGTAGTCATGCAGAAGAAAAGAAGTTAAGCCAACAAGTGAGTCCATCACAATAAAGGAATAGTAACATGTAATAATTTTCACTATTAAGATGGCATGGAGAAATCAAAAAGAATTCAACATTGATTAGAAAGTTCATCAGTACTTAGACAATATCTAATATTACGCCTATTTCATGATCCCTCTGTCTTTCACAGAATAAAATCAATTCAATACCTGGAGATGCTGTCATGAGATGCTGCTGAATCTAAACTATCCATTCTTTCAGATGCTTGCAAACCAGAAGGTTGACTGGGATTTTTATCAATTGAGTCTAGTCCTGACTCCTCAGAAAGTTTCATCATATGGTTCTGGTAATACAAATGGATGCTCTCCCGTGTCGGAACATTGCCCTGTGGAAGAGAGTAGAGGTAGACATACATGGCCAGGGGGATGTGTATTCTTTGAGGGAGCAGTTTCTTCTGTCATTTGGCAAGTAACAGGTTAAGGACTGTGCAAACACCTTCCTAGAAAATAGCAAACTCACACCTTTTCAGAGTGCAAGTCAGATTTTGACTTAACCTACCATGGCCCAATGTGTTTGGCTTTCAAGCAAAACTGGAGCAATCCACGTGGTTTCAGACTATATTTAGCCACCACAACTCTGCTGGATGGAACTGAAGATCCTTCAGCACGGGAACGAGGAGTGGACTGAACCCATGACTCAATCTGCACTGCAGCAACTTTTGACGGATCTCTTTTAGACAGCTTTACTGACTCTAGGAACACTTATTAGTGGCCAGTTGCAGAATTTTTAAACAGAAAAAAAAGCCCAAGAAACAGTTCATGTACAGACTGATCTAGATTTTAATTAGTGTCCCAAAATAAAAATTTATTCATGAATTATGGACACAGATGGAAAACCATGAAAAAAAAAAACCACTGAAGATTTTTACTCTTTCTCTGTGACTACACAATCAAACAAGTTCATGAACTGATAGTTTTATTAACTGTCAGACCAGATCTGGGCACAGAATCAAGTCTCTGGCTATGATATTGCAATCAGAATTTTAAAGGTGTATCATAAGAATAAAACTGAGAATTTTCTGTTCTTGAGCAGAAACACATCCAACTCATTCCACTAGTGGTTGCATTGACTTCAGATGATGCACTGAGAGGGGAGGTTGTTATTTTTGAACAGTAAATTTTTTAACTTATAGTGAAGCCTTATGCAAGGACTTTTCCCAGCTAAGATAATAAAAGTAGTCTAAAATATTGTCTGTATTTCCTTTACTAATTTTAATAGTTTCTAGTATTTCAACTACAATCCTCTACAGTGTCCCAAAACTACAATACTCAAAATCTGATGTTTTGTGAAAAAAAAAAATAATTAAAACATCTTAAGAACAAAATTTGACACTCAGGTTTTTAATTAGGTATGCTTGTGTACAAGCTGTGTTGCTTCTGCAGTGGTAAATGTTGGTGCCATTATGACATCCTGACTCTGAAATGAGGGTACAAGTTGCATTCTAGCTCCACCACAGGCCTGGCATAAAGGATAAGAGTTGTATCATCTATTTGCATTTAGGAGATCTAAACACATTTCTAGTTACACTAATATTAATCTCTGCTAATAATGGGTTTTGCTAATATACAGTTGGCTTGTGAAGGACCACATAGCTCCATTTTCTCTGAAGAAATATATGTCTGTATGTCAGTTATTTCCAGTGCAAGTTGATCTAGAAGAAGAGTGAAATGTGCAGACTGAGGTAGTTTTTGAGCTGTTTAAAATGCCAGCCTTTCCCTACCTTTTTGAATCTATTGTGTCCCTTCAAAACCACAGTATACTACAGAAGTTTCAGCCAAAACCTTACATCAACCCCTCGAAGAATTATTTTTCCCTTGTTTTGTGTCCAGGTAATAAATCAAATAATTTATTATTTAAGGATTTATGAACCAGCAAGCAGTTAAAAAGTCCAGACTTATTTTTAAGATGCACATGTATGTGAAATTTTCACAATTTTCCTCCTCACTGCTGTGATCTGAAAAGACAGCCTTTCATTTTTCACCAAGCTGGAAATGGCATTAGCAGACAAAAAAGACTGAAGGCGTTACCTTCTTAATCTCCCTGGTCAGCATACAGCGCTCGATCCTGAGCACAGTGGAGATATCGATGTGCTCTCTGGAGATGGAGTTAAGCCAAGCTGTGAAACTGTCCAGCGTTGCCAGGAAAAGGACCCAAGTAAACTTCAAGATATTAAATATCCTCTTGATGATGTTATCTAAGGGAGAGCAAAGGCAACAGAGAGTTAATGAACACAAATACCTTCTATTGCACTTTTGCCTGGAGTTAGATTCATTTTTCTTTTATTATCTAATAATAATAATAGTAATAATCCAGGCTGCAAAACCCTGTCATACTAAGGAATCTTTGAAGATGACTGGAGGCCTTTTGGCTGTCTGGACCATTTTCCTGACTGTACGCCTAGGCTTATCATCTGGAATCCCTCTTCCACCCTGTAAGTCCTTGGTCTGCCACTGTTAGCCAAATAAGCAGCTCCTGATTTTAGAGGGACACTGTATGCACAGGTCTGTGAAATGAAACCCAAGGATATGGGCATCTCCTGAGAGTATTAAACATCCCCAGGTCCTGTAATCTGAACAAGTGCTCAACCAGTGTGTTGAGCTGATCCTCTGCAGTTTCTCTTTGTGAGTATTCCTCTCTGCAGAAACTTTGACTTTTGTGCTTGAACCTTGCTAAGCTGAATTTTTAAAGTCTAAACTGCCTAAACAGTCTTTGAATCTGACCTCACATCACTTTGAATCACACTTCTCTGTATTTACTGTTTTTAAATCCTCTGTTTATCTAAGTAGGCTGCACTGTGCCATCAATGATCTCAGATCAACAAGCACAACTAGGACAAATAATGATTTATAAAACTTTATTCCTGCACCATTTTGACAAAACAGTACACTTTCCCATGAATAAGGCTTATGGGTGCATACCAACAGTAGTAGCTTTATTTTACTCAGCACATCTGTCGCAAGTTAATTTCTCATTTCAGTAGTTCATTTGGCATTAATAATGGTATTTCTCATCCAAAAAGCAGATTTTTCAACTTATTTTTTTATCCACTCGCAAACATAAACATCATACTAGAGTTTTCATGTAGTATTACAAGTGTTCAGGGCCAGGCTGGATGGAGCTCTGAACAATCTGGTCTAGCAGAAAGTGACCCTGTCCATGGCAGGAGGGCTGGAACCAGATGATCCTTAAGCTCCCTTCCAACACAAGCCATTCTACGATTCCATGAATCTATGAAATACTAAAAAAAATTCTTTCCAATAGCCAGTTTCAGAGCTAGCTGTCCCTGCTAGGTGCCAAAGCCCAGAGCACTGTGTGTAAAGATGAATTTTTGATTAAGCAGGCTAAGAAATTGTAGAAAACTGTCAATAATCTGCCATGCAGGATGCTCTCAACAACCTCGCTTCTTATCTGTACCACAAGATGGCATGCAAAACTCTGCAGAATGAGTGCACAGCTCCTTACAGCAGACTGCAAAAGGAAAGCTATAATAAAGTAAAAGATTTCCCTGTACAGGCAGAGTTGTTGCAGGCACATTTATGTGGAGAGAAACTATGGGAAAAAATCATTAGTGGTACTTTACTGGAAAGTGGGATCTGAAGTAGCAGTATGTCCCATTTACCTGAGCAATGCCATGGAACTGGTCAGCTAGCACTGAGCATAAGAGCATTTAGCACCCTTCACTTGGTCATGTAAATATTTCAATAATATTTTGCCCTTTTTTTCAGGCCTTTCCTATGTCATTTACAATTGGAGATATTTATATGAGCTAGCCACATCAATCTTATCCATTCAGTGTGCAGGTTGTGAAGCTAAGGAAATCCTGCCATTAAAAACTAAATGTAAAGCTGTTTCTACTTCTAGGACCATCCATTACCTTTGCATTCCAGAGAATATTATGAGTAGGTAAAAAGAGAACAGCACACATAAACAAAAATATTTGGATATATTCTTTTTTAACCCACACTCTTCCTCTCCAATATGTAACTTCTGTTATTGACTTCAGGAGAAGTCACTGCTCTCAAGTTAAAATTATTTTTATTATTGACCACCACTAGCCTGGCATGGTGCCAAGTTCTTCCAGTCTAATCTGAAAGGTCATTTTCCTCCCCGGATGGAGGTGTTTTAGCATACATTTTTAATGACACTGTAGCTGTTCTGGCACCTCTGCTGTTCTTCAAAATTTTTAAAAAATAATCTTTTGGGGATCAATTGCATTTAAACATATTCAAAAAGGGAAACAAATACTTTGTGCAGAGAAAGCTTCTTTCTGCCTGAGTGCGAGATAGGATTCCACCTTAGGTTATTAATGATACCAATGATACTGGCTAATTTTTCTAGGTATCTTCTTTAAACAAATTTTACCTAGGAACAAAGTAATTCAACAAAAATATAAAGCACTTTAAATGTATTATTTCCAATATAAATTAATTATAAACCTCCATCTTTCCCCCATAACTCCTGTGTAGCACCAACATGACATCCATCCCAAGATGCATTTGTGTGATTCACTTCAGTGTTTTAAGACAGATAACTGTACTGCCAGTAAGTAACAAATAAAAACCCACCAATCCCCCCTGTTCTCAGAGCAATGCAACTCATTTATTTGAGACCACTGCTCTAGTGAGATACAAGTGGTATCTCCCACATACTTTTAGCCTCTTCTACCCTGTAAGTCACTCAGGGACACATTTCTAACTGGAACTGTGGGAAACAATTTCATATAGAGAAGAAAAGTAGATTTTGATGATAAAGTCTCACTCAAGGTAAACCATGATGAAGATTTACTTAAGAGGAGAGTCTGTTCTCTTTTTAACTCCAGTTAGAAACAAGGAGAAGCCAAGCTTGGATTTATGATCTATTACATTTCTTTGTAGGAAAAATTTGAATGTGGGCAAGATCCTGAAAACTGCTGCCATTTCTTCTGTAATATAGAACTGCCTTAAGTCTGATTTTGAATGAGAACGTGTAAGATAAGGAACATATAATTCTTTAGAGGTGATTACTGTTCATTGCTGAATGGATAAGTACCAAGAAAAGCATTATACTAACCTTGCTAAAACACACCCCAAATCAATGGAGATTTTAACACAGAGCTGTGTGCAGTCAGGTCTGGAATCTTAGCTTAAGTTGTTCCATAAGTAAAATACACAGCAGTGATCAAGTCTGAGCTGGCAGGTCTATTTGCTATTTAGAGAGTGAGTGCAATAGCTAATAGTCCAGAACTAGAAGTTCCTATGCTCAAGGCTTGTAAATCTTGCAATAGAAAATCTGATATTACTTAGGAAGCTCTTACTGCATCAGTCAGAGTGGATCATTGCAAGGCTGCCTCTGTGACAGGCCACTGGTCACAACTGCACAGAAACCCCCTGCCTTCGTACCTGGTCCATCAGATTTCTTTTTGACAGGTTCCTCTTCACTGTCCTCACAGTCTGCATCATTGCCACCTCCTGCAAACAATGAGCAAACCAGTGAGTGTTACACCTACAGAAGTGCTGGTGTAAATGCCATTCAAGCTAGAAAATGCTACAGTTCCTAGCAGTAGCAGTAACCTCACCTAGCAGCATAACAGAAAGCACATTCTCATTTCCAAAGCACTCAAGTGAAGGGACAACTCTGTCAGTAAAGGTGGTCATGGATGAACATCCCTCTCATAATTTGCAGTCATGTTCTCTTTCTAGATAGGCTGCTGAGTGAGATCATCTACTGGTGGAAACCCAGATAGTTTCTCAGTCACTCCTCAGCCACACTCAGCAGTCTCACCTACTGCTGACTCATGCTTGAGCTCATTTCTTCACCCCCTGCAAAGGGAAACCTGAGCAATGCTCTGATCTTCTCTGGCCCACCAAACCCCAAGGAATTGAAACATTCAGGCTGACATGAAGCAGCAGAGTTGTTTTGACACCACCACATGTATTTATTTAGGCCTCTAGCAGAAGAGTGCTGTAGATTCACAGGCAGAAATGAAAGGCAAAAAAGCAATCCTGCATCTATCCAATGCTCAATAACTGCAGCTACAGTTTCAGTGACAGAAGCCAAATTATACATCTTCATTTTAACAGGTGAAGACGGCAAACAGAGGAAACATCTAGTTGATTAAGCCTGTGTGGGCCCCTCTTTTCTCCATCTATACCAACCAGAAGAGCTTTTGAATTTCCATTTTCTAGTTAAAAAATGGAGAAAAAGTTCAAGATATATAAACCACCTATAAACTGGTGTTTTTTTCAGAGGTATAAATGATTTTACACTGCCAGTAAAGCCCAATCAACATTTGTACATTTTCCTTTTGCTATCTACTGAATTTAGGGGGTTGTGGATATCTGGGGTCCTCAGTGACTACGACATGGAAAGTGAAAAACCTTTCTTTATATTCTTCTTCATGTATCAACTTAAACTTCTTTAGGGAACAATATAGGAAATGTGGCCAAGATAAATAATATGTGGCTATTTAATTGAGTATTTTTTTTACAGCTCCACTTGAACAGCCACATTAAACAGTTCTTCAACACCTTTCCCTGGGAATACACATGACTTTACCATTGAATAGAGTGACTGATCAACTCTAGAAAAGCCTGGACAGAAAGATAAACCCTTTTAGGAGATGAGGGAGTGAGAGGGTAATGAACTCTATCTTCCTGGTTCTGGCCAAACACCTGGAGTTTACACTCCTGTATTCTGGAGAAATGCTGTTAAGTACCAGGCTACTTTCTTTATGAAGTTATGTCTTTACTATTGCAAGTACTCCCACAAATGTTTTCACATAGCTGATGTTTTCTGCAATGCGCTGAATCTTCCTACTTACCAGAAGTTCTGGGCATTTCTTACAACTCCATTTCTTGCAGCTTCCCCTTTACCTCCCTCAGAGCATGCTATGCAGAGCAGAAGGACATGACTATGGCTCACCTTGCCAAGGGTTGGTGCAGGACCAGACTGCCAACCACAACTCATTTTTTCAGTTCCTAGCTAGCACTGAGAGCACTTGTCCTCTAAATCTCATCTGCCCTTCACAATCAGGAGCAATAGACAATAGTTAATATTGTGTTTTCTAAAATGGAAAAGGCTACCTACCATCCCCAGATCCTTTTCGTCTTCGCTTCTCTTTCCCAAAACTTTTCTTCTCTTTGCGCCTCTGTCGTAGAGCTGTTTTAGGGTCAGTTATCCAGGCTTGATAAACAAACTGGAAGGGAAAAAAACCCCTCATTTATATCAAGGTTCCTCATGCTCTAAAAGTAAGCCATAGAATAAGCCACAAGCAGGACTATATAGTTTGAGTAAATGCATTCTGTGGGGGCCAGGAAATATTTTCAATCCCAAATCAAACATCTCCCCCACAGATCTGCTGAGTTTTCAAGCACTATTTTTGTAAGTGTAAAAACAAATGTGAATATACTAGTGGGTGACCCATGTTTCATTAGAACCCACAAAAATTCAGGCTCTGAACTTTGGGAATTAATACCTTTTTGTGCATATGGGCTACCTTGTCAGAAGCACTCAACTTTGTATTTCTACTTTATCATTTTACAGGAAAGATGCAGAGCAAAGAAAACTTTTATAGAAAGTGCAGCAATCCATTAATTAAAACATCAAAAGATGTAGAGGTTTACTGTACAGGTAACAGTATTTTTCACAGCTTAGATATTTTTTCCCCCCTCTGTAGGTCCCAGTGAAATGTTTACAGATTTGTTATCTATACACAGTCCCAAAATTGGCAGTCAGGAATTCCTCACATTTTAACAATGATTTTAACAATGCCTTTCTCTGCTGTTTCAGATAAGTCACTTATGAATCCTTCTGCTACTGTTTTTCCAGTTGGAAAATGAAGACAGTAATACTTACATATTTATCCAGGGTATTTTATGGGACAAAATCCTGCTCCCAGCACTCACTCAGACCAACAGTCTGTTGACCTGTGTGACTGCATGGAGCATGGAATTGGCTCAAAATATTTATAAATTATATAGCAGTGGAGGGAAAAAGAAGAGTAAAAAAAATCACTGAGAAGTAACTTTTTTTAGGTAGCTCAGCTTCAGATGTGAAGGAAGGTTACAGAAAAAAAGCAAAACGCATATCTTTTATCTCTATGCGACATAAAATGTGTATCAATAACAGAAACTAAAGTAACTTAATGCAAAAGGTGTTCTTTTTGCTCTTTTAAAGGTTTTCATTGAAAAAATGGTAATCATCTTAAATTGTCTTCTAAGCAACACAGGCCACAGAGACAGGGCAGGGAAACACACAGATGCAGGCAAGGGGCTGAAAAAGCACACTAACAAAACAGCTCTAACTAATTCACAACACAAACATGCAGATGATGACAACAACACGCATGTATCTCAGTGAAGCTGGAATTGCCCCTCATAGGACAGAACGCTACAATTTCTATTTAGTTTATTTATATTTTTAGAATTTTCCTATGGAAATCACTTTGGAACATTTAAGGTATTCTTTTAAAACTATTAAACTGACATTAAAGTAATTTAAAAGGGAGAAATACTTTGTTTTGTTTTGTGAATGTATACAGCCATGGGGATGAAATTATTTTGGTACTGTTGAAAAGAAGATCCCCTTCCAAATCTCTCAGAGTCTGTATATTTATTTTTATATGTCTGTGTTGTTCAAAACAAGCACCACATGGGTAAATGTGTGGGATCAGAGGACCTGGTTTCCCTTTGCTTTGTAACAGGTGTCTTCTAATGCAGGTGATCTGGGGGAATGGTGATATTTAAATGAGCTAACACCATATTACTTTACTGGAAATTAGACACTGCCAAAATCTTCTATTGTCATTTAATTCTGAAAGTGTACACTAGCCACAGTTATAGTGTGAATAAAGATATCAGAGCTAAAAGACAGACTTGGAAGGGGGTATAAAATTAGAATTAAGAAAGTGAATTTGATTTATAAATTTAATGTAACTACCTATGCTAAGCAGAGGGTATTTTAAGAGCATACTGGGTGCATATTAGTTTAGATTTCTACCTCTGCACGGACTTCCAATTTAATGTCTTTTAGGCTTTGGAGCTGATATTCTCAATCTGTAACATTCAATCCTTACAAAAGTAGCATTACATAATGGAGTGGAAAGTGATACACAGTGCCCAAAGTTAGGAAATGCTAAATTTATTCAAGCAGGGCAAGAGAGAAGATGCACAAATCTTTTTTGTGATGATAAAGGCCAGAAGAGTAGAGAGCTAAAAAGAGATTTGGAGCAGAATGTGTATTTAACAAACCTTTCACCAGCTTTCTGAGATCAATTACCACCGTGTCCATAAGATACATGCAACTTGATGTGACCATCTTGTAAATCAGTATCAAAAGAAAATAAGAATTTGGGTCTGCATTTTCACTCTGAGGTTACACTTAAAAAAAGATAGACCACTTTGCTTGTGATTTGACCACTCCAAAATTATGAAACGCATTGCATTTACTAGGAATGAGACTTTAGCAGTCATAATTTTTTTTTTAATCATCCATATAAGAGGAAAAATGCAGATGAGGACAGAGACAGATATAGACACTACGTCAGGAACTAAGGGGTGGGTCACATAACTGAGCATTTGCAAAATGTCAAGTACCTTTGCTGCTTTGATTAAATACTGAAGAATAGTTTTGGGTAGTTTAATGATAGACTTTGGCAAGGCTAAAATGGCTGAAGCAAATTTTCCAATAGCTCTCTATAAAGAGGGACAAAGCAACAGTAGTTAGTAGAAAAGCAGAAAATATTAATAAAAAGGGTCTCTTTAATTACTGTATCTAGAATACTAAGAACAAATTTACATTCATAAACTTCAATGTGAGAAAAAAGATGGTTTATACTGTTAACATTAAAATTTCAATAATATGACTCTTAACTGCACGCATTCTCTAATATTTAAAATCTCCAAGTTAACCCTTGAAGGGACTATGGCACACAATCAACACTGAAAAGAAGATCATACATTCAAATAATTCTTTAACAGAGTCTACAACAAAGCTCACTTGGCTAGTATTTCTACTAAGACCTTGAGCATGATGATGGAAGGTGAAGAGAGTATGATGACCATAGGATGAACAAATCTTTCGTGAAGAAAATCAATTTTCTGTTTTATACAAGTCTTTGCTTATATAAAGCCACCCAGCATCCTCATATTGCACACTGCAGAACAGGCCACCTATCCAGAACATCTGACCAAATTCTGAAATAATGAACAGATCCTCCATCCTCAAATTAACAGTTTCAGCCCTGAGATGAACAAAAAATCCAAACCCCAGCATAAATGAAAAAATCTTGTTAACTGCTGACCTCAAGTTTAGAGCTCTTTAACTCAGTGCTTGGCACCAACACATCAGAACAAAATGCTGTCACCAATTTTTTAAAAATCAGAAGAAACAAGAATGCACCCTTTCCTCTATGCCTGCCTGGAAACCAGAAAGAAAAATGATCTAGAAAGTCATGAGCCATTTTTATGGTCCAAGGTAAGTTAAATATAAAGTATATTTAAAAAAAAATAGTTCAATGTTACAAAACAAAACTTATCACATTATTTTGATCCAGATTTGTTTTGCCCTTATTAGGGTCAGATTTATTTTTCCATGTCATTACCATGTAGGCAGTTTAATGAAGGTAACCAACTGCCAATGTAACGTAGTGTTAGAATATAAACCAAACTTCATTTTATTAATGAGTTAAATAAAACATTTCTTCCTGTAATTCAGTAATGTTGTCTGGGAAGCTTGGTTTGAAAGATTTTGGCTTAGGGAATAGAAAAGCAGGGAGACAGTTTCTTGCCCTTGCTTGGGTTGAATGTTCTGCAATGCGCCAATTTGCCAGTGATGTGAGGCTGCATCTGGATGGGAATACTCAGCTGGAAAAAGCTGCTTCTTTGATTAATGCTGTGAAATTACAGACCTGAAAAATTTCTGCAACATTTCCAAAAAATTCTTCCACAAGTGAAACCTTAATCTTGTAAAAGCAAAAGCAATCCTAGATGTCGGTGTATTTCACTAACTTCTTCACCCACATTCTTCATTTAGGCCACTGCATTTGGTATCTGGTATTGTCTAACAACAGCCAGTCCACATGGAGGAAACCAGATAGGAAACTTCAAATATTTTTTAACATTACAATACCCTCCTACATCAGCATAGTCTGGCACTATAAATGCAAATATATTAACTAACACTGCCCTGAAAATGAAAGAAAATAAATGGATGTAGTCTCCTTTTGTAATTTTAAATCTTAAGCACTTTCTAACCCAAGGATATATTTCTCTGGCCCACTAGGTTTAATTATTTTTAAAAAGTTAAGTGTGTATTCTTTTGCATGAAGACATGCTTATTTTGGGGATTATTTCTTCATGGAATGATAACACTTCCTCAAAACTTAAAAAAAAAAACACTGGAGGCATTGCACAGTAGTGCCAGAGGAAAGTCAACTTCCTCAACTGTCTTTATTCCAGCTTGGGTTCTCACCCTTTGTGTTTTTCATTGTTGCTGTCTTCAGGTATAAGTGGATAAAGATATGACTCTAGCAAAGTTTCAGTAAGAATTTGGCAATGCTTAAAACATAAGGCAAACTTACGTTTTAAATTGGCAAGAAATTTAATTTCCAGTACTTTTCAGGACTACTTTAAAGGAACTGGAAGCTTTAACATATGTGCCTGTATCATGAGAAATGTACATTTTTTTTCCAGACGTCAATGAGATAGAAAATTACCATAAAGTACCTGAAATGCAGATTTTTTTCGAGGCTCTTCCTCTTCTTTTTTTTCTTCTTCCTCTTCCTCTTCACTATCCGTCTCAAACAAATAATAATTTCCACTTCTGACCACTAAGTGAAACAAAATATTTTCTTACTTTTCTGAATAGTTCTATTCTCAACTCCCCCAAGACCTATGAACAGGTAACCAGTCATTTAAAAATTCATAACCAGGAGAGGTGAAAATAGAGAAGAAGCAAGAGATGAAAATGTCTCAGGCCATTTATTTGATGTTAGTCTGCAATACTGTGGGCATGAATAAGAGCTATTACAATAACTAAGGAAAGCATTCCTATAAGAAGAAAATGTAAAGAAAAGGATTGAAGTTTATCAAGTTACAAGGTTACATTTTTAGAGAAAAATGACAAGTCTAAATTTACTGGGGACTTAGGATTATTTGAGGGAGTAAAAAAAGCCCAGCAGGTAAGTAAATTAACTTACATGAACAGTACCACTGGACAAAAAATACAGAATTTCTCTTTAAAACATTGAGGCAATCTTTTAAACTAGGTAATGGGATGGTATTAGTTTGATGAGGTAATGGAAAACCTTGGCTTGTTTAAAACAAATCACTCAGATTCTCTTAGCATGATTGCAAATGAGTTTCAATTTTTTGCCCATGGATTCAGAAAGATTCTGAAACCTTGATACAGCATAGGTACACAGTGATTAAGCTAGGCCTTATATCCTTGAACAGAAGCAATGTTTTTATTTCTCAGATGGCAACAGGCCTACATGAACAAATGAGGGAAACAAAATAAATAAAAACAAGGTAATGAGCAAGAGAAAAATAAAAACCACAGCATTACATACAGCAGTGAAAACTGGTCATTAATTTCCACATTTAAGCTGAAATATTTGAAAGAACAGTTACTTAGATGAAAATTTACAAAATCTGGATATATGGAGCCATACATATTTATATAAAATTATATCTATCCATCATTATAGGTGTCTGGAAAAGTAACAGTTGTAATTCAATCATACCTTGAATTCTACACAGGTCCTGTGTGCACAGATGACCACATAAAACTACTTAAAACCTCAGGGTAAGGCTGTGAAATTTGCCAGAATTGATCTTTAGATCATAACTTTGCCATCTAAAACTCCCTCACAGAGGGAATTCTGTGCCTCATGTGCCAACTTACGATTTTTAGCACCAATGAATGCCCTGCAGAGGGACAGAAAGTCCTCCTCTGCTGTTCTTATTGTTGCACTGAGGGTGAATAGAAAGTTTGGAAATTTCCTGTATGAAACAAATGAATTTTTTGGTGCTGAGCCCTCCATGAAGGCCCATTTAAAATGTGTTGAAGAGATGAAAGTATTTTAAGAGCCAGTAACCTGGAGCTCTCTTTCATAAAAAGGTAGTCAGCAACAGAAATTGTCAATGGAGAAGGTCAGCAGGGTAAAGTTTGACATTAGGGAAAACCTCCTGCAGTGCAGCTCTGAAAAGGCTCACAGCAGCACTCAGTCAGGCTTGGAATGCCTGATCTGGAAGCAAATAAATCTACATTGGTCTCCCTATGAATTTTTTTATTTAAAGTGTATCTGAGGGGACACTAATATAGCAGTTATATCCTTTTTACAACTCAAGGAAGAGGTATGATTGAATAGCAATAATGCATTCTTGCACACATCAAAATTGAGCAAGTGGTGTGTCAGTCACCTACAAGGCTTCCTGAAGAGACCAAGCTTTACAAGTAACACAATTCAGGGCCAGGCTGGACTTGGGAGACCCCTCTTGTACTGCAAAATGTGGCTTCCTCCTACTGAGAAAAGACACATACATACAGGCTTTTCTTGTGGGATGGGATGGAGGAGGCAGAAGAGGAGCCATGCAGGAGAAAGCATGATCTCATCATCTGCTTGTGCCCAGAGGGAAAGAGCTCCCCAGGACAGCTGCATTCTTTTGCACTACATCAGACACAACTGTGTGACCCAGGAGAATCTAAGCATGTGGTCCTAACTCCTGCTGATCTTTTTTTGACCTCAAAAATAATCCACAAGCACAGGAGGAACCACACCTCCCTACAAGAGAGATTGTGAATGATTGTCAATGAGGAAATCCTCACAGATGTTTTTTATCTGTTCTACTTAGACCCAAATTCATGACTGTTTTAATTGCCGTGATATACAAAATGAGGTCTCTTTCTACACAATAAAATTATAGCAAGTGATATAAAAATAGCAATAAAAATCTAAATTAAAAACTTCAAGCTTGAGTGACTTCAGTGTATGCATATATATGCCCACAAACCCATTTACTGAGATGAAGAGCCACATGTTGCAGAATGCTGCAGTTACAGCAGTGTTCCAAAAAGAATGAGTGGGGAATATCAGTCTGTTCCCAGTCTGCACGCCTGTGAACACCTACTGTCAGTGCCATGTTTCACTGGGTGCGGATGCAAGCCACGTGGCAGGCAACTGCTGGTTGTAGGGTCAGGGTCTGTGATGTTTCCCACAAGCTTTTGCATTATTGCAGTAAATAGTTTCAGGAATGCTCAATATTTAAACACCAAAATGTAACTTGCCACCTAAGAACATTAAATAATGAGGATGAAATAAGTAAAAACCAAAGTCAATATCTCTCTGTGCAATTCTTCTTACTACAAAACCAGTGGTGGATAAACCAAGAGACCTTATCCCATTCCTTCAAAATCACCATAGCTTGAAATTCTATAGAAAAAAGTCACAAATTATAGTTTTTATCCTTTTTGTCATTGTTGTTCTAATGAAATTACAGTACAAGAATTTTATTTTCATAAGGCTTTTGAAAAGGATAGGTCTCTCTAAAGTGGCAGTGTGCCCTTTAGAAAAACAAAAATAGAGGCACAGTTTACTTGTGACTTGATAGAAATAAAGATTACATGTTCCTGTAAAAGCTGCTGGAAAATATATGGCTGCTGAAGTTATAAATACACATATGTAAATGAAGCAGTATGTAGATGTGTAAAATTGTGACTTGGAGTAGCTCTTAAACTAAATGACCAAACACAATACAGACATTCATATTTTTAATGGCATGAAGTCAAGTTGAGGGTGATTTGGGTTGGATATCAGGAAGAAGTTTTTCACCCAGAGGGTGGCTGGGCACTGGATCAGGCTCCCCAGGGAAGTGGTCACAGCACCAGCTTGACAGAGTTCAAGAAGCATTTGGACAATGCTCTTAGCACATGGTGTAACTCTTGGGGATGGTCCTGTGCAGGGTCAAGAGCTGGACTGGATGATCCTGATGGGTCCCTTCAAACTCAGCACATTCTGTGATTCTGTGTTTCTATGATTTAACTCTGATCAGTGCCCTACATTTAAGTATTTTTTTCATATCTTCAGAGGTTACTTAACATCTCTTATCTGATTTCATTCAACAAACATCCAGTTGAAGGACATCTGATTTGAGATTGCAGCCTTTCCTGTTCTACCTAGCCCATAATGTAGCAAAGAACTCTATCATATAACTGGCCTGGGCTACAAACAAATTAAAATATCATAATGCACCAATTATATGAGCAACACATGCTAATAATTTATTGTGTGCAAGGCTAGACATATCTTTGCTCTCAGGTAAACACACAAAAAAATAGAAATAGCAGAACAACTGGCATCAATGACACATTAAGGTGTCATCACAGAGATGGAGCTGAGCTCTGCACAGCCTAATTCTGGGAGTAGTTGGTACTCAGATTTCTACAGATGATACTAGAATGACTGATGAACAATAAAAAAAGATGTATGATATGCGTATGTGAAAAAAAAAATTATGACTAATCTTAGAATGCATTGGCAAACTTTCACATTCACATTTTTAAATATATTGAGCTCTGCAGTATCAGGGAGTTGAAACCTTTGAGGTCAAGACAGATTCTTTTCAGCACATGTTTATCTGATTTGATATTTTTCTAAGAGCACTCAAAGTATCATGAGCTAGCTATGCTTCCAACACACAGAAGTTCTGAATATAGTTAAATTCTTTAAAGATTGGAAAGCAGAAATCACATTTTTTTTAAAAAAAACCCAAGCCTTCTATCAAGTCACAATCACAAAATCAGGCATAAAATAAACAGGTTATGGGAATGCCTTCATTCTGGTCAAGGATATAAGGGTTAAATCCACATATTTGTAAGAGGATTGAGAAAACCTACTGGAAGCATGATCAACCCAAGGCCGCCACCACAGCTTTTTTTTGCCCTTGGCTTTCTCTTTGTCTGCATCTCCTAAAATAAAATATGTTCAAATATTAATTTTACAAAATGAGAAACATATTTCTTACACTGATTAATAATTTTTTATTTCTCTCAAAAGAGCTAAAATTTCATGAGCACATCAGATGTCAGGTCTACTGAGTAAGGTCTACTAAGTACATTAAATATTGAAATAATTCAAAATCACTAAGCAGAAATATTCTGATTTATGCAGTAGTTAAAACAGCATTCCACTCTAAAACGCTAAAAATTTAGGTTTTGTGTTTTAAAACATACTGTCACAGTTGACTGTAACTTAAAGAGGAAAAAAAAAATCCCTCCTCTCAAATCCCCTTACATTTCAGGCTCCAAAAATTTTTAAATCCAGTAAGTACTGATCCCAGGTCAATGCTGGAAATGTGGCACTAGATAGGTATGATTTTTCCTGTTCCCATGATTTTCAATAACATTTAAAAGCACACAAACATTTTAGTGGCTGGAAAGGAATCCAGAACAGCATCCAGAAAACATTGCTGGAAAAATGTTAGTGCTACCTATTTGTAAAACTGTGGTTTATAGATAATGACTTTTATCAAAACAAACCTCTGACTCTTTTTAGCTCTTTGCTAATCGCTTGAAGTTAACCAAAAGTATCCTCAATGCAAACCATTTTCTCTAAACCTAGTTACAGTACATAACACAGATTTTTTTTGGCTGAATCGAGCCTGAAACTGATACTCAGCTAACAATGTTGTTACATGCTGGCAGTTTCTTATCACTTGTCCAGCTAGCAGGTTTATCAGATCCTTAGTGCTCAACTGCAAATATGGTACAGGAGTAGCTAATGGTACCTTCATCATCTTCTTCAGAAACCTTCCGAATCTCCGGCCCCTCTGAGGACTCCTGGTTCATGCTTAGCATCCTCTCTTTACCCTTCTTGTATTTTTGCTGCCTGGCTTTGATGCGATCCATTCTAGCAAAAGGAAGAATCTTATTAGAATTACACCTTCACCCACCCTGAAAAATAAGTGTTAAACATATGCATACAAACACACACACACACACACATACACATATTGTGCAACACTTCTAAGGGAAATATTCCACACTGTTGTTAGTCCTGCCCTTAAAAAGAAGGAATTACACTGCTCTGAACGAGCTGACTGGAAGGACCAAGCATAGATGTTCACTCTATGGTCAGTGAGAGCTGGGTTTCCTGCTTTCCTCCTTTCCTACTCCCTCTCAACTATCTTATTATCATTTAAAATTGAAAGAATCAATGTCAGGAATTACAACACACCAAATGAAGCACTGAGAATAAAAGGACTTCTACCTAATGCAGAGCTTTTCCTCAAACTTGCCACTGAATGAGGGATTTAGTTGATCCTGCACTGTTTGTACTACAACTTCACCCTCTAAGATCATTTGTCTCAATGGACACCAGTGACAAGTGGTGTTTCTTGGAGGTCCAGTCCTATTTTTAATGTCTGGTGATGAAGTCAGATCAAGTGTACCTTCAGCAAGTTTTCAGATGACACCCAGCTGTGTGGTGCTGTTGGCACAGCTGAAGGATGGGATGTGCTTCAGAAGGATCTGGACAAGCTCAAGAAGTTGGTGTACAGGAACCTCATGAAGCTGAGTAAGACCAAATTCAAGGTGCTGCACCTGGGTCTCTCTGGCATCAACACAGTCTGGGGGATGAACTGATTGAGAGCAGCCCTGCTGAGGATGACTTGGGGGTGCTGGAGGATGAGGCTGGACACGAGCCTCAGTGGGTGCTCCTAGCCTGGGAAAACAACTGTGTCTTGGGCTCCATCCAAACCAGTGTAGGCAGGAGGGTGAGGGAGGGGATCCTGTCCCTCTGCTCTCATGAGACCCCACCCACAGAGCTGCATCCAGCCCTGGGGTGCCCAGCACAGGAGGACATGGACCTGTTGGAGCGAGTCCAGAGGAGGGCCCGAAAGGCGATTAGAGGATGGAGCATCTCTCCTATAAGGAAAGGCTGAGATAATTAGGGTTGTTGAGCCTGAAGAAAAGGCTCTGGAGAGATCTTTTTGCAGCCTTTCAGTACTTGGAGAGAAATTATAGGAAAGATGGGGCCAAACTTTTTTGCAGGGTCTGTTGCGAGGACAAGGGGTGTTGCCGCTGGTGATGAATAGATCACACAGACACAGCTCGAGGTGTGGTGAAAGGAAGAGAAAGTTTATTTCTTCTCCCAGGATTTGTAGGTTTCTGACCATGGCCACGGATTGGATGGTCAGGATAACACTTTCTCACTACACTGGCCATGCGAGATGTCCATCACCAGATGTGTAACAGAAGGAACGTACACATATCTATGTTTATAGTTACTGTCATGGGAAAGTTCTTTAGAAACTATATCAACAAGCTCCAAAGCTGAGTTTTTCAGGGTGACAAAGGGGCAATGGTTTTAAACTGAAGGAGGATTGCTTTAGATTGGCTATAAGGAAAAAACTTTCACAATGAGGGAGGTAAAACCTGAAACAGGTTTCCTAGAGAGGTGGTGGATGCTCCATCCCCAGACACATTCAAGGTCAGGCTGGATGGGGATCTGAGCAAATAGATCTCTTTGAAGACGTCCCTGCTCATTACAGGGGGGTTGAACTTTAGCTGACCTTTAGATTTTCCCTTCCAACTCAAACAGTTCTATAATTATGTGATTTTCTATAGGTAGAAAATACGGTCCCTGCAATCTTCCAATGATTCTTCTGTTAGGCAGGGTGGAAGAAGCTGTCGTGAGTGGGGTTTGATACCTGGTTAGGAAGCAGTTAGGGCTTTCCATGCATCATGGGGAAGGAACTTTGAAAGATTTCTGCAGTTACCAAAGAAGCATGTTGGCTGCATGCAAGAGAAACCAAAGTGACTTATGGGCTGTACAAAGGGAAAGGATCTCCAGGCCACTTAAACTGAATGCAAATATTTTCAGTGAGGGTAAACATATATTTTGCGCTTAAACACTACAGGAGGAACCACAAATAAAACAGAAAGGGCAGTCATGCAACAAATTTTTCCAGGAATACAGATAAGAGATATACAGAACAAAATTTTAATAATGGCAAAGCATGTCTATAAAAGAAAGTGCTAGATAAATACTGGAAGCCAGTATTTCTATCAACAAAATTGCTAGATAAATATCAGAAATCAGTTAAATATCTACATACATATGCATAGAAATATATATACATACATACATATATATATATAAATGCATTAAATACATACTGTCTTTTCAGTTGATCCATTGATTTTTTTTCCTCTTCAATTCTTGCCTTTACAGCCTTGACAATTGTA